>NC_000068.7:176937277-177275682 GCF_000001635.26 Mus musculus | reverse complement strand
CTACATAGTGATTGTTATATATCTTTAATAATAACAGGAAAAGCATATTCATCTCAGGAATATTTCATACAAGGAATCCATTACAGGCTTGCTTAATAAGGGCACAGATGTTGCAGATTATATAATAATTGTTTGAACATATGGAGGATGGAAAGGTTGCTCAGTGGTTAAAATCACTGACTGTTCTCCTGAAGGTCCTGAGTTCAATTCCTAGCAACCATATGGCGGCTCACAACCATCTGTATTGAGATTTAACTCCCTCTTATGATGTGTCTGAAGACAGCTACAGTGTACTTACATATAATAATTAAATAAATCTTTTATTTAAAAAGTATTTGAACATTTCTGGATGATCACTTGCTAGATATTAGCTTGTCCTATTATGGCTCTGGACAACCCACTTTCAACAAAATAAGAGAATACTGTACAGAAGGTATTAGAGTTACAAGGGCCAGCTTTGAGGAAAGCTACAAGCAGGACATGGAATTTACTGAAAAGAAGCTATGTGTGTTGCAGGTGACAGAGCTGGAGAAGTGAGAGTATGGAAAACCATGTGGCTAAGGCAATGTCATCATAATCTCAAGATGCTGAACAAGAAGCTATAAGTTTTGTTGTCTTCACTGTTAAATTTTGGTGTCTTTGGTCAGTTCAATTTTTTCAGATGATTTGATTATTTCTGCTAAGGATTGTTTCTTTTGTGACCTTGGATGTACAAAAGATAACAATCTCTCTTAAGCATATGGTACAGTGTGGACAGATAAAAAGTAGTTTTCATTTTTGAAAAAACATGTGGTAGTTAAATGATAATGGCTCCCATAGATTTATATATTCGAATACTTTTTTTTTAAAAAAAGATTTATTTAATTATTATATGTAAGTACTCTGTAGCTGTCTTCAGACACTCCATAAGGGGGAGTCAAATCTCAGCACAGATGGTTGTGAGCCATCATATGGTTGCAAGGATTTGAACTCAGGACCTTAAGGAGAGCAGTCAGTGCTTTTAACCACTGAGCCACCTTTCCGTCCTCCATATGTTCGAATACTTATTCTTTTAGTATATCGGACTAATTATGAAGGTTTTAACATCTTCTGACCAAGCCCACTTTGCTAGCTACCTCTTGTCTAGTTTCAAAGTATGAGCTCTCAGCTCTACCTGATGCCATGTGTTTATATTGCCAGTATTGACTCTAAGGCTTTGGAACAGTAAGCCCAAAATGAGCCTTCAATTATAATTTCCTTTGTCTATGGTGTTTTTCATGAGATCAATAGAAAAGAAATATACAGAGGAGTTCCATGGAAATCAGAAATCAGAATATCATCCCTTACAACTATAGAAACCAAGGAGGAATATTTTTCAACTTATCTCTAGGTCAGTATGATCTGTCCCATACCTTTCAAATTAGGAGTAATCCCAAGATTGACAATTATCTACTTCCCTTAAAAAGCAATCCTTTTAAGAATATTCTCCTTTAATTATAACCCAACCAGTTCCAAATAACATTTCTGCTCCAACTTGTATTGAAGACTCGTGTAAAGAACGGAGGCCCAAAAGCACAGGATTAAATATATACTACTACTTTTTTTTTTAACAGCTCACTTATTTTTTATTGAATATTTTCTTTATTTCCATTTCAAATACTATCCCCTTTCTCAGTTCCCTTCCCCAAGTCTCCCTGTCTGAGAAATAACAACAACCAAGATAAAGAATCACAATTATATTTGTTAAGGGCCAGTTAAGGGCTATTGTTTATTTCCTGTTCCAAATTAATCCTAAAGGTAAAATATGATTAATTCTGTATTGTTAATTATGGTTGTTTTCTCTAATGTCCCAAGTTAAAGGACAACTTGACATTTTGACTTGTGTTTCATCTATAGTCTTGAGATTTACAAAGTATAACTTGTTTCCACTGTTCCACTGTTCATGGTATGTTTTATTTATTTATTTTATTATTTTCGGGACAGGGTTTCTCTGTGTAGCCCTGGCTATCCTGGACTCACTCAGTAGACCTGGCTGGCCTTCAATTGGGAAATCTGCCTGCCTATGCCTCCCAAGTGCTGGGACTAAAAGCTTGCACCATCATTGCCCGGCATCGTAGGTTTTATGAACTGAAGATTTTAATTGTATTACCAACTGCAAGGCAAATCCAGGTTTGTAATAGTTACTATTCATCTTATCCTTGAGTTTGACTCCAAAAAGTTTTTCTGTTTTTACTTACAGCTCATTATCACTCTCAATTCAGAGGAGACTGGAAGATAGGCCTGGAAATAGAATAAATTTTTACTTCATATCATTTAGGTCATTGCTTCCTAGTTCTTGACAGTGTAACTGTATCTACCCTTTAAAAAACTAAGCCTATTTGATATGGTTTATATTATGGAAGAGACTATGTAGACAAGTGTGGCCTCAAATTCAAAAATAAGAATTTGCCTCCACACTTCTGGGATTGATAGCACATATTATCATGCTTGGCAATATCATTTTGAAAATGATTGTAAGGCACTGATGCTAAACACCTGAAATGACTTTAAGAGTTATTGCATTGTTCCAATTCTTCAGTGCTCTCTTTAAATTTTATTCTCTTTCTCTCCCCTCCGTCCCCCGCCCCCTCTCTCTCTCTCAGAAATTAACCTGTTATTTTATTTGTATGGTTATTTTGCCTCTGTATTTTTGTTTCTATCTGTGCCTGATGGCCACAAAGGCCAGGAAAGCCAGGAAGGCCACCATGTCTGTCATATGTTTCCTGCTTTGTTCTGAAGCTTGTCTCATAACCATCAAGTGGACTTGCAGGTGACCTAAACCCAGCCTGAAGACAGACCAAAATCTTGTTCCCTAAAATCTCTCTTTAATTGCTAACATTCTTGTCACCTGTCCACTTGTGGGCACATTGGTAACTCCCATGTAAGCTGATTTATGGGCTATGTAAGATATCCAGCTTGATTCTAGGAGGAAGAAGGAGGCATGCAGAGGGAGTGCTGTGGTTGGAGTTCAAATGAGCTCCAAATTTGCAAAACAGTGAACACAGAGACACTGCCCACAAAGGGAAGTAACAGACAATTGAGCAGCATGGATCTGCAATCTTAGTTACTCCAAGAGGCTTTTAGGAGGATGCACAGGTAATCTATTGGAGCAAAGGCACTAGTGCAACTGAACTGCAAATCTCTAGATCTGGAAAATGATTGGCCCAGGTTGGAACTGTGTCCCTTCAACACACCCTAACCCTAAGGGTAGTTAACATGTCACTCAAGACTCTTGAGCCAACCAGAATCTCTACACAGCTGCCAGTCAAAAAAGGAGGCAGCTCTTCCTGGTTCCAAGCCAGCAACTTCCTCCCTGTAATTCATCTGATCATTGCGTTTCTGTGGAATGTGTTTTGAGCGCCTCTACTAATTGATGTAAGGGGACCTCACAAACTCAAAACTCCAGACATGGTAAGTGCAAAGTCATCTGCCACAGAGAGGAGGAGCAAGCAGCTTAGCAAGAAATGCACTTGTAGTACCACTTCCCAGCACCTGGATGGTAAGAAGCAGGCAGCTAGATGAGGCCACCTGTGAGGTCCTTTGTGGGCCTAGTCTCCTCTTGGACCTGGCTGTGGCCTCTAAATAACTTTATTATTGGGCTGCATCTGCACAAAACATTTGCAGGAGGGGCTTCTCTGGAGAAATGTACTTGGCAGGATGACAAACTTGACAGCCTTTGTTTCTATGTTATTTTCTCTAAGTTCTGCCCTTAGCAGTTAACATGTAGGTGCAAGATCCATTTGGAGTTGTTTTTGTGGAGGTTGTAGAAGACATTTTATGTGCTGGGTAGCACTCCAATATTAAGCCCTGATGTACAAGGGTAGAGTTGATGATGTTATGGATTCATCAATGCTTAGGTAATATTAAGTGACACTAAGTAGAATGTAGCTGAGGTAGGGCTGCCTGTAAAACACCTGACAGGTATGTAGTATGCTAAGCAGTCCTGTTAAAGATTATTATGGCCATATGCATGTTTATTTTCCAGGGTTATCTGAAATTTGTCTCCAAACCATAACAAAAGGGACAAATCTGCTATACAGTCAGGCATTAGACCTATGCTGATATCAAAGAACAGCCCCCGAACAAGCTACTCACAATGGCATTATAGGGTCACAACCAACCTTAAGGCCTGGTATGCCATAAAGATATATTTTCCTTCATGGAAAAAGCATAGTTTTGCCTCAAGGGCAGGACTACAGCTGGTGACAGCTCTTTGAAAGGAAAAATACTATTGTGTTGAGGGCTGGTCCACTCAAGTAAAGCTTGATCCTAATGTGTGGAGAATTGCATATCTATCCTAAATTCCAGACCTTTAAGATCCTGGAGCCTTAAGCCTTAGGAGCTTGACCTAAGGCCGTTGTGTATTGAATACAAAACAGTGCTCATTCTCTTTTTTTTTTTTTTTTTTTTTTTTTAATTTTTTTTTTCCATTTTTTATTAGGTATTTAGCTCATTTACATTTCCAATGCTATACCAAAAGTCCCCCATACCCACCCACCCCCACTCCCCTACCTGCCCACTCCCCCTTTTTGGCCCTGGCGTTCCCCTGTTCTGGGGCATATAAAGTTTGTGTGTCCAATGGGCCTCTCTTTCCAGTGATGGCCGACTAGGCCATCTTTTGATACATATGCAGCTAGAGTCAAGAGCTCCGGGGTACTGGTTAGTTCATAATGTTGATCCACCTATAGGGTTGCAGATCCCTTTAGCTCCTTGGGTACTTTCTCTAGCTCCTCCATTGGGAGCCCTGTGATCCATCCATTAGCTGACTGTGGGCATCCACTTCTGTGTTTGCTAGGCCCCGGCATAGTCTCACAAGAGACAGCTACATCTGGGTCCTTTCGATAAAATCTTGCTAAGCTCATTCTCTTAAACCAGGATTAGCATTAGGAGAGGTGGCAATGGTCTGTGGCTAGGGCTTCTGGGAGAAGGTTCAGATCCTGAGATTCCAACTTTCTCCACAATGTGGCGATATGGTTCTCAGTCCCAAGTTCACGGGGCTTGGTCAGTCATGGTTTTTTGATACTTGGTAGTTATGTTTTGCAGTGCTGTTTTATTAGACTTCTGAGTTTGTCCCAGTGTATGCTAGTTTCTGCAGACTTCATAGAGGTCTCCATTTCTTTCCACTTATCCCTGTAAGTAGAATACAACATGCTACTCTTAAGTTTACTTGGCATAAGACATAGCTTGTGTAAACTCTCCCCACTGCAGCTGTTGCAAATTCTACCTTCTCCTTTTGCTATTTTTCTCATCTCTTGGGACCTCCAACTCAGGAACCCATCACTGAAAAATGGCTTGCTATTTCAGGGCTCTGAGGCACTTAATAAATGATTCTGGGGGTCTTTGCTTTGTATTTCTCCTAGCTGTCTTAAGTAGGACTTGTAATCTCTAGTCCATATTTAAATTGTTCAAAATAACCTGGGGACTGAACTGGAAAGAAACTTATGGATGAGAGCATATGTGGAATCCAAAAAACCTATTTTTGGCTAGCAGGTCTTTGAGCATTAGCCGCAGCTGAATTCATGATGCCATTAAGAATTTTTACTAATTAATATTTTTGTTGTGTATGCAGTGATTACTTTCTGGGATGACATGTTAATTCTGGGAGAGCTGTCTCTTCTTCCCCTTATAGAGATGTTTCTAAGACAAGCTATGTTGACTCAGGTAGCCTTGATCCTGGTCTGCTGCTCCCCAGGGCAATGACCTTGCTTTCCTCTTGATATAAATTTCTAAATTCTTGAGTTAAAGAATGTAGCAAAGTAGTGTTTTATAATTGCTCATTTGAGTTATATAATGAACTGTTCATTTCTTCCACCTTCAGTAGAGAACAGGAGCAATGGTTTACTGTGATCTCTGTCAGGTGAAGTAGGGCAGGAGACGGCTAGATCATAGACGAAAGCTTAAGGGAATCTGCTCCAGGTGTCACTATTCTAGAGATACGAGTCAGGCAGGGTGAATACTTTTGTAATTTCACTAAATGTATTAAATAATGCATGTTATTAAATAAAACTAGATTGGTGTGTGCTTAATTTGTGCAAGTTAGCTTGAGCCAATGATAATGAATTTCTGTTTTAGGATCTGTACTATATAGATATTATGTATCAGAAATGTAAAACACATGCCATTAGCTGTAGCTGTGTGTATCACATTATAGATCTCAGTAGTTAACAAAGCACATAGGGGCAAGGTCAAACACTATCTTATTAATGCCATTTGTTCTACCAGAAAGGGCATGATCTTTTCCAAATCAGTACGGTAATATATTTTTTCAATTATTTTTATCTTTTTAAAAAGTTATTTTTCGGTTTTACTTTTTAAATTTCATTTTCAGTATCCATAGGTGACCTCTTATGTGTTTCTATTCTCCAATATTACCCGAAAATTAAGAATTCCATTCCTTTTTTTTTTTTTTTTTTTTTTCGAGACAGGGTTTCTCTGTGTAGTCCTGGCTGTCCTGGAACTCACTCTGTAGACCAGGCTGGCCTCGAACTCAGAAATCCGCCTGCCTCTGCCTCCCAAGTGCTGGGATTAAAGGCCTCACGCCTGCCTCACGCCCGGCTCCATTCCTATTTTTAAAAAGATAACTTATACTTCTGTCATTGTCACTTTCACTTTTAAATTATTGTTAATGTATGAATTTCATTGCAGGTTTTTTTCAGGACTTCCCCAGTAAGAAGTAGAGATGGCTGTAGTGGGTATTGCATGCATAATTGAATGTACAAAGAAAGGATGCTGGGCCTTTAAAATGGAAAATACTTGGTCTACAGGACTAGAATATTCTTTTAAATGTACATTTTCCAGACTTGGGCTTTGTCTGCTTGTAGGGTGTAACAGATGAGTTTGGAAGGTTTCAGCTGTCTGAGTCATTTGCTCTGTGATCACACAGTGAAGGAGCTGCTGTTGCCCTGAGGCCCAGCTGGGTTTTCCATGCTAATGAGGGACTCTGGGCAGGCCTAACCATCAGGAACACTAGGAGAATTTAGGTAGCTTGCTGGTTCTTTAAAGGATTCTCCTCAGATGCATGTGTTACAAGCTGCCTGGAAGACCACAAGCCATCCCCTGGTTATTATAGTAATGTCCATTGAGAGTACAGGAGGAGCAAGTCTGCAGAGCTATTTGAGTCTGATCTGCTGGTGCTAAATGGACTGTGGGTCAGAGTGTGGTTCTGTTGGTCCATGTGGTGATCATAACAGAGGCCCTTGTCCTTTGACTCTTCCTGAGTGTGGATTTACAGGGGTGGGGGTGGCTCGCTAGGCCTGGGAGTGGGAAGGTATGGAATTTAAATGTCACTATGCAGGGCCTATATACAGGCATGGCCTTTAGTGTGCCGTAGGACAACATTGGAAAAGTAACGGTTTGCTTTCTAGAATTCCTGACCCTCTGTATTCAGTTTTGTGTGACTAATTTTATAAAATAGTTTAGAAGTTAGTTGTAAAGATCGACAGCGGTCATCCTTCAGAAATACTTGATTAGATTCCTTTTACCTTTCTATTCCCTATTGTCAAAATGGCATGATTCACAGAACTTCAATTCTTGGTTACAAAAGGAGCTTCTGACATGCAGAAGTTTCCCAGGTGTTGCTGGTGCTGGGTGGGTGGATAGGACTGATTGGAGCATAATGCATATGGCAGGAAGCAGACATTAAATTATCATTCAGCATTGTTTTGTATATGGGCTCCTGTGGGTCTGGTTTAGCCTGAAATCACTAAGGGTCATGAACAGCTATAGAACAATAGCTCAACTTTCTGATCATCTACAATGACAGAGAGGGCTCTGAAGCATGGGGCCTCTCTGTTCAGAAGACAGATCAGTAGTAACTAGGGTCAAATTTATAACAGTTTAGGGGTGACTTTGAGTTATCTTTATTGGAGTCATGAAATATGATTTTATTTTATTTCTATACACACACTAGCACAGGTAACATTGGTCAAGTTCACATTGTTCCTGGTGTAGTTGCCTTAGTAATTGAAGAAAAGTTGAAAATTGGTCACATGGAAATGGGCAGAGGAAGCTTTCCCTGATATTGTGTTGCATTTCTGTGGGCTACTATGAAAACTGTGTCTAGGATAACGGATAGAGGGCTTGTTCTTTAGACAGACTGCTTGGTCTTGGGGAAAACTGTCTATGGTTGAGAAGAGGGTGTCTGCCCATACTTGGGGGCTAATAAGAGAAGGGGACATGTGGCAAGAAGGTAAGGGGAGATGGAAATAGTCTTTTGTATCTACAGGTGACATGGGCAGGTGAGAGGAAACTGCAGTCTTAAGAGAACTATTACATATTTGGTCTCAAGGAACAATAATGTGGAAGGTCTACCAGCATTCTACATGGTTCCATACACAACATCTTAATACTAAGGCATCAGGTTCCCAGAGATCATTTATTTACTTAAGTTTTTGTTGTCCAACTGTGAAAGACTGGATAAAAAGTACTATGTGGGTGGGCAGGGCAGTCAGCAAATATTCATTTTGAAGTACACCTTTACACTTTTGTCTGTATCATATTTTTATTTTTTATGTACACACGTTTGGGATCTTTTAGAATTTAATCACCTATGATGACGTGCATGTGAACTTCACTCAGGAAGAGTGGGCTTTGCTGGATCCTTCTCATAAAAATCTCTACAAAGATGTGATGGTAGAGACCTATAGGAATCTCACAGCTATAGGTAATATTGTGATTTTTTTATTTGCTTTGTAAAATGTCTATGTTATTGTAATTAGTTCTTATAATTTCAATTGAGAGTGAGGAAGAATATGGTGTATAAATCACTCATGGTTTTAAAGTTCAATGGCGTTAGTAACTTAAATGTTGCCTAATTTCCAATAATGTAACATACTTTCTCTGGTACTGGGTTTAGGTTACATTTGGGAAGAACATACAAGTGAAGACCATTTTCAAACTTCTAGAAGTCATGGAAGGTAATTTTCCTCTGTAAGCTGATGAGAAAATGCCTATGAAGAAAGTTTAACGTGTGCTACAAGTAGTAAAGAAAACCAAAAGGGTACAATAAGCACTGCTTTCAGTGATGGATGTTTACTGACTTTCATAAAATCATATATGTCTATGTCAAATATGTAATTATTGTTTGCAAGGCATTCTATTAGTTCAAAGGTAGAGAAAGAATGGCTTAACAGATATGTTACTGTTTAAATCAAGCCTAGTAGAGCCATGCTGTACAAGTGCGAGTGTCTTCAGTCTCATATCGCTTAGCTATTGCAACAGGAACTAACAGTGATTAGGTGACAAGTATATGTCTAAAACCTAGTAATAATCCATAGAATATCTGAGCTTAATGATATACTTGTAATAACATTGCTAAATTTAGCGAGATGAACAGTTCATAAGATTAAAAAATGGTTTGTGGAAAAACCTTAAACTCTGTACCACATCTCTGTTACGAAAGAAAGTCAGCTGTGAATGTAACATGGAATTTTCACTTGTTATTCTTCTTTTGATGTGGATGTCATAGGTTAGGATGGATACAAGCCTTGTGAACATTGAGGCATTGAAAGAAGCCACATACCTTTCTCTTTTCCAGAACAATTAGAGGATATGCAGTATAACATACTTTGAGCAACATTCTTAATGTGCTATAAGTTTATAAATAATTTGTTTCCGAACATTGCTGGGGACATTTACAAACGAAAACTGCTGAAAATAGTAATGAGAATCAAGGCAGTAGAATTTTTTTCTTTTGCATTTGTTCATATTCCAAATGTAGTATTACTCTCATGATAACAAAATTTGTGAATGCAATCACTGTGCAAACACTGTGAGTTCTTCCTGTTTTTTTCAAATATGTGAGTAACCTTTTATGGGAAAATTATGTTATAAATGTGAGCCAGATAATCAGTACTGTTCCCATTTCATGTATACTCAAAGATGTAAAACAATCCATAATTCAATAGAACTCCTTTGAATGTAAACAAAGTAATATTATGTTAATATTAATTTGCTCTTTTCAATGAAATCAAATTTTAAAAGAATTCATACAGATAAAAAGACTCATCAGTATAATCAGTGTAAGAAAGATTTCACGTGTGCCAATTTTATTTGCAGGCATGAAAGAAGTTGTTCTGCAGAGCAACCCTCTGAGTTTATTCACTGTGGTAAAGCCTTTGCAAATGAGAGTGGTAGTCAAAGGCATCAAATAAAACATACTGGAGAGAAACAGCATGACTGTAACCAATGTGGTAAAGCTTTTAAAAGAAGGAGTGACCTCCAAATACATAAGCGAACACATACAGGAGAGAAACCCTATGAATGTAAACAATGTGGTAAAGCCTTTTCACAAAGCAGTCATCTCCGAATACATAAGCGAACACATACAGGAGAGAAACCCTATGAATGTAAACAATGTGGTAAAGCCTTTGCACAAAGCAGTCATCTCCAAATCCATAAGCGAACACATACAGGAGAGAAACCCTATGAATGTAAACAATGTGGTAAAGCCTTTGCACATAGCAGTCATCTCCACATACATGAGCGAACACATACAGGAGAGAAACCCTATGAATGTAAACAATGTGGTAAAGGCTTTGCACGAAGTGGTGACCTCCAAAAACATAAACAAACACATACAGGAGAGAAACCATATGAATGTAAACAATGTGGTAAAGCCTTTTCAAGAAAGAGTGTCCTCCAAATACATAAACGAACACATACAGGAGAGAAACCCTATGAATGTAAACAATGTGGTAAAGCCTTTGCACAAAGCAGTCATCTCCGAATACATAAGCGAGCACATACAGGATTGAAACCCTATGAATGTAAACAATGTGGTAAAGCCTTTGCAGGAAGCAGTGGTCTCCAATGCCATAAAAGATCACATACAGGAGAGACACCATATGAATGTAACCAAGGTGGTAAACCCTTTGAAGGAAGCAGTGGTCTTGAATATAATAATCGAACACAAACAGCTGAAAAACCCTATGAATGTAACCTATGTGCTAAAGTTTTGCAGGAAGGAGTGACCTTTAAAGAGAAAAGACCATACAGGAGAGAGACTCTATGAAGGCATCTGATGTTATAAAGCCTTTGCAGCAAGCATTGATCTCCAAGTACATAAATGAACACATACCAGAGAGGAACCTTTTAAATGTAACCAAAGTGGTAAAGCTTTTTTGAAGGGTAAAAGGCTGGAAAACAATTTTCCAAGCAAATGGTCTGAAGAAACAAGCTGGAGTAGCCATTCTAATATCAAATAATATCAACTTCCAACCTAAAGTTATCAAAAAAGACAAGGAGGGGCACTTCATACACACCAAAGGTAAAATCTTCAAAGATGAACTCTCAATTCTGAATATCTATGCTCCAAATGCAAGAGCATCCACATCTATGAAAGAAACTACAGTAAAGGTCAAAGCACATATTGCACCTCACACAATAATAGTGGGAGACTTCAACACACAGCTCTCATCAAGGAACAGATCCTGGATGAAACTAAACAGAGACACATTGAAACTAACAGAAGTTATGAAAAAAATGAATTTAACAGATGTCTACAGAACATTTTATCCTAAAACAAAAGGATATACCTTCTCAGCACCTCATGGTACCTTCTCCAAAATCGACCAAGAGAACCAAAGAGGATTGCCATGCTAGTAAATGAAGTGGATGCAGGCTTGAGAGCTGGGAATGGCAGAATACCAGCCATGTAAGAGCCAGGGAAGAGAGCCCCAGTGGCCCCTCCTGTGATTGATTCTGGGGTAGCAAAAATGGCATAGAGACTTTAGTAAGTAATAATTCAGGATTATCACAGAAAAGAATTAGCAATGTGGAAGTTTGAGAGTGTCCCAACCAATTAGCTGATTTAAAATAGTAAATAAAGCTGTGTATCTTTATTTGAGGATCTAAAGCATTTGCATGCTCAGTGAGGAACTTGCACAGGAAGCATCCTATAGTAGATCAGAGTAACCAACCAACTCTGCAGAATGTACCTCACCTGTAGGCTTGAACTCAATATTAAAAATTAATTGTAGATTCTCAAGTGGAAAACCATGTCATGATGTGAGATAAAGAGATGTGGAAAATTGGATTCTTAGCAGAGATGCTGGTTTACTGGAGACATGAGGTGTGTCACCAAGCTGTGCAGGTTCACAACTAGAACAAAAGGTGAGCTGAACTGGTATGCATAATTCTTGGTTCCATGTCATAAGCTGGGATGTAGCAAAATCCCCCTAGCTGATCCAGACATCCTGCCTTTGTCTCCTGCCTAGCCATTGGCTGTTGGCACTTTTTTTACCCATTTACAATCAGCTTGGGGCAGGGAATCTCAGTGTCCCAATATGGGCTTATCATGCAATTTGAACAATTTAACAGGAGTAGCATGAGAACCAATACACAATTGGGAATAAGCAGAAAAACCAAACCAAAACAAACACCAGGCCCTAAGTATTGCCTTTTTTTTGTTATTACCCTGCATTTACTCATATGGTGACTCTAAGTTCAAGTTTCCAGGCATGGGGTCTTGTGGAAATCCAACCTCACTTTACTCATATTCTCTTCTTGAAAACATAATGACTGTCACTAATAATACTTTCTGCTTTTCATTGTGCTCCTCAAAACATAAGACCTGTACTTTACCACCAAAGAACAAATCCATATGATTGGTTAAACTATAACACCCATAATATATAACAGATGACACTCTAAACTACATAAGCCCCTATCCCTAAATTCTGATTGGTGTGAAAATGAAGCTATAATTTGGAAGGTATGTTTCTGTCTGTCCATCCTTTTTTAAAAAATAATTTTATTTCTTTTTTTTTCCTTTTTTTTTAAAGATTTATTTGCTTATATATTATGTGTAAGTACACTGTAGCTGTCTTCAGACACTCCAGAAGAGGGAGTCAGATCTCCATACGGATGGTTGTGAGCCACCATGTGGTTGCTGGAATTTGAACTCCAGACCTTCGGAAGAGCAGTAGGGTGCTCCTACCC
The DNA here is from genome assembly GCF_000001635.26 of Mus musculus. Taxonomy (NCBI): domain Eukaryota; kingdom Metazoa; phylum Chordata; class Mammalia; order Rodentia; family Muridae; genus Mus; species Mus musculus. The sequence continues at coordinate 177,262,725 of NC_000068.7, read as the reverse complement.
ACTGAGCCATCTAACCAGCCCATAAGTTTATTTCTTCATTTCTTTATTGTCTGATGACTTTTTTTTTTTACAATCCACACCTTATACCCCTTGTCTTCTTCAGGGTTTCTATTCCTGCACAAACATCATGACCAAGAAGCAAGTTGGGGAGGAAAGGGTTTATTCGGCTTATACTTTCATACTGCTTGCTCTTCGTCACCAAGGAAGTCAGGACTGGAACTCAAGCAGGTCAAGTGGCAGGAGCTGATGCAGAGGCCATGGAGGGATGTTTCTTTATTGGCTTGCTTCCCTGGCTTGCTCAGACTGCTCTCTTATAGAACCCAAGACTACCAGTGCAGAGAGATGGTCCCACCCACAAGGGGCTTTTCCCCTTGATCACAAACTGAGAAAATGTCTGACAGCTGGATCTCATGGAGGCATTTCCCCAACTGAAGCTCCTTTCTCTGTGATAACTTCAGCTTGTGTCAAGTTGACACAAAACTTGCCAGTACAATTGACACCTTGTCAACTTGACACACAAACACATCACTAGTAATCCTCAAACCTTAGTTTCTTATTCATCCCCTAGATATACACAACTTTGAAAGTCCCACAGTCTTTACATATTAAAAGTTAAATCCTTTAAAAATATCTAATAGCCTTTAAAATCCAAAGCCTTTTACAATTAAAAGTCTCTTAACTGTGGAATCCACTAAAGTATATTCTCCCTTCAAGAGGGAAAAATATTAGCGCACAGTCACAATCAAAATCCAAAATTAAACTCCAACTATCCAAAGTATGGGATCCAACTCACGATCCTTTGGGCTCCTCCAAGGGCTTGGGTCACTTCTCCAGCCCTGTCCTTTGTAGCACACAGCTTGTCCTCTAGGCTCCAGATGCCTGTACTTTACTGTTGCTGCTGTTCTTGGTCATTCATGGACGTGAAAACTCCAAAACACTGCATGATCTCTTCAGCACTGGGCCATCAATTGCACCTGAGGCTGCACCTTCACCAATGGCCTTCCATGGTCTCTCACAGTGCTGGGCTTCAGCTGCTCTGCATGATCCCTTTATGCCTTCAAAACCAGTACCACCTGGGTACCTCTTACACATTACCAAGTCCAGCCAGAGCACAAGATACAACCTTGACTATCTCTAGAACACTGCCTCTGTGCTCTCAGAAAACACTTCCCATATGATGCCACCTCAATGATGCTGGTTTCTTTTTAATCACTGCTAATTTCTTAGCTCCAACTAAACAGCATCAGTAGTCCCAGTAATACAAAGTTTTCACTCTAGTAGTTCTGGTATCTTGTTCATCACAGCTGATTCTTCAGCCCTAGCTATCCAGAACCACAGATCTTCACAATCCAAAATAGAAATGGCCCTCAAAAGTCTTTAATTTTCCCTGTGAAAATTTACAAGCCAGGATTTAATCTTCTGCACTGCTCTCAACATTATCTTTCAAGCTCCTACACAACATCCCACAGAGTTCTTAACACCGAATGGATCTTCTGGCCCAAAGTTCCAACTTAATTTAAGAGCAAGTACTCTTCCTTAGGTTATAGGATATTTGAAAGCTCATAGTGGATTGCCCAGACCCCTTAATGAGGGCAATGCCTCAGCAGGTTTGCATATTAGGCAGAGTATAGGCATTACTCAGGAACAGTTTAGCCAAACACTCTCATTCTTTACATCATTAAAAAGCAATAGGTTGAGACAACAATTTGGTATTTCTAGAGAATGTGCATGTCAAATTGTAAAGACTTTCATCAGTGTCCTCAGTTTCTTCCTGTATCACACAAAGGTGTTAATCCTCTAGGAGTTAATCCTCTAGGACTGGTACCTACTCAGTTATGGCAAATAGACGTTACTTATATATCTGAATTTTAAAAAATGTTAAACAATGTACATATGTGCTACATCCAATCCAGTAGTGAGAAGCGCAACAGGCCCCGAAAAACTGTATAAGTTCTCCTAAGGGGGCTGGAGAGATGGCTCAGTGGTCAAGAGCATTGACTGCTGTTCTGAAGGTCCTGAGTTCAAAGCCCAGCAACCACATTGTGGCTCACAATCACCCATTATGACATCTGATGCCCTCTTCTGGTGTATCTGAAGACAGCTATAGTGTACTTAAACATAATAAATAAACAAATCTTTAAATCACATAATTATAAACAAAATAAGTGCTCCTAAGAATTGATTTTTTTTTGACATATACCTAAGTTAGATTCTAGACAGTCCTTGATCCGACCCTGGGCATGGATAGCTAAGTCACTGCCCTATGCAGGAATTTACCATTATCTAGGAAGAAGGAAGTTTGTGACCAGAGGAGGAACCAGAGTAAATACTTAGAACTATAGATTGCTGAGTTACACCCATATACAAGTGTTTACAATGGCCTAGGGGGAATATGGACTATATAATAGACTACAATAGGAACTATGCCAAGGGCATGAAGCCCTTGCCCTTGGCTTCTAAGATTAAGTGGACCTTAGGTGGAGCTGTTTTTGATCCCAGTTGTTAACACTGAATTTTATCCCAGTTGGTTCCTCTGGTCAGTCCTTCTGTGTTTGCATTCCTCTGTTTTGTGTAAGAATTCAGTAACATCATTGTACCTTGCTGGAGTGTCACTGAACTTTCCTATTTTCTTCTGTATAAAAAGTTTGATGCTCGATTTAACAAATTACATTCAGATTCAGCACACTCTCTCATATCTGTGTCTGTCTGTCATTCCCGCCTACTCGATGCCCATCTGCTGGAACTCCTGATTCCCAAGGATTGAGGAGCGCCCACTGGACCCGATTCATAGCAAGTATGACTATTGATACCTTCTCAGGTTATCTATTTGGAAATGCTTTAACAAGAGAAGCAACTAAATATGAAACTAGTCATTGCCTACATGTTTTTCTATACTGGATGTTCAAAATGACATGGAGTTACTGGCTATTACAGTCAGACATTTGAGATGTTTTGTTAACAATTTAATATCAGTCATATTACTGGGATTCCTTATTATCCTCAAAGACTAGGTATTGTGGAATCTTAGAATATTTTCTTAACAGAGAAACAGTGAAACTAACAGAAGTTATGAAACAAATGGATTTAACAGATGTCTGTAGAACATTTCATCCTAAAACAAAAGGATTTACCTTCTTTTCAGCAACTCATTATACCTTTTCCAAAACTGACCATATAATTGGTCACAAAACAGGCCACAACAGATACAAAAATACTGAAATAATCCCCTGCATCCTATCAGAACACCACAGATGAAGGCTGATCTTCACTAACAACATAAATAATAGAAAGCCAACATTCACGTTGAACCTGAACAACACTCTACTCAATGATAACTTGGTCAAGGAAGAAATAAAGAAAGAAATTAAAGACGTTTTAGGGTTTAATGAAAATGAAGCCAGGCGTGGTGGTATACGTGTTTAATCCCAGCACTCCAGAGGCAGAAGCAGGCAGATTTCTGAGTTTGAGGCCAGAAAATATAATAATCAAAGAAAATAATATCAAAGAAAATACATGGTGGTACTCCTGTCTTATGGCCTAGTAAGCCATCAATGTGAGGAGAGGCCCTTGGTCTTGCAAAGATTCTATGCCCCAGTATAGGGGAAAGCCAAGGTCAGGAGGAAGGAGTGAGTGGATTGGGGAGCAGGGTGAGGACGGAGGTTATAGGGGATTTTCGGAGTGGAAACTAGGAAAGGGGGTAGCATTTGAAATGTAAATGAAGAAAATATCTAATAAAAATATATTTAAAATAAAAAGACTACTTTTGCAGAGAACCTGTATTCTCTGTATCTACACATAGGCTCAGAACTGTATAAAACTCCAGTACAAAAGATTCATTGTCCACTTCTGTCCTATGAGGGAATCAGGAATGCATGTGATAAACATACAAAAAGGCAAAACACTCATGCACGTAGAATAATAAAATAATTTTTTCTTTATTACAAAATGGAAGGTTTAATCAGCTGAAATGAGGACAATCAAAGGGTGGGTGAGAGGGTCAAGCCAAAATTGGCTATGTAGAATAGCCAAGGATATCTCATAGTTGTACCCTCAACTGAAGGGCTATTTGCAGCTGAGAGATCAGGGTCATTCTTTATTGAGGATGAGGTGAGTGGAAGGCTGCCCATTGTCCAATAACGGGCCCACAGTCAGACCCATGCAGGCATTGCTAAATGGACTTAGTAGGGATCGGAAGGAGAGGGCAGAGGAGGAGGAGATTTCATAGTGAGGAGATGGTTGATTTGGATGGATCTGTGGGCTGTAGAGGGGGACGAGGGATATATAATTAAATTTCATAGTATATACATTTATAATTCTGACAATTAAAAAAAAAACTCTAGGGACTGGAGAAATGGCTCAATGGTTGAGAGTACTGGCTACTCTTGCAGAAGTCCCACGTTTAATTCCCAGAAACAACATGGCAGCTCACAACTGTCTGTAACTTCTGTTTCAGCCAATTTTACACCCTCATACATTCAGGCAAAACACCCATATATATAACATAAAAATAAACACATTATAAAAAAGAAAAAAATCTACAAAACAGTAGAGTTAGATCAGTATTTCATCTTAATAATTACATTTTCATTTTCAACATTATATTCCTTAGGAATTATTTTTTATGAAAACAAACAAACCCAAAGTTTGATTAGGGCATCATTAATTAGAAGGTATCTGGAAAGACTGTGCATTTTTATAGCAGATTGTCAGCCTGATGCCAGCTGTGCTCTTTCAATGTTAACCCATCTGAATTTTCAAAGTCCCTGGTTATGTGCATGTATTGCAGGTTGAATATTATGCTATGTCTTAATTTTCCTCCCGAAATGCTTGCTCAGAGAGGCTCAGTAGCCCTGCCTCCAGCTGGCTTTGATTGATAATAAATGATTGCCGTTCAGGCAATGGCTGCACAGGGAAATGCAAGCAGGACTTTTAGATTGCACAAGCAAGGGAATAAGGGGGACAAAGAAAGAATCGCTATGAAGGGAGCAGAGATATCAGAAGTAAAGGCAAGTCAACATAGAATTACCCAGGGAAGCAGGCCCAGGAGCTGCTCCCCGACTTGGGTTAGGGAAAGCAAATAACCTAAGTATATTTAGAAAACGATAACTTAAGAATAGGGAGAGAGCCAGGGATGGAGGCACACGCCTTTAATCCCAGCACTGGGGAGGCAGAGGCAGGCAGATTTCTGAGTTCAAGGCCACAAGGCCAGCCTGATCTATAGAGTGAGTTCCAGGACAGTCAGAGTTATACAGAGAAACCCTGTCTCAAAAAACCAAAAAAAAAAAAAAAAAAAAAAAAGCCGGGCATGGTGGTGCACGCCTTTAATCCCAGCACTCGGGAGGCAGAGGCAGGCAGATTTCTTAGTTCAAGGCCAGCCTGGTCTACAGAGAGAGTTCCAGGACAGCTAGGGCTACACAGAGAAACCCTGTCTCGAAAAAACAAAACAAAACAAAAAAGAATTGGAGAGAAATATGTGCTAGCCATTGGGAAGATTAGAAGTGCACACAGAAGGGCTGGTGAGATGGCTCAGTGGGTTAGAGCACCTGACTGTTCTTCCGAAGGTCCAGAGTTCAAATCCCAGCAACCACATGGTGGCTCACAACCATCCGTAAGGAGATCTGACTCCCTCTTCTGGAGTGCTTGAAGACAGCTACAATGTACTTACATATAATAAATAAATAAATCTTTAAAAAAAGAAGTGCACAGAAATTGAGCTACTTAGTCATATTAAAGATTAAACTGACATGTATGTCTTTTATTCAGGAATCCAGAACTCTTGGGTGGGTGTAGTACATGCGCCACCTGATGGGAGGTTAAGCAAATTAACAATTCACCGCTACAGATGGCAACATGGGGAAAGTACTATTAAAAGTTATTTAGAGATTCTGGGATGGAATACACACACCATGATATAAGATTAGACGGAGGGGAGGATTGGCTTTTTAGCAAGGCACAGATTTTGCCTACGCCATGTGGAGATTTCTTCCCAGAGTTCTGGACTATCCAAAGAGTTTAGACTTAGAGGTGCTGGGAGTCACTGCTGTTCAAATAGGCTGCCCAGAGTAAGGCAAAGAGAGGAAGACAATACAGGCTGCTGGCCTCCAATGAGCAGATAATCAAAGAACAGAGATAAATTAATTTTGATTTAATTGTTTTTATTTGTGTTTATTTAGTGACTCTGATATTCTAAATAAGGCTGTGTCTGAGAAATAACAACAACACAGATAAACAATCACAATTTTACTTGTTAAGGGCAACTTAAGGGCTATTTTTTATTTCCTGTTCCAAATTAATCCTAAAGATAAAATATGATGAAAGACCCTCGAGGGGAGACCCTCACTCAGACACTCAAGTCCCGGGACAGCCGCGTACCCAAGAAGACACTGAGACCATACATAAAATGTAGAAGGCAAGATTTAATAAAGCAGCGACATGAAAGCACACAGACCAGAGCTCTGGGGTCGAAATAAAGCAGCAACATGGAAGCACACAGACCAGAGCTCTGGGGTCGAAATAAAGCAGCAACATGGAAGCACACAGAGCTCTGGGGTCGAAACTCATACACCTTAGCACAGGGTAGAGGAGTCTCGACGGTCAGCCAAAATTTTTCACAGGCTTATATAGTAAAACTCAAAGGGGGAGAACTGGGCAGGGAAAGTACAAGTTTACATCACTAGGGAGTTCTTGCCAAAGGAATCTACGTAACTAAGGAGTCATGTCCTATCAAGGAATCTATGTAACTAAGGAGTCATGTCCTATCATTTGGCAATGTACCCGGTTCATTTTGAGGTTGTTTCAGGAGGCCTTTATCTCAAAAATGTTCTTGGTCGAACTTTAGGGTGAGGAGTTTTGGGGTGAAAAGTTTAGGAGTGTTCCGAGAACAACCTCTAGATGGGAGGGGGTGGGCTCCGAGGTAAAAAGTTCATGTTCTCACAAGAGGCCAGTAATTTTTCATTCTTCATTCCCCACTTCTTCTTGTAAGTAATTCTAATCTTAGAATTTCAGAAGTCTATATCTCTATGTGGAGAATACTGCATTTACTCTATCTTTAACATGGGAACAGAAACAGAATAAGGCAGATTAGTAAACAGAACTAGGCAGGGACCCTTTTAGTGAGGCTTGAGGGTCTCAGCATGACGCAGGTGTACGTAGATCAGATCTCTGGCTGGAACTGGTAAGATGTCCTTGGGGTACCCAGCTCGTTCACTGTAGCCAGTTGTGACCAGACTTTTTTCTGCACCACCTGCAAGCCTTTTAACTTAACATATAGATCATTATTATAACAACATAGGTTTAAACACATCATTTAAGACAGTGATGGGCACAGGAGCCCCATAAAGGATCTCAAAAAGAGTAAAACCGAATCAAGAGGGAGTATTCTCAGTTCTAAATAGGGCAAGGGGAAGGAGTACCAAGTAAGCCTGTGCCAGTCTCCAGGATTAATTTTGTCAAAGTCTGTTTAGAGTTTTATTTATTCTTTCTATCTGTCCTGAGTTCTGAGGTCTGTACACATAATACAATTTTTATTTGACCTCTAAATACTTGGCCACACCCTGACTTACCTGGGCAACAAAGGCAGGACCATTATCTGACACTATTGCTTTTGGCACTCCGAACCTTGGAAAATTTTTAATAATCTTCTTGATGACTATCTGAGTAGTCTCAGTTTTATAAGGAAAAGCTTTTATCCATCTTGAGAACGTTTACAAAAACCAGAAGGTATTCATACACATATTTTTTCAGTAAAGTCTATTTTTCAGTAGATGTCTTCTCATGAGAGGACTAGTTTTCTTTCTTCAGTTTTTACTATTTTATACAGGGTTTCTTTTACCAGTCTTAATTTGTCTATAACTTGATAGTCTTCAGACTGTCAGGATCATTGCTCTTTAGGATGCCTGGGCGGTTAGATTTGCCATCTGATTTTTTTTTTAGCCACAGCATCTTAGGTCTTTCTCTGCAGATGTCAACAGCTCTCTTTGTCTGTATATATAGAGCTTGTATTAAAGCCACAAGTTTAGCTTTCTGGGCTGAAGTCTCTTTAGGGAGGCTGCTGGCCTAGATCACTTGCTTTCTGTCCATCACTGCACTGCTGTCCCCGCCTTCCGCTTACCTTTAACCTCCAGGCTACTGCCATCCGTGTACCAGTTCAAACTCTCAGGCCAAGGCTGATCTGATCCTTCAGATCATCTCGAGTATGAGTTCCTTCTGCCAGAATGTCAGCACAATGATGAGTAGGTGAAGTCTCAGGCAGTAGTGAGATCGAGGATAGCAGGGGGAGCGAAGGTCACTCGTTCAGTCAAAGCTCTGACAATGTGTCCATCGGTCAGGGGAACAGTTGGATAATGCTTTCAAGAGCGTTAGTCAGCCATCGGTCATGGGGGCTGAACCACACTTTCTAGGACATGTGCCAAGTTTTGTCTCAGAGTCAATTTATCTGCGTCCTTGACCAGAAGCCACTATGTGCAGACAAGCAGGCCATCTTACAGCCACCAGGTCTAATTTCTTACAAGTATGCCACAGGTCTTTTTCAGGGTCCCAATCTCTGAGTAAGAACTTCTTTGGCAATACCTTTGTTCTCAGTCACATCTAGGAGTCCCATAGCTGGGGATAACATTAGGGCAGTCTCAAGAGCATCTAAGGCCATCTAAGATTGTTCCTTTTTTTTTTTTCTTTATACGAAGGGCTGTTTATCTCTTTAACTCAGCAAAACCTGGAATCCACAATCTGCAAAAGCCCGCAGTGCCCAGGAACTTTTTAGCTTGTTTTGCACTGGTCGGTGGAGGAGTATGAAACACAGTCTCTTTTTTTTAGCTGCTTCAACAGGTAGACCACCGGACTCTTTTAAGGACTCAGCTTCTGTATTAGCACCCCTTTTGTTATCTCTTTACTTTTAGCCACGAACAGGTGAAGGGTTTGGTCATGAGGGGGGCTCCTCTTCTTTTTGTTGGGGCAGTCTCTCACCCAGTGCTCATTTTCTTTACAGTATACACGTTGATCTTTAGCCAAAAGCTTTCTTTTGTTGCCAGGTACTATCTAAGTTTTCTAATTTTCCTGACTTTTGTGGCCAGCATTTTATTTTTCTTATCTTTCTGTCTCACAGCACAGCTCTGATTCTGACTCTGGTCTCTGTCTTTGTCAGCCTCATGTTTCTTTAACTCTTTTTCTTGTCTGACTCTTATTACCTTGGTTAGATTGTTGGGACTTTCTAGTCCCACAGAGACGAGACCCCCATCAGAGTCTGGCAGTTAGACTCACAGGTGCTCCTTACCTTGGACAGAAGCCCCAAGTGGGCGGATGCCTCCCTCACTGGAGCTTAGAACAGACTCACTGCCAGCAGCTCAGGGTGGTGCCACCTTCTGAGAAGAGGGAACTTTAGAGCAGAGACGGGAGTGCAGCTCTCACAGCTGGCTGCAACCGGCACTTATCTTAAAGTGAAAGCAGTTTTTCTGTTAACAAGAGATGGGATGGGAGGGACAGGGGAATGAGAAGCTGCCTGGGAACCTGCAGCGCTCTTGGCCGGCTACTCGAACAGCCTCCTCTTCTTTTTTTCTTCAGCAGCCACAACATCCAGGGCCACTGACTTCTCAGGGACCACTCCTCATTTGCTCCGGATTTCCGAGCTCATTTTTCCCTAGGCTCCAGGTCCATGGGCGGGACCACTGTGACCCGCTGGCTGCTCTCTGGAGTTGGAGTAGGAGGCAGGGCAGCTGAGGATCTGAAAGGAAGTGGTCAGCATAGGGATCTGACAGGATTTTTAGGCTTATTTCAGAAGGCATAACTTAAAAACAGTCGTCAGTCATCAGTCCAAGTCCGAACACAAAGAGACAAAAAAGACACACACAGAAACCGTTTTTCAGGCAACCACTATAGAATCACAGTACCACAGAAATGACAAACACAAGCAAGACCAATACAGGGCATCTTACATGCGATTTCCAGAGAAGCTTACTGTCACTATGACCAACCCAAATGGACCTGTCTCCATGGGAAGGCCCCAGAACCTGAGACCGGCCTAAAACCAAACCAAGATAATCAGTCAACTCCTTGGGACCAAAACCAGACCTGAAACCAGACAAATCAAAAACAAAACAGAATCAGAAGGTGGTCCAATGGAGGACACACAAGTGAACAAGACACACAGACACACAGACATACAGACAGGGAGGGATCTCACTTTACCTCTGACGTACAGTGTCTGTGTCTCATGACAAAAACCACAAACAAAAACAAGATAGCAACAGAGAAAAAGAAGACACCAGTATCTCTAAGCACACTCGTCCACGCCTGGACTTGTACAACCAGCCAAGCCAAACGCTATTTCCTGACGGGGGCAGATTCCACATCGACTCCCTTCCTCCTGAAAAACAATTTGCCTGACGGCGGCGATTAGTGACAAGTCAAAAGCACCCTTAGGTGGCCAGCCTACTCCAAACGTTGGCCACTCGGAGGCGCAAAAGGTCTGCCACTGACCCTTTCTGACCTCCACCGACTGGTTGTGGGCTCTGACCCGCACCTCCTTCCAATGCTCCAGAGTCAGAGAAAGGGGAGTGAACACAGATTGTCCCATTTTTAGAAAAACAGTAGTCACAACAAGAGCGGACACGAGACTAAGACAAAAAAGAAACCAGAAGAATCAGATGGCCTCTCTAAGGCCGGCCGATTGAGACCCTCTGCACGAGGTGGGACTCGAACCCACGATCCCGTGACCAGACGCGAGGTGGGACTCGAACCCACGGTCTCGCAACAAGGTGCGAGGTGGGACTCAAACCCACGATCTCGCAACAAAATGCGAGGTGGGACTCGAACCCACGATCTCGCAACTGGGCACGAGGTGGGACTCTAACCCACGATCTCCCAACCCCAAATGGTCTCTTGGCCTTCAAAGGGGTCCACCAGGCGTCCCTGATCCTCCCCTGTTCCTCCTGGGACGTCTCCCAGGGTGAACGGACGGTGGACACCTGGACACGTCTATCCTTATCCACCCCGCACTCCCTCTCGGAGCGCGGTCTCACTGAGCGTCCGCAAAACTGAAACTGCGATCGCACCAGACTTAGAAACAGAACACAGACATCAGACCAAAGCAGAACAAAGAATCTTACCTCTAAGTGGGTCTAGGACCTCTGGGTGGTCGCGCTGTTTCCCGGCCAATGCACCAAATGAAAGACCCTCGAGGGGAGACCCTCACTCAGACACTCAAGTCCCGGGACAGCCGCGTACCCAAGAAGACACTGAGACCATACATAAAATGTAGAAGGCAAGATTTAATAAAGCAGCGACATGAAAGCACACAGACCAGAGCTCTGGGGTCGAAATAAAGCAGCAACATGGAAGCACACAGACCAGAGCTCTGGGGTCGAAATAAAGCAGCAACATGGAAGCACACAGAGCTCTGGGGTCGAAACTCATACACCTTAGCACAGGGTAGAGGAGTCTCGACGGTCAGCCAAAATTTTTCACAGGCTTATATAGTAAAACTCAAAGGGGGAGAACTAGGCAGGGAAAGTACAAGTTTACATCACTAGGGAGTTCTTGCCAAAGGAATCTACGTAACTAAGGAGTCATGTCCTATCAAGGAATCTACGTAACTAAGGAGTCATGTCCTATCATTTGGCAATGTACCCGGTTCATTTTGAGGTTGTTTCAGGAGGCCTTTATCTCAAAAATGTTCTTGGTCGAACTTTAGGGTGAGGAGTTTTGGGGTGAAAAGTTTAGGAGTGTTCCGAGAACAACCTCTAGATGGGAGGGGGTGGGCTCCGAGGTAAAAAGTTCATGTTCTCACAAGAGGCCAGTAATTTTTCATTCTTCAATGAGTAATTCTATATTGTTAACTATGGATGTTGTCTCTAATGTCCCAAGTTAATGGACAAATTGTCATTTTGACTAGTTTTTCCTCTATAATCTTAAGATTTACATAGTATAAATTGTTTACAGTGTTCCTCTGTTCATGGGATGTTTTATTTATTTGTTTGTTTGGTTGGTTGGTTGGTTGGTTTTTTTGCAAGACAGGGTTTCTCTGTAGCCCTGGCTATCCTGGAATCACTCGGTAGACTAGGCTGGCCTTCAACTGGGAAATCTACATTCCTCTGCCTCCCGTGTCCTGGGACTAAAAGCTTGCACCATCAATGCCCAGCGTGGTAGGTTTTATGAATTGCAGATTTTAATTGTATTACTAACTGCAAGGCAATTCCAGTTTTGTAATAGTTACTATTCATCTTAGCCTTGAGTTTGACTCCAAAAAGTTTCTCTGTTTTTACTCACAGCTGATTATCTCTCTGAATTCAGAGGAGACTGCGAGATTGGCCTGGAAATAGAATAAATTTTTACTTCATATCATTGAGGTCGTTGCTTCCTGGTTCTTGACAGTGTAACTGTATCTGCCATTTAAAGAAACTAAGCCTATTTGAGATGGTTTATATTATGGAAGAGACTATGTAGAGGAGTGTGGCCTCAAATTCATGAATATGAATTTGTCTCCACACTACTGCAATTGATAGCACATACTGGCATGCTTGGCAATATTCATTTTGAAAATGATTGTAAGGCACTGACTCTAAACATCTGGAATGACTTTAAGAGTTATTGTATTGTCCCAATTCTTCAGTGCTGTCTTTAAATGTCTCTCTCTCTCTCTCTCCCTCTCCCTCTCCCTCTCCCTCTCTCTCTAAGAAATTAAGCTATTATTTTATTTGTATGGTTGTTTTGCCTCTGTATTTTTGTTTTTGTCATTGTCTGATGATCACATAGGCCAGGAAAGCCAGGAAGTGGGTGCACCATGTCTTTCATGAGTTTCCTGCTCTGTTCTGAAGCTTGACAAATAACCATCATGTGGAACATACTTGCAGTGACCTAAACCCAGCCAGAAGACAGACCAAAATCTTGTTTCTTAAAATCTCTCTTTAATTGCTAATATTCTGACATCTGTCCACTTGTGGGGCACATCAGTAACTCCAATGTAAGCTGATTCAAGAGCTATATAAGCTATCCAGCTTGATTCTAGGAGGAAGAAGGAGATGTGCCTTTGGAGTGCTGTGGTTGGAGTTCAGATGAGCTCCAAATTTGCAAAACAGTGAACACAGAGACACTGCCCACAAAGGGAAGTAACAGACAATTAAGCAGCATGGATCTGGAATCTTAGTTACTCCCAGGGGCTTGGCAGGAGGACCCAAGTAAGTTACTGGAATGGAGGCATTAGTGCTACTGTACCATGAATCTCTAGATCTGGAAAAGGATTGGCCCAGGTTAGAACTGAGTTCCTTCAGTACACCATCACCCTAAGGGTAGTTAACATGTCACTCAATATGCTCCAGCCAATCAGAATCTCGACCTGGAGCTACCAGTTAGAAGAGGAGGCGGCCCTTCCAGGTTGCAAGCCAGCAACTTCCTTCTCCATGTAATTCAGCAGACCTTTGCATTTCTATGTGATGTGTTTTGTGTGCCTCTACTGAGTGATGTGAGAAGACCTAGCAAGCTTAGAACTCCAAACATGGTCAGTGCAAGATCATCTCCCACAGAGAGGAGGAGCAAGCAGCTTAGCAGAAAACGCATGTGTAGTCGACTTACCATCAGCTGGATGGTAAGTAGCAGGCAGCTAGATGAGGCCACCTGTGGACCTAGTCTCCTCTTGGACCCGGCTTTGGCCTCTGAATAAATTTATTATTGGGCTGCATCTGCACAAAACATTTGCAGGAAGGCGGGCGTGGTGACACACGCCTTTAATCCCAGAACTCGGGAGTCAGAGGCAGGCAGATTTCTGACTTCCAGACCAGCCTGGTCTACAAGGTGAGTTCCAGGACAGCCAGGGCAGAGAAACCCTGTATCGAGAGAAAAAAACCAAAAACCAAAAAACCCAAAAAAACAGAAGAAGTAGAAAAAAAATTTGCAGGAGGGGCTACTCTGGAGAAATGGAGAAATGTACTTGCCAGGATGACAAACTTGACAGCCCTTGTTTCTATATTATCTTCTATGAATTCTGCCCTTAGCAGTTAACATGTAGGTGCAGGCTGTAGAAGACATATTATGTGTTGGGTAGCACTCCAATATTAAGCTCTGATGTACAAGAGTAGAGTTGATGATGTTACGGATTTACCAATGCTTAGGAAATATTAAGTGACACTAAGTAGGATGTAGCTGAGGTAGGGCTGCCTGTAAAACACCTGACAGGTATGTAGTATGCTAAGCAGCCCTCTTGAAGGTTAGTATAGCCATATGCATGTTTATTTACCACGGTTATCAGAAATTTGTCTCCAAATCTTAACAAAAGGGACAAATCTGCTATACAGTCAGGCATTAGACCTATGGTGATATCAAAGAACAGGCCCCTAACAAGCTACACAAAATGGCATTACAGGGTCACAACCAACCTTAAGGCCTGGTGTGCCATAAAGATCTATTTTCCTTCCCAGAATTAAGATGTCATCCCAGAAAATAATAGCTCCATATACAACTAAAATATTAATTAGGAAAAATTTCTTTTTTTAAAAAATTTTTTGATTTATTTATTTATATGTAAGTACACTGTAGCTGTCTTCAGACACACCAGAAGAGGGCGTCAGATCTCGTTACAGTTGGTTGTGAGCCACCCATGTGGTTGCTGGGATTTGAACTCCAGACCTTTGGAAGAGCAGTCGGTTACTCTTACCCACTGAGCCATCTCACCAGCCCCAGGAAAAATTTCTTAATGACAGCATGGATTCAGCTGTGAATATTGCTCAAAGACCAGCCAGCCAAAGACAGATTTTGGATTCTACATATGCTCTCATCCATAATTTTCTTTTCCTTCATGGAAAAAGCATAGTTTTTCCTCCAAGGCAGGACGACAGCAGGTGACAGCTCTTTGAAAGGAAAAATACTATTGTGTTGAGGGCTGGTCCACTCAAGTAAAGCTTGATCCTAATGTGTGGAGAATTGCATACCTGAATCCTAAATTCCAGACCTTTAAGAGCCTGGAGCCTTAAGCCTTAGGAGCTTGACTTAAGGCCCTTGTGTATTGAATACAAAACAGTGCTCTTTCTCTTAAGCCAGGATTAGCTTTAGGAGAGGTGGCAATGGTCTGTGGCTAGGGCTTCTGGGAGGAGAAGGTTCAGATCCTGCGATTCCAACTTTCTCCACAATATGGCGATATGGTTCTCAGTCCCAAGTCCACTGGGGGTTTGGTTGGTCATGATTTTTTAGATACTTGGCAGTTCTTATGTGCAGTGTTGTTTTGTTAGACTTCTGAGTTTGTCCCAGGGTATGCAAGTTTCTAAAGACTTCATAGAGGTCTCCATTTCTTTCCACTTATCCCCTGTGAGAAGGATACAAGATGCTACTCTTGTTTTGTTTTTGTTTTTTGAGACAGGGTTTCTCTGTGTAGCCATGGCTGTCCTGGAACTCACTTTGTAGACCAGGCTGGCCTTGAACTCAGAAATTCACCTGCCTCTGCCTCCCCCCGAGTGCTGGGATTAAAGGCGTGAGCCACCACACCTGGCACAAGATGCTACTCTTAAAAAGTTTACTTGGCATAAGACATAGCTTGTGTAAGCTCTCACCACTACAGCTATTGTAAATTCTACCTTCTACTTTTGCTATTTTTCTCATCTTCTGGGACCTCCAACTCAGGAATCCACCACTGAGAAATGGCTTGCTATTTCAGGGCTCTGAGGCACTTAATAAGTGATTCTGGGGGTCTTTGCTGTGTAAATCTTTTAGCAGTCTTAAGTAGGACTTGTAATCTCTAGTCCATATTTAAATTGTTCAAAATAACCTGGGGACTGAACTGGAAAGAAACTTATGGATGAGAGCATGTGTGGAATCCAAAACCTGTCTTTGGCTGGCTGGTCTTTGAGCATTAGCCACAGCTGAATCCATGCTGCCATTAAGAAAATTTTCCTAATTAATATTTTAGTTGTATATAGAGCGATTTCTTTCTGGGATGACATGTTAGTTCTGAGAGAGCTGTCTCTTCTTCCCCTTATAGAGATGTTCTAAGACAAGCTATGTTGACTCAGGTAGCCTTGATCCTGGTCTGCTGCTCTCCAGGACAATGACCTTGCTTTCCTCTTGATATAAATTCCTAAATTCTTGAGTTAAAGAATGTAGCAAAATGGTGTTTTATAATTGCTCATTTCAGTCATATAATGAACTGTTAATTTCTTCCACCTTTAGATAAGAACAGGAGCAATGGTTTACTGTTATCTCTGTCAGATGAAACAGGGCAGGAGATAGTTAGATCATAGATAAAACCATAAGAGAATCTGCTCCAGGTGTCACCATTCTAGCGAAGGATAAGAGTTAGGCAGGGTTAATAATTTTGTAATTTAACAACACGTATTAAATAATGCATGTGATTAAATAAAACTAGATTGGTGTGTACTTAATTTGTAAGGGTTAGCTTGAGCCAGTGATAATGAATTTCTGTTTTAGGATCATATATAGATATCATGTGTCAGAAATGTAAAACACATGCCATTAGCTCTAGCTGTGTGTGTCACATTATAGATCTCAGTAGTTAACAAAGCATATAGTGGCAAGGTCAAACACTGTTTTATTAATATCATTCCTTCAATCAAGAAAGGCCTGATATTTTTCAAATCAGTACAGTGATATTTTTTACCAATATAGGTGTGGGTTTGTTGTTATTATGTTTGTTTTGACAAACCACTGAGGACAGTGTGCTGATTAACAAGAGTGCTCCACAGTGTCAGACATGTGTCCTAATTGCTCTGAGCCTTTTCTCATAACCATTGGGTGGAAAGTACTTGCAGTTTACCAGCCTGAAGCCACAAAACAAAATCTTGTGTCCTAAAAATCTCTCTTCAGTTGCTAATATTCTGGCACTGACCACCTCTGGGCAGTTTGGTAACTCCAGTGTCAGCTGATTGATGGGGAATGCAAGCTATCCAGCTTGATTCCAGAAGGGAGAAGGGGAAATGCCTCGTGAGTGCTGAAAGTGGAGCTCAGGCAAGCTCCAAACTTTCAAAGCAGTGAACCCAGGGGCACTGTCCAGAAAGTGGGAGAGGCAGGCAGGTAAGCAGCAGGGATCAGGAATCTTAGCCCCTCCCAAGGGCTTGTTGTGAAAACAGACAAGTAGGCTATTGGAAGAGTCACAGTGGTGCTACTGAACTGCAAATCTGCAGATCTGGAAAAGGATTGGCCCAGGCTGAGACCTCTCTGCTGTGTCCCTTCAGCACACTCTAACCCTAAGGGTGCTGCTCATGTCACTCAAGACTCACTAGCAAATCAAAACATCCACATGGGGATGCCAGTTAGAAGAGGTAGTGAATTTTCAGGGTACCCAGCCTGCAAGTTCCTCTGTAACTCAGCTGATCTCAGTGTTTCTGTGGATGCTGCGAGGTAGCTCAAGCAACCTCAGAACTTCAGACATGGTAAGGGCAACTTCATCTCCCTCAAAGAGGGGGTGGGTAAGCATCTTAGCAAAGGATGCTTGTGTAATAGGTCTTCCCAGAGGCAGGATGGTAAGCATCAGCCAGACAGATGGGGCCACCTGTGAGGTATTTTGTGGACCAACTGTCTCCTTTTGGACTAGGCTTTGGCCTCTGAGTAACTTATTATAAGAAAGCATCTGGACAAACCTTTGTGGCTGGAGCTTGTGTGTGGAAATATACTTGGCAGGATTAGAACAAGAGAAACAGTTTACTGTGTACACTGTCTGGTAATACAGTGCAGACAAGAACTAGGTCACAGAACAAAGGAAAGGGGAGTATGCTGCAGGGGTCATCATTATGGAGAAGGGCCTGATACAGGCAGTGAAAGTGATTTTGCAATTTCACAAATTGTAATACTACTAGATTAGCAATACTAGACTGGTGGGCTTTATTTGGGTAGGTTAGCTTGAGCCAGTGGGAATGAATTCCCATTTTGGATCTGTATTATGAGATATGTGCAATTCTTGGTGACATATTTAAGTGAGCTCAGAAATGTAAAACAAATGCCATTAGCTGTAGCTGTGTGTGTCAGATTATAGATCTCAGTAGTTAACAAAGCACATAGGAGCAAGTTCAAATACTATCTTATTAATGCCATTTTTTCTACGAGGAAGGGCATGATCTTTTTCAAATCAGTACAGTAATATATATTTTTCAGTTATTTTTATCTTTTTAAAAAGTTATTTTTTGGTACTACTTTTTAAATTTCATTTTCACTATCCATACGTGACCTCTTACATGTTTCTGTTCTCCAATATTGACCCCAAATTAAGAATTTCATTCCTATTTTTAAAGAGATTTCATATCTGTCTGCTTAGAGAAACATCTCCTGTAGCTTTTTCTTTATGCCATGTAGTTAAGAGTTGCTTTGAACTCTGAATCCTGCCTCTGCTGCCCAGGGCTTGGAAAACATTCCTACAACTGCTTTCAGGCTGGGTTCTGACTGATCAGTGAGCCAAAAGACACCAGGGAATGAGTGTTGTCTAACCTCCCTGGGTGACAGGGTTACAAATTAGGGGATTACAAATAAAGAGGGACAGGTATAAGGTTGAGTTCAGTGTCCAACTTTGAAGCTGGTCTACTTGCGGCACAGAAGAGGAGGAGGAATAAGGTAGGTGAGGCCTTTCTGCTTTGGCAGTGGTTG
The DNA here is from genome assembly GCF_000001635.26 of Mus musculus. Lineage (NCBI taxonomy): Eukaryota > Metazoa > Chordata > Mammalia > Rodentia > Muridae > Mus > Mus musculus. The sequence goes on along the minus strand of NC_000068.7, from coordinate 177,244,158 downwards.
ACATTCACCGTGAGGAGTCAAGGAATCAATTTTACATAATCAGTAAAATTCCATACTGGCCATCTTGTGGCATTTCCCAGATTAGGGCAGTGACAAATGAGATCACAGGCCCTGCCCATTACAACATATTGCTGGCTTACCTCACCATCTACCCCAGGAGTAGGACAGCCAATCTCCCAGCTGTCATTCTGTATGCAATCCAATCATTTGGGAACTGGCCTTTTCATCTATCATTAATCCTCCTGACCTGGCTCTTGCTTCTCCCCTCCTTCCTGTCTTCACAAGGTCCAAGGTCATGTCTACTCTATATTTTCCCAGGTACAAATGGGTCTGGCTATGTTCTCACTTTGTGTATAATATACTTTCTACTCCAACATACCTAGGAGCAGTGATGTCTTTTTTTTTAAAATATCTTCTTTTTCTACCTTTTTCTCACCCAATGGCTGCTTGTAGTTTTCAAATTCAAACCCACTTTCACTTTGAAATTTTTGTTAATATATGAATTTGATTGCAGGTTGGCTGCAGGACTTCCCCAGTAAGTAGTATAGATGACTGTAGTGCGTATTGCATGCATAATTGAATATACAAAGAAAGGACCCTGGGCCTTTAAAATGGAAATTACTTGGTTTGCTGGACTAGAACGTTCTTTTAAATGTAAATATTCCACAGGATGGACCATTGTCCCCTTTCAGACAAGGGAAGTCCTTGTCACCTCATTCCCTAAAGACCAGTTTAAAGTGTGCACTGTTCCACCAATCATATTGTGCCTAGTTGCTGATGCTCTTTTCTGCCCCTGGAAACCATATAAAAACTTGGTTAGTACAGAATGGCATGGTTTCTGCCCCTTGCACAGTATTGCCCGCGCTTTTGTTCCACCGGCAAGAAAGACGCAACAAACCGGAATCTTCTGCGGCAAAAGCTTTATTGCTTACATCTTCAGGAGCAAGAGAGAGAATGGTGAAACCCCGTCCCTTTTAAGGAGAATTATCCTCCGCCTAGGACGTGTCACTCCCTGATTGGCTGCAGCCCATTGTCCGAGTTGTCGTCACGGGGAAGGCAGAGCACATGGAGTGAAGAACTACCCTTGGCACATGCGCAGATTATTTGTTTACCACTTAGAACACAGGATGTCAGCGCCATCTTGTAACGGCGAATGTGAGGGCCGCTCCCCACATCTCCCCCTTTATTTGGGAGCAATAGGCCACCCATATTAATGAGAGTGGAGATAGAGGTCAAATCCCCAGTGTGCAGGTAAAGGAGCCGTACACAAAACCCCCTCCCAGGCTCATCACCCACAGGGGTCCTGGTCTGGTCCCGTGTTGTTTTTTCCTGGGGGAAGGACACTTGAACACTCAACCTTCTTGAAAGATGACATGTCTCCCTAGAATAGGCTCATACATGCCGCAGAGCCCTTCTACTGCAGTGCTTAGCCATGCAACTCTCTCGGGCTGCTGAAGTGCACTCACTCTATCTCGTGCAATGAGACTAGCCTCGTGGGGTGCAAGAGCTGAATGGCCAGCAACCTATTGCTTAAGCATAGATAACCATATATCAGGGGAAGCACCATGTTCTAGTGCTGCAAGCGCCTGGGCAATAACCACCTTGTCTCTCCTAGTTTGGGCCTTAAGCTTACAGACCAACCAGAGAAGCAACACTAATCCACAGCAAAGTGTATCTCCAAATAATCCCACTCCCACCCATTCTTTAAAGAAGAAAAATGCTGAGGAGATCCAATTGGGTAATCCTTTGGTCAGGGACAGGTCCAAGCGTGTGGAGTTGACCTGAATGATGGCAAGTCTCAATTCCTGAAGGGTCTGTTCAAATTCAGCCATCCAATTCTGTAACATATACTGAGAAAGTCTTTTTGACAAATTAGCTGCCCTAGTAAATTTCTCATACTGAATGGAAGTAACACACAATCTCGGAAACTTTTGTTCACATCCCAGCTGAGCTATTTGCCATAATACATCTAGTTTTTCCTGGACAAGATCTATGCGTTGATTAACCAGCATGAGACCTCCCTGTATCTTGACATTAGCTGAGGCCTGTTTATCCATGGCTGTGGTTACCGAGGCTGACAATGTGTTAATGGTGTCAGTCGTCTGGACCTGTCCAGACAGAGCCAAGGCTGTCTGAACAAGGCCAAACCCAGTTCCTTGTTAGTGGTAAAAAGTCGGGAGAATACTTGAGCATTATACATCACCGGCATTGGGAGTGGAAATGTTGACATTATCCCCCAACGCTGCTCTCTCTTCATTATTGTCGCCCTGGACATCACCAAGACGAGGGACATCAGTATTCCCTTGGTCAGTCTGGATTTTTCGGGTGAGTCTTTCTGGTATTCAAAATGGGTTGTCTTCATTCTGTGGAAAAACACAAACAGCTCCCCTGGATCTTATCAAAATAGGATCCGGGCCATACCATTTATTATCTAGGACATTTTTCCATTTAACCATCTCATTGGGCCTATCTGGCTCTGAACAATGACGTTCAGCCGCAGTATGGCCATGAGCATCAAGATTTAAAAAATTGAGTGTAAAGAGTGCCATAGACAGACACTCTTGGTACTCGGGGTAGAGCCTCGACTCCCCCTTTCTGTTTTTTTTTTTTTTTAAAGATTTATTTATTATTATATGTAAGTACACTGTAGCTGTCTTCAGACACACCAGAAGAGGGAGTCAGATCTTGTTACGGATGGTTGTGAGCCACCATGTGGTTGCTGGGATTTGAACTCTGGACCTTCGGAAGAGCAGTCGGGTGCTCTTACCCACTGAGCCATCTCACCAGCCCCCCTTTCTGTTTTAGTAGATAGGATTTGAGGGTGCAATGCGCACGCTCAACAATACCCTGTCCTTGAGGGTTGTATGGAAGTCCAGTCAGGTGGGTCACATCCATCTGACGGCAGAACTGCTGGAATTTTTGAGATGTATAAGTTGGTCCATTATCAGTCTTAAGGAGTTTGGGTTTCCCCCAAGCACTCCATGCCTCAAGGCAATGTTGAATCACATGTGAGGCTTTTTCTCCAGTTAAAGGAGAAGCAAACATGATGCCAGAGCAGGTGTCAATAGAGACATGTAAATATTGATTTCTCCCAAAGGAGGAAATATGCGTGACATCCATTTGTCAGACCTGTAATGGTCGAATACCACGTGGGTTAATTCCCACATGAGGAACTGGCAAGAACTCACAGCAGCTTTGACATTGAGTAACAATGTCATGGGCTTCTTTTCTGGTCTAGGAGAAACGATGGCGTAATGTTTCAGCCGTCACATGAAAATTGTTATGAAAATTTCTTGCAGCCTCTACTGGGGATGATAGGGCAGCAGCCACCACTTTAGTGGCCTTATCTGCCAAGTCATTTTCCAGAGTCATGGGGCCAGGTCGGCCTGAATGGGCTCTAACATGAGTAATATAAACAGGAAATCTTTTAGATAACAAAACTAATTGTATCTGCTGAAAAATATTGGCAACTTTACTGGAAGGCTTAATCACTCCAGCCACTTCTAAAAGATTTACTGCATTAACCACATAACAGGAATCTGACACAATATTAAGGGGTTTTAAAAAGGTTTTTAAAACTTCTAAAACCACTAAACATTCTACCACTTGAGGTGAATTTTCATTATATTGTTTGGATACCACTTTACCATTAGCTACATAGGCACCTATGCCAGTTTTTGATCCATCAGTATATACCACAATCTCATTTTCAAGTGGGTTTCTTACTGTTATTTGTGGAAACACAACAGATTGATTTTGGGCAAACTGTAAAATTGGATGTTTTGGATAATGGTTATCTATTTGTCCTGAAAAGGAGGTAACTAAAACTGCCCAATCATTAGATGTGGCTGCCAAGGTTTGAACCTGTGCAGCGGTATAAGGTACAATTAAAAGATAGGGACTTCGTCCAAAATGGGTGATTGCTGCTTTTAGGCCTTTAAGGGTAAGCTGTGCAATTGCATCAGGATACCAATCTATTATTTTAGCTGGGGATACATTTGGATGGATCCACAACAATGGCCCATTTTGCCACAAAACTGCGGTTGGCAATTGTGCTGTCTTAAAGACACACAAACTAAAAGGCTGCGAATCCTCAATACGTTGTAATTGTGCATTCTGTAAGGCATTTTCCACCTTTTGTAAGGCCTGGTTAGCAGCTAGAGTAAGAGCCCTAGGGGAGGAGATATGAGGATCTCCTTCTAAAATATCAAACAAAGGCCTTAACTCAGCGGAAGGAATCTTCAAAAAAGGTCTGAGCCAATTAATATCTCCCAACAGCTTCTGAAAATCATTTAAGGTATGGAGGTGATCTCTTCTTATCTCTACCTTTTGGGGCACAATCTTATCTGGGGACACCACAGAGCCCAAGAATTGCCCTGTATCAGAAATTTGGACCTTTTCTGTGGCTATCTGTAAACCCCACTGACTTAAAGTTTTAAGTAGATAAGGATATGCCTTTTGCAGCATGGTAAGTTTTTTATGGCACAGGAGGATGTCATCCATGTAATGGAGCAAAATTAAAGAGGGGAATTGTTCCCTCACTGGCAAAAGAGCTTCTTGCACATAAAGTTGGCACATTGTAGGACTATTGGACATTCCCTGTGGTAAGACCTTCCACTGATACCTCTTTTCGGGTTCCATGTGATTAATAGAGGGGATGGTAAAGGCAAATCTGGGCCTATCCCTTGGACACAAAGGTATAGACAAGAAACAATCTTTAATATCTATAATAATTAAATTCCAGCCACGTGGTAAGGCAGACAGTACAGGGAGACCCCTCTGTACCGGGCCAAATAAGTTCATTTGCTCATTGATGGCTCTGAGGTCATGGAGCAGTCTCCACTTTCCTGACTTTTTCTTAATTACAAAAATTGGAGTATTCCAAGGTGAGGTAGATGGTTCAATATGGCCTAGTTTCAATTGTTCCTCTACCAGTTGAATCACAGCTTCCAGTTTTTCAGAGGATAGGGGCCACTGAGGAACCCATACTGGATCCCCTGTTTTCCATGGTATGGGTCGTGCTGCCCCAATGGCCCCTAGAGAAAACCCAGACCTTGTCTGTCTTGGTTTCCATTAGGTGAGATGGGCTCTATCCTTCCTTGCTCTTGATGTCCTAACCCTTTTCCTTCTTTATAACCCATCTTTGCCATGATATTTTTTGTTTTAGCTGAATACCCTCTCGATGGGGCATTCTCATTGGACAAAATAAGGCCCAAATGCTGCATAATATCCCTTCCCCAGAGGTTAACCGGGAGTGGGAGCACATAAGGTATGAATTTCCCTTGCTGCCCTTCAGAGGATTCCCATGTCAAGGCAACGGAGCTTATAGTGGGACATGATTGATATCCTAGGCCCTGTAATGAATGAGATGACTCTGTGGTGGGCCATGCTTTGGGCCACCAATGTGTAGAGATTATACTTTTATCTGCTCCGGTATCAAGGATGCCTTCAAACTCTTTTCTGTTGATCTTAAGGCGGAGCTTAGGTCTATCATTCAAAGATACAACCAAATAGGCAGAATCATTTCCGGAGGAGCCCATTTTCTTTATCTCAGGTCCTGCAGATTTCTCCCTGGTATTATCAGGGAGGAGCAGCAGCTGAACTATCCTATCTCCTTTGCTAATAGAAAAAAAGCCCTTAGGGCTTGAGCACAGGACCTGTATTTCAGGGGAATGTTGACAATCCATAACTCCAGGGTGGACTTCTAAGCCTTGCAAGGTGAGTGAACCCCGGCCGAGAATAAGGCCCATGGTTCCAGGGGGCAAGGATTTTATAGGCTCCACCGGCACCGGCTGAATACTCATTTGAGGCATTAGTAGGAAGTCGGAGGCGGCACGCAGGTCCACCCTTGTGGGTCTTCCTGGGTCGCCTCTCTGACTGCTTCCTGGGTCCTGACAAACCGGTTCCCATATCTTTGAGGGCCCTGGGACCGAGGGCCCGATGGCCCGTTTTTTGACACATCAGCTGATTGGTTATCAGGCGGGGGAAGGAGTCTGCCCTTTATATCCCTCACAGAGCGACACTGGTCGGCTCTATGATAACCCTTGCCACACTTAGAGCAAAGAGTGAGGGTCCCCCCCCCCTTTTTATCTGCAGCTCTGCAATCTTTCTTAAGATGCCCAGGCTTCACGCAGTTAAAACATGTCCTCTGATCATTTCTGCCCATGGAGTGTTTTTGGGATTGGAGGATGGCGGCCGCTAAGCCTGCATTGGTGAGAGGTCCCCCGAGCTTCCGACAAACGCTGAGCCAGTCTTGTAAGCCTTTGTTCTTTCTTGGGGCTATGGCCGCTCGGCACTCCTGTGTGGCTTGCTCATAAATGAGCTGTTCTATCAGAGGTGCGGCTTGCTCTGAATCTCCAAAAATACGCTCTGCTGCCTCTGTCATTCTGGCCACAAAATCTGAGAAGGACTCCTGAGGTCCCTGGACGATCTTTGTTAGTTGTCCAGTGGCTTCGCCTGTTCGGGAGAGCGCCTTCCAGGCCTTAACAGCCATGGAGGAAATTTGGGCATAAGCTCCCCAGTGATAGTTTGTTTGATCAGCGGTATAAGCTCCCTGACCCGTTAACAAGTCAAAAGTCCAATCTCTCTGCTCTGGAGTCAAAGCACCAGTGTTTGCTCGGGCCTGCGCTTGTGCAGCCTCTTGCCATAGAGCTCTCCATTCCATATATTTGCCCATACTAGGGAGAGCGGCTTTTGCAATCATTTGCCAGTCGGCAGGAGTTAGTGCCATGCTGGCAAGCCTGTCTAACTGCACCAAGGTAAAATTAGCATTGGTTCCATATTTACAGACTGACTCGGCAAGCTCTTTAATCTGCATATACTCTACCAGAGCGTGGACACGCCCACTCTCGGCTCCTTCAAAGACCGGAAATGCCTGTTGCATTTTCCTTTGTTCCTCTCTAGGAATGAACGAGTCTGCGCATTGCCTCTCTGTCCATTGCCTCTCTGCGCAGGACTGACGCGTTACGCAGGGTGAGGGCTCCGCATAGGGCAGAGGTGTACTATGACCTTGAAGCGGACTGCCTGGAGGCCGAGCAGCACGCTGGCCTTCACCAGCCACTTTTGGCTTTTTCCTTGACTGATTAGCTAGCATTTTATCTGGCTGGTACTTTTCTCTCTCATAACAAGCTGCTTCCTCCTCCAAGTCTGTTTCTTCAGAGGAGCTAAATTTTTCATCTGATTCAGAGCTACTCGGGTATAGGCTCCTTCTCCTAGAAACCTCTTCTGATTGATCTTTTTTCTTTTTTTTTTTCTCCTCTTTCCTTCTAATCTCTCTCCCCCCCCCAGTTATTTTTACCTGACCTTAACTTTTCCTCAGGTTCAAGACCCGTGGAAAGGCCTGTATACTTAATTGGTGCACCATGTTTCCTCTTTGCTCTTACTCTCTCTCCCCGCTTTACTTCTGATAGACTGTCTTGAATTTTGTCCAGAATTCCTACCCTACCTTAACCACTTGATAACATGTGAAAAGGAACAAAAAGGACCCCATTCGGTGGATGGTGGACAAGGGCAGCTCTAGGCACCAGGTTCCCAGCCTCCAGCATCCCACGCTGGATACCACGGAAGAGCTTAAGACAGAATGGGGCCCCCGGGGTGGAACTGGGCTTCGGGACCAAAAGGAGGAGAAGTCGGGGAGAGGGGTCACTGAATGCTTCCCACGCGAGCGAGAGTCCTTGGTCAGGTCCGGGGCTGGAGCACAGGATGGCCTTCTGGCGGGAGGTTTTTTTTTTTTTTTAATTTTTGTTATTGTGTGAATTTGATTGCAGTTTGGCTGCAGGGCTTCCCAAGTATGAAGCAGAGATGGCTGCATTGGACATTGCCTGTATAATTTAATAATGTTCTTTAATTGCAAAGAAAGGCTCTGTGACTTTAAAAAGGAAAATAAGTGATCTGGGAGTCTGGAATAGTCTATCGAATTTAAATTTCCCAGACTAGGGCTCTGTCTGCAACTGTGGCGGAATTGCTGAGCCAGGAAATCTTCAGCTGTCTGAATCATTTGCTCTGTGATCTTACATTCAAGGAACTGCTGTTGTCCCAGTCCCAGCTGTGTTTTCCAGGCTAATGAGGGACTCTGTCCATGCCTCTCTATCAGGAACCCTAGTGGAAGGTAGCTTGCGGTTCTTTATGGGAGTCTCTTCAGAGCCATCTCTTGCAAACTGTGAAGAAGGCCAAAAGCCATGTCATGGTGATTGTAAGTGTCTCCTTTGCCAGGCCAGGACGAGCAAGTTTGCAGAGCTATCAGAGTCAGATCTGCTGGTACCAAGGACTGTGGTTTTGTTGGTCCATGTGGTGATAATAGCAGAGGCCCTTGTTTCTTGACCCTTCCTGAGTGTGGATTAATGGGGGTGTGGGAAGCTCAGTAGCCCTAGTAGCATATGGGCCTGGGTTCCAAAGGTTTTTCACGGAAATCTCTGGCCAGCCTTGGTGAGAGGGTTCCAGCAAGTAGAAAAAATGCAGGCAAGGAGAAGTTGCAAACCTGCTTCTGCTGTGCCAGTCAACTCCACCTCCATCTCTGCTGTGCTATGCCATAATTCTGTCCCACCCTGCACTGAGTAGGGTCCCCACATGCACTGGGGGCTTGGTCAGTAATGTTTTTTTTCAGATACTTGGCAGTTTCCTTGTGCAGGGTAGTTTTATTAGACTTCTCCTGAGTTTGTCCCAGTGTATGCTAGTTTCTCCAGACTTCATAGAGGTCTCCATTTCTTTCCACTTATCCCTGTAAGTAGGATACAAGATGCTACTCTTAAAAAGTTTACTTGGCATAAGACATAGCTTGTGTATGCTCTCCCCACTGCAGCTGTTGTAAATTCTACCTTCTACTTTTGCTATTTTTCTCATCTCCTGGGAACTCCAACTCAGAAACTCATCACTGGAAAATGGCTTGCTATTTCAGGGCTCTGAGGCACTTAATAAATGATTCTGGGTATCTTTGCTGTGCAAATCTCCTAGCTGTCTCAAGTAGGATTTGTAATCTCTAGTCCATATTTAAATTGTTCAAAATAACCTGGGGACTGAACTGGAAAGAAACTTATGGATGAGAGCATATGTGGAATCCAAAAAACCTGTTTTTGGCTAGCAGGTCTTTGAGCATTAGCCGCAGCTGAATTCATGATGCCATTAAGAATTTTTACTAATTAATATTTTTGTTGTGTATGCAGTGATTACTTTCTGGGATGACATGTTAATTCTGGGAGAGCTGTCTCTTCTTCCCCTTATAGAGATGTTTCTAAGACAAGCTATGTCGACTCAGGTAGCCTTGATCCTGGTCTGCTGCTCCCCAGGGCAATGACCTTGCTTTCCTCTTGATATAAATTCCTAAATTCTTGAGTTAAAGAATGTAGCAAAGTAGTGTTTTATAGTTGCTCATTTGAGTCATATAATGAACTGTTCATTTCTTCCACCTTCAGTAGAGAACAGGAGCAATGGTTTACTGTGATCTCTGTCAGGTGAAGTAGGGCAGGAGACGGCTAGATCATAGATGAAAGCTTAAGGGAATCTGCTCCAGGTGTCACCATTCTAGGGAAGGATGAGAGTCAGGCAGGATGAATACTTTTGTAATTTCACTAAATATATTAAATAATGCTTGTGATTTAATAAAACTAGATTGTTGGGTGCTTAATTTGTGCAGGTTAGCTTGAGCCAGTGATAATGAATTTCTCTTTTAGGATCTGTACTATATAGATATAATATATCAGAAATGGAAAACACATGCCATTAGCTATAGCTGTGTGTGTCACATTATAGATCTCAGTAGTTAACAAAGCACATGGGGCAAGGTCAAACACTATCTTATTAATATCATTCCTTCTACTAAGATAGGCCTGATCTTTTTCAAATCAGTACAGTGATATATATTTTACCAATAGAGGTGTGGGTTTGTTGTTGTTATGTTTGTTTTACCAACCCACTGAGGACAATGTGCTGATTAACAAGAGTGCTCCACAGTGTCTGACATGTGTTCTGCATTGCTCTGAGCCTTGTCTCATAGCCATTGGATGGAAAGTACTTGCAGTTTACCTGAACCCAGCCTGAAGCCACAAAACAAAATCTTATATCCTAAAATCTCTCTTTAGTTACTAATATTCGGGCACTGACCACCTGTGGACAGTTTGGTAACTCCAATTTCAGCTGATTGATGGGGAATGTAAGTTATCCACCTTGATTCGAGGAGGAAGAAGGGGAATTGCCTCCTGAGCGCTGGAATTGGAGCTCAGGCAAGCTCCAAACTTTCAAAGCAGTGTACCCAGGGGCACTGCCCAGAAAGGGGAGAGGCAGGCACTTAGGCAGCAAGGATCAGGAATCTTAGCCTCTCCCAAGGGCTAGCGAGAGAATAGACTATTGGATGAGACACACTGGTGCTACTGAACTGCAAATCTGCAGATCTGGAAAAGGATTGGCCCAGACTGGAACCACTTGGCTGCATCTCTACAGTACACTCTAACCCTAAGCCTGGTGTTCACTTCACTCAAGACTCAATAGCGAATTAGAGCCTCCACATGGAGCTGCCAGTCAGAAGAGGAGGTGACTCTTCCAGGTACTAAGCCTGCATGTTCCTCTGTGTAACTCAGCTGATCTCAGTGTTTCTGTGGAATCGGTACTTATTATTTTTGCTGGTTGCTGTGAGGTTAGCTCAGGCAAACTTAGAACTTCAGACGTGGTAAGTGCAATGTCATCTCCCACAAAGAGGAGGAGCAAGCATCTTAGCAAAGGATGCTTGTGTAATATCTCTTCCCAGAGGCTGGATTGTCAGCATCAGCCAGACAGATGGGGACATCTATGAGGTCCTTTGTGGACCTACTCTCTCCTTTTGGTCCCAGCTGTGGCCTCTGAGTAACTTTATTATAAGACTGCATCTGGACAAACCTTTGTGGCAGGGGCTTGTGTGTGGAAATACACTTGGCAGGATGAGAACCAGAGGAACAGCTTACTGTGTACACTGTCAGGTAAAACAGTGCAGACAAGAGCTAGGTCACAGACCAAAGTGAAAGGGAGTGTGCTGCAGGGGTCACTGTTATGGAGAAGGTCCTGGTTAGGGCAGTGTGAATGATTTTGTAACTTCACAGACTGTATCCATGTATGGATGTAATTTAGTAAACCTAGATTGAAGGGTGTTTTATTTGATCAGGTTAGCTTGAGCCAGTGGGTAATGAATTCCCATTTTAGGATCTGTATTATGTAGATTTGTGCAATCCTTGTTGACATATTTAATTGAGCTCAGAAATGTAAAACACATGCCATTCTCTGTAGCTGTGTGTGTTAGATTATAGATCTTACTAGTTAACAAAGCACTTAGGGACAAGGTCAAACACTATCTCATAAATGCCTTTCCTTCTACCAAGATAGGCCTGATCTTTTTCAAATCAGTATAGTGACATATTTTTCAATTATATATATCTTTTTAAAAAGCCAATATTTGGTATTATTTTTTAAAATTTTATATTCTTTATGTATAGTTGCTCTGACCTCTTACTTCTTCCTATTCTCCAATATTTCCCAGAAATCAATAATTTAATTCCTATTTTTAAAGAGATTACATATCTTTCTGTTTACAGCAACATCGGTAGCTCAGGCTTTCCTTATGCCATGTAGTTAAGCCTTGCTTTGAGAACCTGAGCCTAAAACCTTCCTTACTCTTTCTGAGGGTAGAAGACTGATGGCTTCGTTGATTAACACCTGTAGCCTAACAGCAGAGGATTAAGCAGTGTGGCCTTTGCTCTATCTCAGAAGGAACTGCTGGTCTTTAACTTTTAGCCTGCAGGTCAGAAGTCACAGGAAGAAAATGGGACACTCAAAGAAGTGGTTATGGAGTTTTTACTAAGTTGTCAAAAGTTACCTATGAAAGCTATCTAAGAGGAAAAGCGAAAAGATCCTAAGTGGGGAAGGGCAAAAACACTTCTTTCTCTTTTCCATATCTCCTTGTCCTCTGTACTTATAAATCTTTCAGAATACCTGATCACATGTTACAGAGTACACTACAAGTTCACACAAAAAATCAAATCATAAATTGAGAGAGAAGTTTACAACAGAGAATGGTTATTAGTAAAACTAGATTGGTGGGTGTTAATTTTGGGCAGGTTAGCTTGAGCCAGTGAGTGATGAATTCCCATTTTATGATCTGTATTATGAGACATGTGCTAACCTTGGTGACATATTTAAGTGATCTCAGAAATATAAATACATGCCATTAACTGTAGCTGTGTGTGTCACATTATAGATCTTAGTAGTTAACAAAGATCATAGGGGCAAGGTCAAACACTATCTTATTATTGCCATTCCTTCTACCAGGAAGGGCATGATCTTTTTCAAATCAGTACAGTAATATATTTTTTCATTTATTTTTTTTCTTTTTAAAAAGTTCATTTTTGGTATTAGATTTTAAATTTCATTTTCACTATCCATGGGTGATCTCTTAAGTGTTTCTGTTCTCCAATATTGCCCCAAAATTAAGAATTTCATTCCTGTTTTTAAAGAGATTTCATATCTGTCTGTTTAGAGAAACATCTCCTGTAGCTCCTACTTTCTTTATGCCATGTAGTTAAGACTTGCTTTGAACTACTAAATCCAGCCTCTGCTGCCCAGGGCTTGTAAAACATTCCTACAACTGCTTTCAGGCTGGGTTCTGACTGATCAGTGAGACAAAAGACACCAGGGAATGAGTGCTGTCTAACCTCCCTGGTTTACAGGGTTACAAATTAGGGGATTACAAATAAAGAGGGACAGGTATAAGGTTGAGTTCACTGACCAACTTTGAAGCTGGTCTACTTGCAGCACCGAAGAGGAGGAGGAATAAGGTAGGTGAGGCCTTTATGCTTTGGTTGACATTCACCATGAGGAGTCAAGTAATCAATTTTGCACAATCAGTAAAATTCCATACTGGCCATCTTGTGGCATTTCCCAGATTAGAGCAATGACAAATGAGATCACAGGCCCTGCCTGTTACAGCATATTGCTGGCATACCTCACCATCTACCCCAGGAATAGGACAGCCAATCTCCCAGCTGCCATTCTGTATGCAATCCAATCATTTGGGAACTGGCCTTTCCATCTATCATTAATCCTCCTGACCTGGCTCTTGCTTCTGCCCTCCTTCCTCTCTTCACAAGGTCCAAGGTCATGTCTATATTTTCCCAGGTACAAATGGGTCTGGCTATGTTCTCACTTTGTGTATAATATACTTTCTACTCCAACATACCTAGGAGCAGTGATGTCTTTTTTTTTTAAAAATCTTCTTTTTCTACCTTTTTCTGGCCCAATGGCTGCTTTTAGTTTTAAAATTCAAACCCACTTTCACTTTGAAATTTTTGTTAATATATGAATTTGACTGCAGGTTGGCTGCAGGACTTCCCCAGTAAGTAGTATAGATGACTGTAGTGTGTATTGCATGCATAATTGAATATACAAAGAAAGGACCCTGGGCCTTTAAAATGGAAATTACTTGGTTTGTGGGACTAGAACGTTCTTTTAAATGTAAATATGCCGGACTGGGGCTCTGTCTGCTTGTAGGGTGTAACTGCAGAGTTTGGGAGGTTTTAGCTATCTAAATCTTTTGCTCTGTGATCCCATAGTGAAGGAGCTGCTGCTGCCCTGAAGCCCAGCTGACTTTTCCATGCTAATGAGGGACTATGGGCAGGACTAACAATCAGGAACACTAGGGGAAGGTAGCTTGCAGATTCTCTACAGGATTCTCCTCAGATGCATGTGTTATAAGCTGCCTGGAAGACCACAAACCATCCCCTGGTTATTATAGTAATCTCCATTGACAGTACAGGAGAAGCAAGTCTGCAGAGCTATTTGAGTCCGATCTGCTGGTTCTAAATGGACTGTGGGTCAGAGTGTGGTTCTGTTGGTCCATGTGGTGATCATAACAGAGGCCCTTGTCCTTTGACTCTTCCTGACTGTGGATTTACAGGGGTGGGGGTGGCTCGGTAGCCCTGAGAGTGGCAAGGTATGGAACTTAAATGTCACTCTGCAGTGTGCATATACAGGCATTGCCTTTGGTGTGCCATAGGACAACATTGGAAAAGTAATGGTTTGATTTCTAGAATTCATGACCCTTCTGTATTCAGTTTTGTGTGACTAGTTTTATAAATAGTTTAGAAGGTAGTAGTAAAGAGCTGATCACGATCGTCCTTCAGAAATATTTGCTTAGATTCCTTTTACCTTTCTGTTACCTATTGTCAAAATGGCATGATTCACAGAACTTCAATTCTTGGTTACAAAAGGAGCTTCTGACATGAAGAAGTTTCTCAGGTATTGATGGTGCTGGGTGGGTGGATAGGACAGATTGGAGCATAATGCATATGGCAGGAAGCAGACATTAAGTTATCATTCAGCATTGTTTTGTATATGGGCTCCCAGGGCCTGGTTTAGCCTGAAAGTACAAAGGGTCATGAACAGCTATAGAACAGTAGCTCAACTTTCTGATCATCTACAATGACAGAGAGAACTCTGGAGCATGGGGCCTCTCTGTTTGGAAGACAGATCAGTAGTAACTGTAGGGTCAGATTTATAACAGTTTAGGGGTGACTTTGAGTTATTTTTATTGGAGTCAGGAAATATGATTTTATTTTATTTCTATACACATACTAGCACAGGTAATGTTAGTCAAGTTCACATTGTTCCTGGTGTAGTTGCCTTAGTTATTGAAGAAAAGTTGAAAATTGGTCACATGGAAATGGGCAGAGGAAGCTTTCCCTGATATTGTGCGGCAGTTCTGTGGGCTACTATGAGAATTATGTCTAGGAAAACTGATAGTGGGCTTGTTCTTTAGACAGACTGCTTGGCCTTTGGGAGAATTGGCTATGGTTGAGAAGGGGGTGTCTGTCCATACTTGGGGGCTAAGAAGGGAAGGGGACATGTGGCAAGAAGGGAAGGGGAGATGGAAATGGTCTTTTGTGACATGGATAGGTGAGAGGAAACTGCAGTTTTAAGGGAACTCTTGCATATTTGATCTCAATAACAAAAATGTGGAAGGTCTACCAGCATTCTACATGGTTCCATACAGAACATCTTAAAACTAAGGCATCAGGTTCCCAGAGATCATTTATTTACTTAAGTTTTTGTTGTCCAACTGTAAAAGACTGGATAAAAAGTACTATGTGTGTGGGCAGGGCAGTCAGCGAATATTCATTTTGAAATAAACCTTATACTCTTGTCTGTATATTTTGTTTTGTGCACTCTTATCAAATCCTACAGGATTTAGTCACCTATGATGACATGCATGTGAACTTCACTCAGGAAGAGTAGGTTTTGCTGGATGCTTCTCAGAAGAGTCTCTACAAAAGTGTGATTGTAGAGACTTATAGGAATCTCACAGCTATAGGTAATATTGGATTTTTTAATTTACTTTATAACATGTATTCTTTGTTTCTTTGTTATTGTTTTTTGTTTTTGTAATTTTAATTGAGAATGAGGAATAATATGGTGAATAAATCACTCATGGTTTTAAAGTTCAATGGAGTTAGTAACTTAAATGTTGCCTAATTGCCAATAATGTAACATACTTTCTCTGGTACTGGGTTTAGGTTACATTTGGGAAGAACATACAATTGAAGACCATTTCCAAACTTCTAGAAGTCATGGAAGGTAATTTTCCTCTGCAAGCTGAGGAGAAAATGCCTATGAAGAAAGTTTAACGTGTGCTACAAGTAGTAAAGAAAACCAATAGGGTACAATAAGCACTGCTTTCAGTTATGGAAGTTTATTGAATTTCATAAAATCATATATGTCTATGGCAGATATGTAATTATTGTTTGCAAGACTTTCCATTAGTTCAAAGACAGAGAAATAATGGCTTAACAGATATGTTACTGTTTAAATCAAGCCTAGTAGAGCCATGCTGTACAAGTGCGAGTGTCTTCAGTCTCATATCGCTTAGCTATTGCAAAAGGAACACACAGTGATTAGGTGACAAGTATATGTCTAAAACCTAGTAATAAGCAAATAATCCATAGTATATCTGAGCTCAATGATATACTTGTAATATCATTGCTAAATTTAGTGAGATGGACAGTTCATAAGATTCAAAAATGGTTTGGTGGAAAAACCTTAATCGCTATACTACATCTCTATGAGGAAAAACGTCACGTGTGTGAATGTAATATGGAACCTTTACACTTGTTATTCTCTTTTAATATGGTTGCCATACGTAACTATGGATACAGACATTGTGAGCATAGGGGTATTGAAAGATGCCACATACCTTTCACTTTTTCAGAACAACAAGGGGATATGCAGTATAACATACTTTGAGTGACATTCTAAATGTGCTGTAAGTTTATAAGTACTTAGTTTCCCAACATTATTGGGGACATTTACCAACTCAAACTGCTGAAAATCATAATGAGAATTAGGGTAGTAGAAATTATATTCTGTTTGCATTTGTTCATGTTCCAAATGTGGTGTTACTCTCATGATAACAATATTTGTGAATGCAATCAGTGTGCAAAGACTTTGAGTTCTTCCTTTTTTTTTTCAAATATGTGAATAACCTTTTATACAAAAAGTATGCTATAAATGTGAGCCAGATAATCAATACTGTTCCCATTTCATGTTTCCTCAAAGATGTAAAACAATCCATAATGAGGAGAACACCTTTGAATGCAAACAAAGGCATATTACATTAACATTAGATTGCTCTTTCGAATGAAGCCAATTTTTAAAAGAATTCATACAGATAAAAAGACTCATCAGTATAATCAATGCGAGAACAATTTCACGTGTGCCAATTGTATTTGCAGGCATGAAAGAAGTTGTTCAGCAGAGCAACACTCTGAGTTTATTCAATGTGGTAAAGCCTTTGCATGTCAGAGTCATAGTCAAAGGCATGAAAGAATACACAATGGAGAGAAACACTATGACTGTAACCAATGTGGTAAAGACTTTGGAACAAGGAGTATCCTCTAAAGACTTAAACGAACACATACAGGAGAGAAACCCTATGAATGTAAACAATGTGATAAAGCCTTTGCACATAGCAGTACTCTCCAAATCCATAAGCGAACACATAGAGGAGAGAAACCCTATGAATGTAACCAATGTGATAAAGCTTTTGTAAAAAGGGGAGAGAGAACTCCAAATCCATAAGCGAACACATAGAGGAGAGAAACCCTATGAATGTAACCAATGTGGTAAAGCCTTTGCACATAGCAGTACTCTCCAAATCCATAAGCAAACACATAGAGGAGAGAAACCCTATGAATGTAAACAATGTGATAAAGCTTTTGTAAAAAGGGGAGAGAGAACTCCAAATACATAAGCGAACACATACAGGAGAGAAACCCTTTGAATTTAACCAATGTGGTAAAGCCCTTGTACAATGCATTGCTCTCCGAATACATGAACAAACACATACAGGAGAGAAACCCTATGAATGTAAACAATGTGGTAAAGCCTTTGCACATAGCAGTACTCTCCAAATACATAAGCGAACACATACAGGAGAGAAACCCTATGAATGTAACCAATGTGGTAAAGCTTTTAAAAGAAGTGGTGACCTTCTAATACATAAGCGAATACATACATGAAAGAAACCCTGTGAATGTAAGCAATGTGGTAAAGCTTTTATAAGAAGTGTTGACCTTCAAATTCATAAGCGAACACATACAGGAGATAAACCCTATGAATGTAAACAATGTGGTAAAGCTTTGCAGAAAGCAGTACTCTCCAGATATATAAGCGAACACGTACAGGAGAGAGATTCTATGAATGTAACTAGTGTGGTTAAGCCTTTGCAGGAAGCAGTGGTCTCCAATGTCATAAAAGAACACATACAGGAGAAACACCCCATGAATGGAACCAAGGTAGTAAACCCTTTGCAGGAAGCAGTGGTTTTGAATATCATCGAATACATACAGCTGAAAAACCCTATGTATTTAACCAATGTGGTAAAGCCTTTGCAGGAAGGAGTGACCTCCAAAGGCAAAAGATCATACAGAAGAGAAAGTCTATGAAGGCATCTAATGTTATAAAGCCTTTGAAGCAAGCATTGATCTCCACGTATGTAAATGAACACATACCAGAGAGGAACCTTTTAAATGTAACCAACATGGTAAAGCTTTTTCAAAAACCAATAGTCTTTACATACATAAAAGAATATATACTTGAGAGAAATGCTTTGACTTTAACCAATGTGGTTAAACTTTTTCAAAAAGTAGTCATCAACAAAATCATAAAAGAATACATATAGGAGAGAGATTTTTGAATGTTAGCAATGTGCTTTTACACCTTTTTTCACAAAGCAGTGGCCTCAAAATATATAAGGAAACACGTACTGGAGAGAAACCCTATGAATATCGGCAATGTCCTGAAACCCTTCTACATCACAATCATCTTCAAATCCATAAAGAACATGTAGTGGAGAAAAATCCTCTGAATATCACTAATTAGGTAAAGCAGTTATAAAGAGTCATCTCCTAACACAAAAGTATACACACTGGATAGAAACCCTATGAATATAAGCAATGTGGTAAATGTTTTATAAGACACAGTAGTCTCTAAGTAAATAAAAGAAGACACACTTGAGAGAAACCCTATGAAAGTTATTAAAGGTACAAACCTTGTACATTACAATCTTCAAATACATAAAAGAAGACATAGAAGTGAGAAACCCTATGTCTGCAAGCCATGTGGTATTGCCTTCACTTGTCAATCATATTCAAAGACACAAAAGAAATCATAATGTAGACAAAATCCTGTGAGAGTAGTTAATATGGTGAAGCTTTTTGAATATTTCTAGAGTCTTCACAATGAAACAATCCATACTGCCAAGAAATTTAGGAATATAATATGGTGAAACCTTTTCAGATTCTCAAATCTTCATCATTATGAAAGAGAGACCCTATGAATGCATTAAATATGAATAAGCCTTTAAACATTTCTAATTCATCATCATGAAAATAATCATACAAAGAATTCAAGAGGATACAGGGGTGTTTCTTACTGTATTGCTTGAGTTACAGTCCTGACATACTTTGGTGATCAACAGCAATTTGGAAAGTGTAAGCTGAAGAAACCCTTTCCTCCCCTCTGCTTCTTGCTCATCATGTTTGTGAAGGAATAGAAACCCTGACTAAGACAAATTGGTATGAGGAGTGGGTATTCCTGTGACAACCTGACCATGTTTTGGGAGGACTGTGGAAGGACTTTGGAACTTTGGGCCAAAAGACACATTCAGTTTTAAGAACTCTGTGGGATGTTGTGTAGGAGCTTGGAAGATAATGTTGAGAACAGTGCAGAAGATGGAGGCCTGGCTTGTGAAATTTCAGAGGGAAAACTAAAGACTCTTTTCAGGGCCATTGCTATTTTGGATTGTGAAGATTCTGTAGTTCTGACTAGCTAGGGCTGAAGAATCAGCTGTGATTAACAAGATACCAGAACTACTAGAGTGAAAACTTGGCATTACTGGGACTATTGATGCTGGTTAGCTGGAGCTAAGAAATTAGCAGTAATTAAGAAGAGACCAGCATCATTGGGGTGACATCTTCTGGGAAGTGTTTTCTGAGAGCACAGAGGCTGTGTTCCAGAGATAGCCAAGGTTTACCTTGTGCTATGGCTGGACTTGGTAACGTTTAAGAGTTACCCAGGTGGTACTGGTTTTGCTGGCATAAAGGTATCAGACAGAGCAGCTGAGGCTCAGCACTATGAGAGGCCATGGAAGGCCATTGGTGAAGGTGCAGCCTCAGATGCAATTGATGACCCAGGACTGTGGTGTCATGCAGTGTTTGGAGAAGCCAGGACCATGAATGACCAAAAACAGCAGCAGCAGTAAAGTACAGGCATCTGGAGCCTAGAGGACAAGCTGTGTGCTACAAAGGACAGGGCTGGAGAAGTGACCCAAGCCCTTGGAGGAGCCCAGAAGATCGTGAGTTGGATCCCAGACGTTGGACAGTTGGAGTTTAATTTTTGCTTTTGATTGTGACTGTGCCCTCATATTTTTCTCTCTTGAAGGAAGAAATTATTTTAGTAGATTCCACAGTTAAGAGACTTTTAATTGTAAAAGACTTTGGATTTAAAAGGATATTGAATATTTTAAAAGGATTGAACTTTTAATATGTAAAGACTATGGGACATTTAAAGTTGTTTAGATCTTGGGGATGAACAAGAAACTAAGGTTTGAGGCTTACTAGTGATATGTTTGTGTGTCAAGTTGACATGGGGTCAATTGTACTGACAAGTTTGTGTCAACTTGACACAAACTGGAGTTATCACAAAGAAAGCAGCTTCAGTTGGGGAAATGTCTCCATGAGATCCAGCTGTAAGGCATTTTCTCTCTTTCTTCCCCCCTCCCCCCCTTTGGTTTTTTGAGACAGGGTTTTTCTGTGTAGCCCTGGCTATCCTGGAACTCACTTTGTAGTCCAGGCTTACCTCAAACTCAGAAATCCACCTGCCTCTGCTTCCTGAGTGCTGGGATTAAAGGTGTGTGCCCCCACACCTGGCTCTTTCCTTTTATTGGGGGGGGGTGCATTTTCTCAATTAGTGATCAAGGGGGAAAGGCCGCTTGTGGGTGGGACCATCTCTGGGCTGGTATTCTTGGGTTCTATAAGAGAGCAGGCTGAGCTAGCCAGGGGAAGCAAGCCAGTAAAGAAACATCCCTCCATGGCCTCTACTTAAGCTCCTGCTTCTTGACCTGCTTGAGTTCCTGTCCTGACTTCCATGGTGATGAACAGCAGTATGAAAGTATAAGCTGAATAAAATCTTTCCTCCCCAACTTGCTTCCTGGTCTTGATGTTTGTGCAGGAATAGAAACTCTGAATAAGATAAGGGGTAGAAGGTCTGGATTGTAAAAAAAAAAAAAAAAAAAAAAGTAAACAATAAAAGAAAGAAACATTTATAAAAAAAAAAAGGGAGGGAAAGGCAGAAACATTCCTTCAAAATTATAGCTTTGTAAGACCCCCTTTCGGGGACCCCCACTCTAGTCTAGGGAGAGAGAGTGCACCCAAAGAAACACAAGAATCCTTCTTGCTGTAAACACACGAGGTGTTTAATGACAGAGCTCCCTGTCAAAATGAATCTCACACAGGAGACACTGGATTGGACCCTGCCGCTTGAAAGCTAGGGGTTTTTATGGGTAAAGGGCTTAGGGGTGGGGAACTCAGCATAGTGACACACTATCGGCTTATTCAAACATCAGCAAAAGAATACGTGCAGGTCAGGCTTCTGTGAGTTGTTGACTCAGTTCAGATAGCCCTGTTATGTCCTCATATTGCTCTTTATCTTTTTGGTCAAGCTGTTCCCAAGAATGCCCGGGTTTGTTTTTCTTTGTACTCATCCCCAGGCAGCCTCTAGGCTTACAAACAACCAGCAATTTCTGAGTACTTTATATGACTTACAGGTCTTGAAATTTCATCTTTCTTTCAGCTTCATTTTCACACCAATCAGGATTTAGGGACAGGGGCTTATGTAGTTTACTGTACCAACTGTTATAGAATATAGGTATTATAGTTTAAACAATCATTTACGTTTGTTCTTTGGTGGTAAAGAACAGGTGTTATGTTTTGAGAAGCACACTATGAAAAGCGAAAAGCATTGTTACAGTCATTATGTTTTCAAGAACAAAATATGAGTAAAGTTAGGTTGGATCTCCACAATACCTGATGCCTGGAAACTTGAACTTAGTTTCACCATATGAGTAAATGCAGGGTAATAACAAAAAGGCAGTACTTAAGGCCTGGTGTTTGGATTTGCCTTGTTTTTCTGCTTATTCCCAATTGTGTATTGGTTCTCATGCTACTCGTGTTAAATTGTTCCCAAATTTCACGATAATCTTGCATTTGAGACACAGATTCCCTGCTCCAAGCTGATTATAACTGGGAAACAAAAGTGCCAGCAGCCAATGGCTAGGGAGAAGACACAGGCAGAATTTTTGGATTCATGACAAGGGGAACAAAGAGGATCTCCATGCCAGTAAAGGAATTGGATGCTGGCTTGAGAGCTGGGAAAGACAGAATACCAGCCACATAAGAGCTGTGGAAGAGTAGTTCCAGTGTTCCCTCTTCTGATTGGTTCTGGGGAAGCAGAGATGGGCTATAGATTTTAGTAATTCAGGAGTGCCATAGAGGAGCCAATTAGCAATGTGGATGATTAGGAGTGTCCCATCCAATGAGCTGATTTGGCTTATTAAATAAAGCTGTTTGTCTTTCATTTCAGACTCCAAAGCATTTGCAAGCTGAGCTAGGAACTTACACAGGTGGCATCCTATAGTAGAGCAGAGTAACAACTGAGTCTACAGAAGGCATCACACCTATAGGCTGAAACACAGTTTTCAAAACTTACTGGAGATTCTCGAATGAAAAACCAATGCTAAGATGTGAAATTAAGGGATGGGGAAAATTGGATTCTTAGTGGAGTTGCTGGTTTTGCTGAGCCATCTAGTTCCTCACCAAGTTGTGCAAGTTCACAATTAAAACAAAAGTTGAGCTGAATTGGTTTGCATAATTCTTGGGTTCGTGGAATGTGCTGGGACTCACCAAAATCCTCCAAGCTGATCCGGACATCTTTGTTGGTCTGGATTTACCATGGGCCCTTCTCAAAGATTTCTGTCTGTCTCAAATAGTTTGATCTTGGAGGTGCAGTACAGACAGACAGGCTGCTCAGAAAGAAGAGACAGAGGTCGATAGTAAAGGCTGCCCAGAGCTACAATGAGAAAAAAGAATAGAGAGAAATCGATGAGATTTGTTTAATTGCTTTTAGGGATAAATGAGACAGCAGTAATTGTTTAAGAGTGTTTGAGGCGGTCTCTGTGGAAGGCCCTAAGGTCCCCAGAGGACTCCCCACACGGCTGGCACACTAGCAAACCCAGTTCCTTGAGATCACTGGTGAGTGGAACGCAACATCAGTTCCAAAAAATCCAGAGGGTCTTGTGCTAGCAAAAACAGGGTCAAAGGACATAGGCAGGGCCTAGCACACCCAGAATTTTGGGATCACTGAAACCAGTTTATGCAGAAGAGTACATGGGCAGCAGAAGCAACCAAGTTTCTTGGACAGGGTCCCTTCAGGCCTTCATCCTCAGCCTGAAGACAGAGCTGGCACCCAGACTCCTGGACACCTTCACTGCCAGAGGAGAATCGGCCTCTGGGGAGGGCTCTGACCTCAGGAATCAGGAGGTGGATCTGAGCTCCAGACTTCTGTGCACCTTCTCTGTAAGAGGAGAGCTTGTCTGCAGAGAGTGTTCTGACCACTGAGACACAGGAGAGAGTTAGTCTCCCAGGAATGCTGACAGGGGTTGAAGAATCACAGGAGGAACAAGCTCCAACCAGAGACAGGTAGAACATCTAACACCAGAGACTACCAGATGGCGAAAGGCAAATGAAAGAATCTTACTAACAGAAAGCAGGACCGCTGGGCATCATCAGAACCCAGTACGCCCACCACAGTGAGTCTTGAATACGCCAACATACCTGAAAAGCAAGATTTGAATCTAAAATCTTATCTCATGATGCTGGTATAGGATGTTCAGAAGTGCATTAATAACTCACTTAAAGAAATTCAGGAGAACACCGGTTAACAGGTAGAAGCGCTTAAATAGGAAGCACAAAAAAATCCCTCAAGGAATTATAGGAAATCACTGCTACACAGGTAGAAGACCTTAAAGGGGAAAGACAAAAATCCCATAAAGAATTACAAGAAAAGACAACCAAAGAGGTGATAGAATTGAACAAATCCATCTAAGACCTAAAAATGGAAGTAGAAATAATAAAGAAAACCCAAAGGTAGACAACTTTGTAGATAGAAACCCAAGGAAAGAAATAAGGAACCTTAGATGCAAGCATCACAACAATACAAGAGATGGACGGGAGAGACCCAGGTGCAGAAGATTCCATAGAGAACATGGATACAACTATCAAAGAAAATGCAAAATAATCCTAACCCAAAACATGCAGGAAATCCGAGATGCAAAGAGAAGACCAAACCTACAGATAATAGATATAGATGAGAATGGAGAATTTCAACTCAAATCACCAGTAAATATCTTCAACAAAATTATAGAAGAAAATTTCCCCAACCAAAAAGAGATGCCCATGAACATACAAGGGACCTATAGAACTCCAAATAGACAGGACCAGAAAAGTATCTCCTGACACATAATAATCAGAACAACAAACACACTAAATAAAGATACAATGTTGAAAGCAGTAAGGGAAAAAGGTCAAGTAACATATAGAGGCAGGGCTATTAGAATTATACCAGATGGTCCCTTTCAGTCAGTGCCAGCACAGGGTCACCTTGGGCTCAGAGTTGGCAGACACCCCTAAGGTCCCTAGAGGACTCTCCACATGATCTTAGGACCATTGGTGTGTGGAACACAACTTCTGTTGCAATCCATCGCGCACGGGACCTGAGACAGCATTAGGGACCCAGAAAACCCACCTGATCAGAGTTACAAGTCCCTTCCAGTTGGCGCCAGTGCCTGGTCACTTTGTGTGCAGAGTTGGCAGACACCCCCACGATTCCTATAGGACTGTCCACACTAACTTAGGACTACTGACCAGACAGCTCCACGCTACTCAAAGGAAACACTACCTCCAGGCACTGTAACATGCCCAGGATCTTTGACAACAGGATCCTAGGATAAAAGGAGCTTGGTCACACCAGTATTTCAAGGTCTCAGAGGAAGCTTGACTGCCAAAAACTCTGACACACCCAGAATCTCAGATTCACAGGAGCCCACAAGCAAAGGATCACAAAGAAAGCTGGACTCTTAGGAGTCCTGAATCAACCGGGATTATAGGAACGACAGGCTCCAATCAGATATATTGAGTGCAGCAAATACTTGAGATAATCAGATGGCAGGACACAAGCTTAAGAACAGAAGTAACAGAAACCAAGGTTACTTGGCATTATCAGAACCAAACTCTCCCACCATAGCAAGTCATGGATACACCATCACACCAGAAAAGCAAGACATGGATCTAAAGTCACTTCTTATGATGATGATGGAGGACTTATTTAGAAAATACAGGAAAACACAGGTAAACAGCTAGAAGCCCTTAAGGAGGAAACACAAAAATGCCTTTGAGAGTTACAGGAAAACAATACTAAACAGGAGATGGAATTGAACAAAACCATCCAGGATCTAAAAAGGTAATAGAAACAAAAAGAAAACCCAAAGGGAGACAACTCTGGAGATACAAACCCTAGGAAAGAAAGCAGGAACCGTAGATGCGAGCATCAGCAATAGAATACAGGATATGGAAGAGAGAATCTCAGGTGCAGAATATTCCATAGGGAACATGGACACAACAATAAAAGAAAATGTAAAATCCAAGAGGTCCTAACTCAAAACATCCAGGAAATCCAGGATACAATGAGAAGACCAAACCTATGGATAACAGGAGTAGATGAGAATGAAGATTTTCAACTTAAAGGCCTGCAAATATCTTCAACAAAATTATATAAGAAAACTTTCCATACCTAAAAAAGAGATGTCCATGAACATACAGAAGTCTACAGAACTCCAAATAGACTGGACCAGAAAAGAAATTCCTCCCGACACATAATAGTCAAAATAACAAATGCACTAAATAAAGATAAAATATTAAAAGCAGCAAGGGAAAAAGATCAAGTAACATATAAAGGCAGGCCCATTAGAATTACTGCAGACTTTTCACAAGAGACTATGAAAGCTAGAAGATACTGGACATATGTTATACAGACACTAAGAGAAGACAACTGCCAGCCCAGGTTGCTATAAGCAGCCAAACTCTCAATTACCATAGATGGAGAAACCAAAGTATTCCATAACAAAACCAGATTCACAAAATATCTTTCCACGAATCCAGCCCTTCAAAGGATAATAACAGAAGAAAACCAATACAAAGACGGAATCTATGCCCTAGAAAAAGCAAGAAAGTAACCCTTCAACAAACCTAAAAGAAGACAGCCACAAGAACAGAATGCCAACTCTAACAACAAAAATAATAGGAAGCAAACAATAACTTTTCCTTAATATCTCTTAATATCAATGGACTCAATTCCCCAATAAAAAGACATAGACTAACAAACTGGCTACACAAACAGGACCCAACATTTTGCTGCTTACAGGAAACCCACCTCAGGAAAAAGACACTACCCCAGAGTGAAAGGCTGGAAAACAATTTTCCAAGAAAACTGTCCAAAGAAACAAGCTGGAGTAGCCATTCTAATATTGAATAAAATCGACTTAAAAACCCAAAGTTATCAAAAAAGACAAGGAGGGGTACTTTATACTCATCAAAGGTAAAATCTTCCAAGAGGAACTCTCAATTCTGAATATCTATCCTCCAAATGCAAGGGAAGCCACATTCATTAAAGAAACTTTAGTAAAACTCAAAGCACATATTACACCTCACACAATAATAGTGGGGGACTTCAACACCCCACTTTCATTAATGGGTAGATCATGGAAACAGAAACTAAACAGGGACACAGTGAAACTAACAGAAATTATGAAACAAATGGATTTAACAGATATCTACAGAACATTTTATCCTAAAACAAAAGGATAACACTTCTTCTCGGCACCTCCTGGTTCCTTCTCCAAAATCGACCATGGAATTGGCCACAAAACAGGCCTCAACGGATACAAAAATATTGAAATTGTCCCATGCATCCTATCAGATCACCATGGACTAAGGCTGATCTTCAATAACAACATAAATAATAGAAAGCCAACATTAACCTGGAAACTGAACAACACTCTCCCCCATGATACCTTGGTCAAGGAAGAAATAAATTAAGAAATTAAAGTCATTATAGAGTTTAATGAAAATGAAACCACAACATACCCAAACTTATGAGACACAATGAAAGCAGTCCTAAGAGGAAAACTCAAAGGTCTGAGTACCTCCAAAAAGAAACCAGAGAGAGCACACACTAGCAGCTTGAAGCACAATTAAAAGCTCCAGAACAAAAGGAAGCAAAATCACACATGAGGAGAAGATGGCAGGAAATAATCAAACTCACAGTTGAAATAAACCAAGTGGAAATGAAGAGAACTATACAAAGAATCAACCAATCAAGGACGTGGTTCTTTGAGGAAATCAACAAGATAGATGAACCCTTAGTCAAACTCACTAGAGGGAACAAGGACAGTATCTTAATTAACAAAATCAGAAATGAAAAGGGAGACATAACAACAGATCCTGAGGAAATAAAAAAGACCATCAGATCGTATTACAAAAGACTATACTCAACAAAACTGGAAAACCTGGATGGAATGGACAAATTCTAGACAGATACAAGGAACCAAAGTTTAATCAGGATCAAAATAATAACCTAAACAGTCCTATATCACCTAAAGAAAAGGAAGCAGTCATTAATAGTCTCCCAACCAAAAAAAGCCCAGGACCAGATGGGTTTAGTGCAGAGTTCTATCAGACCTTCAAAGAAGACCTAATTCCAGTTCTTCTCAAACTATTCCACAAAATAGAAACAGAAGGTACCCTACCCAATTCATTCTATGAAGTCACAATTACTCTGATACCTAAACCACAAAAAGACCCAACAAAGATAGAGAACTTCAGACCAATAATTTCCATTATGAATATCAATGCAAAAATACTCAATAAAATTCTCGCCAACTGAATCCAAAAACACATCAAAAGGATCATCCATCATGATCAAGAGGGCTTCATCCCAGGGAAGCAGGGATGGTTTAATATACGGAAATCCATCAACATAATCCACTATATAAACAAACTCAAAGACAAAAACCACATGATCATCTCGTTAGATGCTGAAAAAGCATTTGACAAAATCCAACACCCATTTATGATAAAAGACTTGGAAAGATCAGGAATTCAAGGCCCATATCTAAACATAATAAAAGTAATCTACAGCTAACCAGAAGCCAACATCCAAGTAAATGGAGAGAAGCTGGAAGCAATCCTACTAAAATCAGGGACTAGACAAGGCTGCCCACTTTCTCCCTATCTATACAATATAGTACTGAAAGTCCTAGCCAGAACAATTAGACAACAAAAGGAGGTCAAGCGGATACAAATTTGAAAGGAAGAAGTCAAAATATCAGTATTTGCAGATGATATGATAGTATCTATTAGTGACCCTAAAAATTCCAGCAGAGAACTCCTAAACCTGATAAACAGCTTCAGTGAACTAGCTGCATATAAAATTAACTCAAACAAATCAATGGCCTTTCTCTACAGAAAGGATAAACAGGCTGAGAAAGAAATTAGGGAAACAGTACCCTTCACAATAGTCACAAATAATATAAAATACCTTGGTGTGACACTAACCAAGGAAGTGAAAGATCTGTATGATAAGAACCTCAAGATGGAAATATCTCTGATGCACATGGATTGGCAGGATCAATATAGTGAAAATGGCTATCTTGCCCAAAGCAATCTTTAGATTCAATGCAATCCCTATCAAAATTCCAACTCAATTCTTCATCGAATTAGAAAGGGCAATTTGCAAATTCATCTGTATTAACAAAAAAAACCAAGGATAGGAAAAATTCTTCTCAATGATAAAAGAATCTCTAGTGGAATCACCATGCCTGACCTAAAGCTGTGTACTACAGAGCAATTGTGATGGAAACTGCATGGTATTGGTATAGCAACAGTCAAGTAGACCAATGGAATAGAATTGAAGACCCAGAAATGAACCCACACACCTATAGTAACTTGATCTTTGACAAGGGAGCTAAAACCATCCAGTGGAAAAAAGACAGCATTTTCATCAAATGGTGTTGGCACAACTGGCAGTTATCATGTAGAAGAATGAGAATTGATTCATTCTCATCTCCTTGTACTAAGGTCAAATCTAA
The DNA here is from genome assembly GCF_000001635.26 of Mus musculus. Taxonomy (NCBI): domain Eukaryota; kingdom Metazoa; phylum Chordata; class Mammalia; order Rodentia; family Muridae; genus Mus; species Mus musculus. The sequence goes on along the minus strand of NC_000068.7, from coordinate 177,215,393 downwards.
GTGGATAAAGGAACTCCACATAAAACCAGAGACACTGAAACTTATCTAGGAGAAAGTGGGGAAAAGCCTTGAAGATATGGAGAAAATTTTCCTGAATAGAACAGCCATGGCTTGTGCTGTAAGATTGAGAATTGACAAATGGGACCTCATAAAATTGTAAAGCTACTGTAAGGCAAAAGACACCGTCAATAAGACAAAAAGGCCACCAACAGATTGGGAAAGGATCTTTACCAAGCCTAAATCAGATAGGGGACTAATATCCAATATATATAAAGAACTCAAGAATGTGGACTTCTGAAAATCAAATAACCCCATTAAAAATGGGGCTCAGAGCTAAACAAAGAATTCTCAACTGAGGAATACCAAATGGTTGAGAAGCACCTGAAAAAATATTCAGTATCCTTAATCATCAGGGAAATTCAAATCAAAACAACCCTGACATTCCACCTTACACCAGTCAGAATGGCTAAGATCAAAAAATTCAGGTGACAGCAGATGCTGGTGAGGTTGTAGAGAAAGAGGGACACTCCTCCATTGTTGGTGGGATTGCAAGCTTGTACAACCACTCTGGAAATCAGTCTGGTAGCTCCTCAGAAAATTGGACATAGTACTACCGGAGGATCCATCAATATGTCTCCTGGGCATATAACCGGATGTTCCAACTGGTAATAAGAACACATGATCCACTATGTACATAGCAGCCTTATTTATAATAGCCAGAAGCTGGAAAGATCCCAGATGCCCCTCAACAGAGGAATGGATACAGAAAATGTGGTACATTTACACAATGGAGTACTATTCAGCTATTAAAAACAATGAATTTATGAAATTCCTAGGCAAATGGATAGATCTGGAGAATATCATCTATAGTGAGGTGACCCAATCACAAATGAACTCATATGATATGCATTCAGTGATAAGTGAATAGTAGCCCAGAAACTTAGAATACCTAAGATACAATTTGAAAAGCACATGAAACTCAAGAAGGAAGACCAAAGTGTGGACACTTCGCCCTTTCTTAGAATTGGGAACAAAACACCCATGGAAGGAGTTACAGAGACAAAGTTTGGAGCTGAGACAAAAGGATGGACCATCTAGAGACTGCCCCACACTGAGGTCCATCTCATAATCAGCCTCCAAACGCAGATACTATTGCATATGCCAGTAAGAATTTGCTGAAAGGACTCTGATATAGCTGTCTCTTGAGAGTCTATACCAGTGCCAGGCAAACACAGAAGTGGATGCTCACAGTCAACTATTGGATGGAACACAGGGCCCCCAGTGAGGAGCTAGAGAAAGTACCCAAGGAGCTGAAGGGGTCTGCAACTCTATAGGTGGAACAACAATATGAACTAACCAGTACACCTGAGCTCGTGTCTCTAGCTGCATATGTAGCAGAAGATTGCCTATTTGGCCATTATTGGGAAGAGTGGCCCCTTGGTCTTGCAAACTTTATACGCCCCAATACAGGGGAAACACCAGGGCCTTGATGTGGGAGTGGGTGAGTAGCGGAGTGGGCTGTGGGGCGGGTATAGGAGACTTCCAGGATAGCATTTGAAATGTAAATGAAGTAAATACCTAATAAAAAATTGGAAAAAAAAGATCTTTCACTAGGGATTGACTCTTGTATGTATTGGAGAGCTTGGCTATTTTACCTTCAATTTTTTGTGTCAATAGAAAGTGCTGTTCTCTGTCTCTTATGGAGGCACCATCCTAATTTTTTGTTCTCTTTGTTGCCATATGATTCTATGTTTGTTGTCACAATGATTCTATGTCTAGTTTTTTCTCTGTGTTGAAACAATTGTGCCTAAATGAGTTCTAATATTACATGGATATGTTTAGCTTTTCTGTTTTTAGGGACTGTCTCTCAATTTTATATGTTATGTTGTTACACAGAAGACTTTGTTTTCTTCACTATGAGTATTTTCTGTATATCCATTTGAAAATGTCTCACAACAAGTAGTGCTTAATTTAGGTATGAACATTATTATATTTAATACTTTTGTTATTACCCAGTTTCCCAGTGACTTCATACTGTCAGGAAGCTGGTGTTTCTATGATAAGCATGCATCAGATTGAAATGCTAATTATTGTGTACTATGGTCAATGCTCAAGAAAAATACAGAAAATTAATAGACAGGAATTTGAGGTACACGAGCCAAGATAATGACCTAATGAATCTGTTTTTTTTTTTTTAAATATAGATTTTAAATGTTAAAATGGCATTTGTGGGCTGGAGAGATGGCCCAGTGCTTAAGAGCACTAGCTGATCTTACAGACATACTGAATTCAATTCCCAGCAACCACATTGTGCCTCCCAACCATCAGTAATGGGATCCAATGCTCTCTTTTCCGGTGTCTGAAGACCACTATTGTGTACTCATTTACATAAAATAATTAAATAAAAATTTTTTAAAATGGCAAAAAAAGAACTGAAGGATCCTTGCAGTCCACTAACCCACTTTCAATAGAATGAAAGAGAATACTATACACAAAAGATTCAATCCAGTGACCAGCTTTGAGGACAGCAGCATGAAGAATATAGTGATGTTTGTAGGAAAGAAGCTATGTAGGGGCTGGAAGATGGCTCAGCAGTTAAGAACACTGACTGTTCTCTTGAAGGTCTTGAGTTCAAATCCCAACAACCACATAGTGGCTTACAACCTTCTATAATGACATGTGATATCCTCTACTGGTGTGTCTGAAGACAGCTACAGTGTACTTACATATAAGTAAAAAATAAATCTTTTTAAATTTTTTTAAAAGGAAACTATGTATGCAGGAGGTGACACAGCTAGAGGAGTAGGAATACCTAAGACCTTAGAGTCAGGGCAATTTCATCATAATCTCAAATTGCTGAACAAGAAGCTATAAGTTTTGGTGTTTTCCCTGCTGAATTTTGGTCTTGTTTGGTCTGTTTATTCTTTCCTATCCTCTGATTTTTTTCTGGTAAGGTGTGTTTCTATTATAACACTGTATGTTGGAAACATAATGGCTGTCTTAAGGATATAGTACAGTGTGGTCAGATAAAAATAGATTTTACTTCTGAAAAAACTTGTAGTAGTTAAATGAGAGTGGTTCCCATAGACTCATATGTTTGAAAACTTATGTTTAGTTTGTGGAGTTCTTTGGGAGAGAGAATACATGTGTCCATTTTGCAAGAGGTCTGTCACATGGGTACATTTTCAGGTTTTAACATCTTCTGACCATGCCCATATTGCTAGCTACCTCTTGCCTGTGGATCAAAATATGAATTCTCATCTCTGCCTGATGCCATGTGTTTATGCTGCTATGATTGACTCTAACACTTTGGAACTGTAAACCTGATTTTATGTTTTAAGTTATAATTTGTTTGTCCATGGTGTGCTTTATGATAACAATAGAAAAGTCAATATACACATGTGTTGTGTGGAAGGTCAGAACCCAGAAAATCCCCCCTTCCAACTATAGGAACCAGGATGGAATACTGTTCAAACTTTATGTCTAGAGCAGTTATAATCTGTCCTGTGTCTTTGAAGTTAGGCATGATCCCAAGATTGACAATTATAGACTTCCCTGAAGAAGCAACCCCTTTATGAACATTCTCCTTTACTTCTAACCCAACCAATACCAAATCATGAATCAGGTCCATCTTGTATTGAAGACTCTCATTTATGTAATGGTGGCCCAAAACACAGGATGAAATAAATACTACTCTTTATTACAGATCCAATAAGTGTTGTAAATTGTAGTTTATTTAGAGAGTAAAGGTCAGCTGCATTCTAAATGAGAACCTATCTCAAAATAAAAAGGATGCTAAACAATATATATATATATATTGGTTTTTCGAGACAGGGTTTCTCTGTATAGCTCTGGCTGTCCTGGAACTCACTTTGTAGTCCAGACTGGCCTCGAACTCAGAAATCCACCTGCCTCTGCCTAAACTATATTTTTAAGGGCCAGTTAAAGACTATTCTTTTTCCTGTTCCAAATTAATCCTAAAAAATATATAATAATTTCTATATTGCTTAGTACGGTATTTTCTCTAATCATGTTCTAAGTTAAAGGACAACTTTTCATTTTGACTTGTTTTTCCCCAATAATCTTGAGATTTACATGGTGTAAATTGTTTCCAGTGTTCGTGGTATGGTTTTAGAGCTGCCAGGTTTTTCACTAAATTACTGACTACAAAGCAATTCTAGTTTTGTAATCACCTACTATGAACCTTGGCCTTGAGTTGAAATAGAAAATTTCCTGTGTTTTTACTCAGGGCTGCTATTCTCTCCTAATTCAGAGGAGACTGCAGGATTGGCCTGGAAATAAAATAACTTTTTACTTCACATCATTTAGGTCATTGCTCCTTTGTTCTTGACAGTGCAACCATAACTATTTTTTAAAAATATGGACGTGACTATGTAGAACAGTGTGTCCACAAATTCATGGATGTGAATTTGCCTCCAAACTGCTGGAATTGATAGCACATGATATTATGTTTGGCTATATTCATTTTTGAAAATGATTGTATGGCATTGGATCCAAACATCTTAAATGACTTTAAGGGTTATAGTACTGTCCCAATTCCCCAATGCTCTTATTATCATGTTATTAATTTTGTTTTTCTTTTTTGTGAGTGTGTGAGTGAGTGTGTGTGTGTGTGTGTGTGTGTGTGTGTGTGTGTGTTGATATGTAACAATGGCTATCCAAAATCTCAGGGATCTCCTCTGAGTTCTGAGTGCCTGGACTGAAGAAATGCATTGCATGCTACTGAAAAGGTGAGCTCAGCAACTTTGGGAAATTCCACCAGACCCCTCCCCTCCTGAAAGACAATGGTCATAGAACATGTAGGCACCCCTGTGCTCCAGAAGGGAGAAGCTAATTTAATTAAATTCTGCAGACCATAGGGGGGACCTACTGCTGACCACATGCAGATAAGGGAAACCCAGAGCACATAGACACACTCCTCAAGGTGAAGAGACAGGTCGCATACCCCCACCACCTCTCTTTCCTCCTCTGAACTCCCCCTGCCCCCGCAGCCAGGAAAAGCCCTTGCTACCTCATCCCATAAAGACCAAACTCTTTAAAGGGTACACTCTTCCACTAGTCACATTGTGTCTACTTGCTGCTGCTCTGAAAACTGTATAAAAAAAAAATTAATGAATGGGCTGCACGAGGTCACCACCTCTCCTTCAGGTGTAGTATAATCCCAAAACATTCAAACAATAAATTCCTCTTGCTTTTTGCATTTATTTTCTGCTCTGCATTGTTCACTCAGGGGTTTCCCTGTAAGCTGATGCTTGCCAGAGTCTTACTTTATCCACAGCTTCGCAATAAGGTCTCTTGAAAAGGTCACCTCAGGAACTTTGGGAAGGTCATGAAACACTTGCCCCTCCATAAGGGAGAGAGTAATTAACATTTCTCAGACCACAGGGCAGGACAACCTGTAGGTGGGGACACATTCCACAGGATGGACCATTGCCCCCTTTCAGACAAGGGAAGTTCCTGGTCACCTCATTCCCTAAAGACCAGTTTAAATTGTGCACTGTTCCACCAATCATATTTTGCCTAGTTGCTGATGCTCTATTCTGCCCCTGAAACCATATAAAAACTTGGTTACTACAGAATGGCACGGTTTCTGCCCCTCTCACAGGACTAGTGGATGTGGGCCTCTGAAAGTGCTAATGACTACCATGAGCTTAAGGCTTGTTTACAGAATAATGTACATATTTTACAATCCTCCTTTAAGGAATGTTCTCCCTGTTAACATTAATGAGTGCATGATGATCAGAGACAGCACAAGTCCAAAAGCAAAGGTGTGGCTAATGTCTCAGCCAAATGGTAAGTGCTGGGAATTTCAAGACAGCCCTTAAGACTGTGAAACAGACCCCTAAAACATCGATTAAAAATATATTATTTCTCAATAAATAATAATGTATATAAATTATGAGGGACGTCAAGAATCTAAAGGAATGAAAGCCAACTTCTCAGAAAGATACTAAGGAAGGAGATAAAGAGATTTGGAAAGTGGTGATCACAGAAGATCTCACCCAGCTAATGTTTTTGTTGTTGTTGATGATGATGATGCTTAGAAAGGCTGACAGATTTCAGGATCAGCCTGGGAAAGCGCAAATTTAGTCTCATGTGTGGTAGAAATGGTAATTTAAGGCCTGTGTCCCACCCAGCCAGTTTGAGCTTAGCCTTTATGCTTCACAGAGGCAGGCAAATATCTGCTTTTGTAAGGTTAAAAGAAAATGTGTGCTTCCTGTCTCATAAGAATTAAGTTCCTGTGGGCACAGGATCTATTTCTTAAGACAATCAAAAGGAAACCTGGAGTAAATGGCTGGTTTGAGAGATATAATAATAGATCTGGTTATGGTATGCAGGAGATGAACTATGGAGTGAATTTTTTAGAATAGCAGGAGATAGCTGCTTGGTGAACAGTCTCCAGCAGAACATAGACAGAGAGCTGTCTGGAGACCTGCAGAGCAAGCAGATCAGAAAGAAAACAGAATACAGCGAAAGGAGAATGGGAAGCTGTCTCCTGCAGAGCATAGACTGACAGCTTGGACACAGGACTTGACTACCAGTCCTTTGTTTTCATGCTCCCAGACACCCCTTCTCTCTCTACCAGTCTCCAAGCCCAGGCTTGGTCCTTGGCAACAGAGGTATACTTTGATATCATTAATCTTACATCTAGATGTCAGGACTTAGAGCAAATGTATCACTTATGTAACCATCCAAGTCAATGCCAGGTACCAGCTCATACACAAGTATTTTCATAGAAGTGTAGCTACAGATGAGTGAACTCCCATTTGAGTCCATTTGAAATGGGTTTGAGCAGTGCTCTTAACAACAACTGAATGATCCCTGTAGCCCACTAACCTACTTTCAATAAAATAAGAGAGAGTGCTATACATTATAGATTTGAGATACAAACACCAGCTTTGAGGAAAGCTGAAAGAAGATAGTGACTTTGAGGAAACAAAGCTGTGTGTGCTTCAGGTGACAGAGCTAGAAGAGTGGGAATTCCTAAGACCTTGTGGCTAAGGCAATTTCATCATAATCTCAAGTTGCTGAACAAGAAACTGTAAGTTTTGATGGATTCCCTGTTGAATTTTGGTCTTGTTTGTTCTGTTCATTGTTTATAATGCTCTGATTCTTTCTGGTAAGGCTTCTTTTGTGACATTGTGTGTTTAAAGCATAATAGGCTCTCTTTAGGATATGGTACAGTGATGTTAGGTAAACAGGTGTTTTCACGTTTCAGGAGACAGATGGTAGTTAAATTAATATGGCTCCCATAGACTCATAGGTTAAATTAATATGGCTCCCATAGACTTCCTAGTTTGTGGAACTGTTTGGGAAGGAACACAGGTCTGCCTTTTTGGAAGAGGTGTGACACTTGGGTGCATTTTCAGGCTTTATCCTCTTCTGAACACGCCCATATTGCAAGCTCCCACTTTCGTGGAGTTCAAAATGAGTTCTCACCTTTCCCTTGATTTACAGCTAAGACCTTGTAATACAAGAGGAACTTTCCAGATGCATTTATGTCCAACATTTTTATAATTTATGGATGATTCTGGATGACTATGAGGTAAGAATGCCCTTCAATATCTCAGCTTTTACATTTGATCATCTTCAGAAAAGAATTTAACTTAACATTCATAGGAGTAGGCAAATCTATGTGTAAATGTGTCTAGATTCCCTGAGTAAAATCTCAATGCTCCCACACTTGAAGAAAGGCGTTGCTTTGGAAATGGCTCCTGTGCTCTCCTTACCCATCACCGGAAAAATCTTTTGAAGATGTTCTGTCTTGTCTGCTGTGCTAGGTATTCTTGTCAGTCAAATTGAACACATCTGGAATTAGCTGAAAAAGAAAGAGTTGGGTACTGTGAGGGATTTTTCTTAATTGTAGTTTTCAATCTGGGAAAAGTATTTTTAATCTGGGTCTTTTGGGGTGATAAGATCCACCTTGGATCTAGGCAACAGTTTATGGTGACAGCCTACATATATAAAGGACATTGAAGATGGTAGCTCTATCTCTTTGCCTTAATGCCCTACTCTTTCTAACAACTATTTGTTGTTGTTGTTATTGTCTGTGTTTGTTTTTTTTTTTGGTTTGGTTTTTTTTTGGCAGTAGTGCATAATTTTGAAAATTTAGGTATATAATGAAGACTAGTTGAGACGTCAAGCCACATGAACTGAACCACTATTGGAAATTTTAAATGTGTAGACAGCCATTTTTGGACTGGTTGAATGGCATCCTGTGAGTCATTCTAATACATGCATTAACTATATAATAGAGATTCATTCTATCAGCTCTGTTCATCAGGAGAATCTTTGATAGCACAGCTGTGGGTTTGTGGTTGTTGTTTCCTGCTTTGCTCTGAGGCTTGTCTCAGAAACACCAGGTGAACAGTCCTTGCATTGTAGCTGAACCCAGCCTGAAGGCACCAAACAAATATTGCTTTCTAAAATCTTTCTTAATTGTTAATATTCTGGGCACATTTCCACATTTGGGACAGATTTAACTCCATTGTAATCTGATTTATTGACTGTGAGAGCCATCCAACTTGAATCCAGGAGGAAGAAGTGGAAATATCTTCTGAGTGCTGTGATTGGAGCTTAAGCAAGCTCCAAATTTGCAAAGCAGGGAAGCATAGAGTTACTGCCCACAAGGGGGTAGAAGCAGGCAGTTGAATAGCAGGGATGTGAAGCCTTACGTTCTCCCAGGGGCTTGATGGGAGGACAGACCGGTAAGCAATTGGATGAGAGGCACTTGTGCTAATGAACTTCAAATCTGCAGATCTGGAAAAGGTTTGGCCAAAGCTGGAACCTCTGTGCCCTGTCTCTTTAACATACTCTAACCCTAAGGGTGGTGCTCATGTCACTCAAGACTCAATAGCCAATCAGAGCCTCCCCATGGACCTGCCAGTCAGAAGAGGAGGCGGCTCTTCCAGGTCAAGCTTGCAAGCTCCTTTCTGTAACTCAGCGGTCATGGGAGTTTCTGTGTGATGTGTTCTGCGTGACTCTACTGGGTGTTGTGAGAGAAGGTTAGTCAAGCTCAGAACTCCAAACGTGGTAAGTGCCAGGTCATCTCCTGCGGTGCCGTCGGTGTGGGGAAAAGAGGGGAGTGGGAGAGAACTCGCTTCTGGCCAGAGTTCCATTGCCCTGGGCAGGCAGGAGCGGGAGGATTGCAGGACGCTTTCCACATGGCCCCGGGTGGCTGCTTGGCCCTGGGAAGGCACGGACCCAACTCGGTGGGTGGTGGACAAGGGCAGCTCTAAGCACCGGGTTCCCAGTCTCCAGCATCACACGCTGGATACCCCGGAAGAGCTTAGGACAGAATGGGGTCCCCGGGGTGGCACTGGCTTCGGGGCCAAAGGGAGGAGAAGTTGGGGGATAGGGGCCACTGAATGGTTCCCACGCGAGCGAGCGTCCTTGGTCAAGTCCGGGGCTGGAGCACAGGATGGCCTTCTGGCCGGAGGTTTTCTTTTTAATTTTTGTTACTGTGTGAATTTGATTGCAGTTTGGCTGCAGGGCTTCCCAAGTATGAAGCAGAGATGGCTGCACTGGACATTGCCTGTATAATTTAATAATGCTCTTTAATTGCAAAGAAAGGCTCTGTGCCTTTAAAAAGGAAAATAAGTGGAGTCTGGAAAATTCTAGTGAATGCAAATTTCCCAGACTAGAGCTCTGTCTGCAACTGTGGCGGAATTGCTGAGCCAGGAAAGCTTCAGCTGTCTGAATCATTTGCTCTGTGATCTTACAGTGGAGGAGCTGCTGTTGTCTGAGTCCCAGCTGTGTTTTCCAGGCTAATGAGGGACTCTGTCCATGCCTCTCTATCAGGAACCCTAGTGGAAGGTAGCTTGGGGTTCTTTATGGGAGTCTCTTCAGAGCCATCTGTTGCAAACTGTGAAGAAGGCCAAAAGCCATGTCATGGTGATTGTAATTGTCTCCTTTGCCAGGCCAGGAGGAGCAAGTTTCCTGAGTTATCTGAGTCAGTTCTGCTATTTCCAAGGACTGTGGTTCTGTTGGTCCATGTGGTGATCATAGCAGAGGCCCTTGTCCTTTGCCCCTTCCTGAGTGTGGATTAATGGGGATGAGGGAAGCTCAGTAGCCCTAGTAGCTTGTGGACGTGGGTACCAAAGGTTTTCCACGGAGATCTCTTGCCAGCCTTGGTGCGAGGGTTCCAGCAAATACAAAGGAATGCAGGCAGGGAGGGGAAGTTGCAAACCCGCTTCTGCAGTGCCAGTCAATTCCACCTCTGTCTCTGCTGTGCCATGCAGTAATTCTGTGCCACCCTGCACTGAGTAGGGTCCCCAAGTCCACTGGGGGCTTGGTCAGTAATGTTTTTTTTAGATACTTGGCAGTTCCCTTGTGCAGGGTTGTTTTATTAGACTTCTCCTGAATTTGTCCCAGTGTATTCTAGCTTCTGCAAACTTCATAGAGGTCTCCATTTCTTTCCACTTATCCCTGTAATTAGGATACAAGATGCTACTCTTCTTTTTTTTTTTTTTTTTTTTTGATTTTAGTTTTGAGACAGGGTTTCTCTGTATAGCCCTGGCTGTCCTGGAACTCACTCTGTAGACCAGGCTGGCCTCGATCTCAGAAATCCGCCTGCCTCTGCCTTCCAAGTGCTGGGGTTAAAGGCGTGCGCCACCACGACCGGCTGATGCTACTCTTAAAAAGTTTACTTGGCATAAGACATAGCTTGTGTAAGCTCTCCCCACTGCAGCTGTTGTAAATTCTACCTTCTAATTTTGCTATTTTTCTCATCTCCTGCGACCTCCAACTCAGGAACCCATCTCTGAGAAATGGCTTGCTATTTCATGGCTCTGAGACACTTAATAAGTGATTCTGGGGGTCTTTGCTGTGTAAATCTCCTAGCAGTCTTAAGTAGGACTTGTAATCTCCAGTCCATATTAAAATTGTTCAAAATAACCTGGGGACTGAACAGGAAAGAAACTTATGGGTGAGAGCATGTGTGGAATCCAAAACCTGTTTTTGCCTGCCTGGTCTTTGAGCATTAGCCGCAGCTGAATCCATGCCGTCATTAAGACATTTTCCTAATTAATATTTTAGTTGTATATGGAGAGATTTTTTCTGGGGTGACATGTTAGTTCTGGGAGAGCTGTCTCTTCTTCCCCATATAGAGATGTTTCTAAGACAAGGTATTTTGACTCAGGTAGCCTTGATCCTGGTCTGCTGCTACCCAGGACAATGGCCTTGCTTTCCTCTTGATATAAATTCCTAAATTCTTGAGTTAAAGAATGTAGCAAAAAAGTGTTTTATAATTGCTCATTTGAGTCATATAATGAACCCTCCATTTCTTCCACCTTTAGATAAGAACGGGAGCAATGGTTTACTGTTATCTCTGTCAGGTGAAACAGGGCGGAAAATAGCTTGATCATAGATAAAACCATAAGAGAATCTGCTCCAGGTGTCACTATTCTAGAGAAGGATAAGAGTCAGGCAGGGTGAATAATTTTGTAATTTAACAGCATGTATTAAATAATGCATGATATTAAATAAAATTAGATTGGTGGGTGCTTAGTTTGTGCAGGTTAGCTTGAGCCAGTGATAATGAATTTCTGTTTTAGGATCTGTACTATATAGATAGAATGTATCAGAAATGTAAAACACATGCCATTAGCTGGAGCTGTGTGTGTCAGATTATAGATCTCAGTAGTTAACAAAGCACATAGGAACAAGGTCAAACACTATCTTATTAATGCCATTCCTTCTACCAAGAAAGGCCTGATCTTTTTCAAATCAGTACAGTGATATATTTTTCCCAATATAGGTGTGGGTTTGTTGTTGTTATGTTTGTTTTACCAACCCACTGAGGACAATGAGCTGATTAACAAGAGTGCTCCACAGTGTCTGACATGTGTCCTGCTTTGCTCTGAGCCTTGTCTCATAGCCATTAGGTGGAAAGTACTTGCAATTTACCTGAACCCAGCCTGAAGCCACAAAACAAAGTTTGTGTCCAAAAATCCCTCTTCAGTTGCTAATATTCTGGCACTGACCACCTGTGGACAGTTTGGTAACTCCAGTGTCAACTGATTAATGGGATATGCAAGCTATCCAGCTTGATTCCAGGAGGAAGAAGGGAAATTGCCTCCTGAGTCCTGTCATTGGAGCTCAGGCAAGCTCCAAAGCAGTGAACCCAGGGTCACTGACCAGAAAGGTGGAGAGGCAGGCAGGTAAGCAGCAGGGATCAGGAATCTTAGCCCCTCCCAAGGGCTTGGCGGGAGAACAGACAGGTAGGCTATTGGAGGAGACACATTGGTGCTACTGAACTGGAAATCTGCAGATATGGAAAAGGATTGGCCCAGGCTGGAAACACTATATTGTGTCCCTTCAGCAAACTCTAACCCTAAGGGTGTTGCTCATGTCACTCAAGATTCAATAGCCAATCAGAACCTCCACATGGAGCTGCCAGTTAGAAGAGGCAGTGACTTCCGGGTACCAAGCCTGCAAGTTTCTCTGTGTAACTCAGCTAATCTCAGTGTTTCTGTGTGATCTGTTCTTAGTGTCTTCGCTGGATGCTGTGAATTTAGCTTAAGCAAGCTCAGAACTTCACACATGGTAAGTGCAGTGTCATGTCCCACAAAGAGGAGGAGCTAGCATCTTAGCAAAGGATGCCTGTGTACTAGGTCTTCCCAGAGCCAGGATGGTAAGCATCAGCCAGACAGATGGGGCCACCTGTGAGGTCTTTTGTGGACCTAGTCTCTCCTTTTGGACCAGGCTGTGGCCTCTGAGTAACTTTATTATAAGACTGCACTGGAAAAAACCTTTGTGGCAGGGGCTTGTGTGTGGAAATACACTTGGCAGGATGAGAACCAGAGGAACAGCTTACTGTGTACACTGTCAGGTAAAACAGTGCTGACAAGAGCTAGGTCACAGACCAAAGGAAAGGGGAGTATGCTGCAGGGGCCACTGTTATCGAGAATGATTTTGTAATTTCACAGATTGTATTAATTATGCATGGACGTATATAAAACTAGATTCGTGGGTGTTTAATTTGGGCAGGTTAGCTTGAACCAGTGGGTAATGAATTCCCTTTTTAGGATCTGTATTATGAGATATGTGCAATCCTTGGGTGACATATTTAAGTGAGCCCACAAATATTAAACACATGACATTATCTGTAGCTGTGTGTGTCACTTTGTAGACATCAGTAGTTAACAAAGCACTTAGGGTCAAGGTCAAACACTATCTTATTAATGCCATTCCTTCTACCAAGAAGGGCCTGGTCTTTTTCAAATCAGAACAGTGATATATTTTACTAATATAGGTGTGGGTTTGTTGTTGTTATGTTTGTTTTACCAACCCGGTGAGGACAATTGTTCTGATTAATGCACTGAGTGCTCCTCAGTGACATGTGTCCTGCTTTGCTCTGAGCCTTGTCTCATAGCCATTAGGTAGAAAGTACTTGCAATTTACCTGAACCCAGCCTGAAGCCACAAAACAAAATCTTATATCCTAAAATCCCTCTTCAGTTGCTAATATTCTGGCACTGACCACCTGTGGACAGTTTGGTAACTCCAGTGTCAGCTGATTGATGGGGTATGCAAGCTACCCAGCTTGATTCCAGGAGGAAGAAGGGGAAATGCCTCCTGAGCGCTGGATTTGGAGCTCAGGCAAGCTCCAACCTTTCAAAGCAGTGAACCCAGGGTCACTGACCAGAAAGGTGGAGAGGCAGGCAGGTAAGCAGCAGGGATCAAGAATCTTAGCCCCTCAGAAGGGCTTGGCAGGGGATCAGACAGGTAGGCCATTGGAGGAGACACACTAGTGCTACTGAACTGGAAATCTGCAGATATGGAAAAGGATTGGCCCAGGCTGGAACCATTGTGCTGTGTCCCTACAGACACTCTGACCCTAAGCATGGTCCTCATGTCACTCAAGACTCAATGGCCAATCAAAACCTCCACATGGAGTTGCCAAGCAGAAGAGGAGGTGACTCTTCCAGTTACTAAGCCTGCAAGTTTCTCTGTGTAACTCAGCTGCTCTCAGATTTTCTGTGGAATCGGTTCTTATTATTTTTACTGAATGCTGTGAGGTTAGCTCAGGCAAGCTTAGAACTTCAGACATGGTAAGTGCAACTTCATCTCCAACGAAGTGGGGTGAGCAAACATCTTAGCAAAGGATGCCTGTATAATAGGTCTTCCCAGAGGCAGGATGGTAAGCCTCAGCCAGACAGATGGGGCCACCTGTGAGGTCCCTTGTGGACTTAGTCTCTCCTTTTGGACCAGGCTGTGGCCTCTGAGTAACTTTATTATAAGCCTGCATCTGTACAAAACCTTTGTGGCAGGGGCTTGTGTGTGGAAATACACTTGGCAGGATGAGAACCAGAGAAACAGCTTACTGTGTACACTGTCAGATAAAACAGTGCTGACAAGAGCTAGGTCACAGACCAGAGGGGAGTATGCTGCAGGGGTCACTGTTATGGAGAAGGACCTGATTAGGGCAGTGAGAATAATTTGATAACTTCACAGATTATATTAATTTATGGATATAGTTTAGTAAAATCTGATTGGTGGGTGTTTAATTTGGGCAGGTTAGCTAGAACCAGTTAGTAATGAATTCCCATTTCAGGATCTGTATTAGATAAACATGTGCAATCCTTGGGTGACATATTTAAGTGAGCTCAAAAATGTAAAACACATGCCATTACTTGTAACTGTGTGTGTCACATTATAGGTCTCAGTAGTTAACAAAGCACATAGGGGCAAGGTCAAATGCTATCTTATTAATGACATTCCTTCTACCAGGAAGAGCCTGATCTTTTTCAAATCAGTACAGGAATATATTTTTTCAATTATATTGATCTTTTTAAATATTAAATTTTGGTATTACTTTTCTGAATTTCATTTTCATTATGCATAGGTGATTTGACGTCTTACGTGTTTCTATTCTCCAATGTTTCCCCCAAATTAAGAATTTCATTCCTATTTTTAAAGAGATTTCATATCTGTCTGTTTAGAGAAACATCTCCTGTAGCTCCTACTTTCTTTATGCCATGCAGTTAAGACTTGCTTTGAACTTCTAATCCAGCCTCTGCTGCCCAGGGCTTGGAAAACAGTCCTACAACTGCTTTCAGGCTGGGTTCTGACTGATCAGTGAGACAAAAGACACCATGGAATGAGTGTTGTCTAACCTCCCTGGGTTACAGGGTTACAAATTAGGGGATTACAAATAAAGAGGGACAGGTATAAGGTTGAGTTCACTGACCAACTTTGAAGCTGGTCTACTTGCAGCACAGAAATGGAGGAGGAATAAGGTAGGTGTCTTAGTCAGGGTTTCTATTCCTGCACAAACATGCTGACCAAGAAGCAAGTTGGGGAGGAAAGGGTTCATTCGGCTTACACTTCCACCCTGCTGTTCATCACCAAAGGAAGTCAGGACTGGAACTCAAGCAGGTCAGAAAGCAGGAGCTGATGCAGAGGCCATGGAGGGATGTTCTTTACTGGCTTGCTTCCCCTGGCTTGCTCAGCCTGCTCTCTTATAGAACCCAAGACTACCAGCCCAGGGATGGTCCCACCCACAAGGGGCCTTTCCCCCTTGATCACTAATTGAGAAAATGCCTTACAGTTGGACCTCATGGAGGCATTTCCTCAACTGAAGCTCCTTTCTCTGTGATAACTCCAGCTGTGTCAAGTTGACACAAAACTAGCCAGTACAATTGACCCCTTGACAACTTGACACACAAACACATCACTAGTAAGCCTCAACCCTTACATTCTTATTCATCCCCAAGATCTAAATAACTTTAAATGTCCCACAGTCTTTACATATTCTTAAAATTTCAATCTCTTTAAAATATCCATCTCTTTTAAAATCCAAAGTCTATTTACAATTAAAAGTCTCTTAACTGTGGGCTCCACTAAAACAGTTTCTTCCTTCAAGAGGAAAAATATCAGGGCACAGTCACAATCAAAAGCAAAAGTCAATCTCCAACCGTCCAATGTCTGGGATCCAACTCACGATCTTCTGGGGTCCTCCAAGGGCTTGGGTCACTTCTCCAGCCAGGCCCTTTGTAGCACAGGCGTCATCCTCTAGGCTCCAGATGCCTGTACTCAACTGCTGCTGCTGCTCTTGGTGGTCATCTCATGGTACTGGCATCTCCAAAACACTGCATGACCCCTTCAATCCTGGGCCTTCAATTGCAACTGAGGCTGCACCTTCACCAATGGCCTTCCATGGCCTCTCACAGTGCCGAGCCTCAGCTGCTTTGCGTGACCCCTTCATGCCTTCAAAACCAGTACCACCTGGGTGACCCTTACATATTACTAAGTCCTGCTGCAGCAGGAGTACAACCTTGGCCATCTCTGGAACACAGCCTCTTTGTGCTTTCAGAAAACACTTCCCAGAAGATGTCACCTCAATGATGCTGGTCTCTTCTTAATCACCGCTAATTTCTTAGCTCCAGCTAACCAGCATCAATAGTCCCAGTAATGCAAAGTTTTTGCTTTAGTAGTTCTGGTATCTTGTTAATGACAGCTGATTCTTCAGCCCCAGCTAACCAGAACTACAGAATCTTCACATTCAAAACAGCAAGGGCCCTGAAAAGAGTCTTTAATTTCCCTCTGAAATTTCACAAACCAGACCTCCATCTTCTGCAGTGTTCTCAACACTATCTTCTAAGCTCCTACACAACATCCGACAGAGCTCTTAACAACGGATGGATCTTCAAGCCCAGAGTTCCAAAGTCCTTCCACAGTCCTCCCCAAAACATGGTCAGGTTGTCACAGGAATACCCCACTCTGCTGGTACCAATTTGTCTTAGTCAGGGTTTCTATTCCTGCACAAACATGATGACCAAGAAGCAAGTTGGGGAGGAAAGGGTTTATTCGGCTTACACTTCCACCCTGCTGTTCATCACCAAAGGAAGTCAGGACTGGAACTCAAGCAGGTCAGAAAGCAGGAGCTGATGCAGAGGCCATGGAGGGATGTTCTTTACTGGCTTGCTTCCCCTGGCTTGCTCAGCCTGCTCTCTTATAGAACCCAAGACTACCAGCCCAGGGATGGTCTCACCCACAAGGGGCCTTTCCCCCTTGATCACTAATTGAGAAAATGCCTTACAGTTGGACCTCATGGAGGCATTTCCTCAACTGAAGCTCCTTTCTCTGTGATAACTCCAGCTGTGTCAAGTTGACACAAAACTAGCCAGTACAGTAGGTGAGGCCTTTCTGCTTTGGCAGTAGTTGACATTCACCGTGAGGAGTCAAGTAATCAATTTTACACAATCAGTAAAATTCCATACTGGTCATCTTCAGGCATTTTTCAGATTAGGGCAATGTCAAATGAGATCACAGGCCCTCGTTGTGACACCATATTGCTGGCATACCTCACCATCTACCCCAGCAGTAGGACTGCCAATCTCCCAGCTGCCATTCCTTATGCAATTCAATCATTTAGGAACTGGACTTTTCATCTATCATTAATCATCCTGATCTGACTCTTGCTTCTGCCCTCCTTCCTCTCTCCACAAGGTCCCAGGTCATGTCTACTCTGTATTATCCCAGGTATAACTGGGTCTGGCTATGTTCACTCTTTTGTGTATAATATACTTTCTCCTCCACCATACCTAGGAGCAGTGATGTCTTTACATTTTATTTCTTCATTTTCTTCCTTTTTTTTTTTGCCCATTAAAAGTTTCTATCTTTAATATTCATAGCCACTTTTACTTTTAATATTGTTAATGTATGAATTTGATCCCAGTTTGTCTGCAGGCCCTCCCCACTATGAAGAAGAGTTGGCTGCATGCATAATTGAATATACAAAGGAAGGACCCTAGGCCTTTTAAATGGAAAATACTTGGTCTGCAGGACTAGAATATTCTTTCAATGTAAATTTTCCAGACTAGGGCTATGTCTGCTTGTAGGGTGTAACAATTGAGCTTGGAAGGTTTCAGCTGTCTGAGTCTTTTGCTCAGTGATCCCACAGTAGAGGAGCTGCTGTTGCCCTGAGGCCCTGCTGGCTTTTCCAAGTTAATGAGGGACTTTGGGCAGGACTAACAATCAGGAACACTAGGGGAAGGTAGCTTACAGGTTCTTTACAAGATTCTCCTCAGATGCATGTGTTACAAGCTGCCTGGAAGACTACAAGCCATCCCCTGGTTATTATAGTAATCTCCACTGAGAATACAGGAGGAGCAAGTCTGCAGAGCTATTTGAGTCTGATCTGCTGGTTCTAAATGGACTGTGGGTCAGAGTGTGGTTCTGTTGGTCCATGTGGTGATCATAACAGAGCTCCTCGTCCTTTGACTCTTCCTAAGGGTGGATTTACAGGGCTCCCAGAGGCTCGGTAGCCCTGGGAGTGGCAAGGTATGGAACTTAAATGTCACTATGCAGTGTGTATATACAGGAATTGCCTTTGGTGTGTAGTAGGACAACATTGGAAAAGCAATGGTTTGATTTCTAGAATTTCTGACCCTTCTGTATTCAGTTTTGTGTGACTAGTTTTATAAATACTTTAGAAGTTAGTAGTAAAGAGCTGATCACGATCATCCTTCAGAAATATTTGATTAGATTCCTTTTATCTTTCTGTTAACTATTGTCAAAATGCAATGATTCACAGAACTTCAATTCTTGGTTACAAAAAAAGCTTCTGACATGCAGAAGTTTCTCAGGTGTTGATGGTGCTGGGTGGGTGGATAGGACAGATTGGAACATAATGCATATGGCAGGAAGCAGACATTAAATTATCATTCAGCATTGTTTTGTATACTTCGGTGGGGCTGGTTTAACATGAAATTACTAAGGGTCATGAACAGCTATTGAGCCATAGTCCAACTTTCTCATCATCAACAATTTCAATGAGAACTCTAGAGCATGGGGCCTCTCTGTTTGAAGACAGATCAGTAGTATCTGGAGGGTCAGATTTATAACAGTTTCAGGGTCACTTATTTATGTTATTTTTATCGGAGTCAGGAAATATGATTTTATTTCTATACACATACTAGCACAGGTAACATTGGTCAAGTTCACATTGTTCCTGGTGTAGTTGTATTAGTTATTGAAGAAAAGTTGAAAATTGGCCACATGGAAATGGGCAGAGGAAGCTTTCCCTGATATTGTGTTGCAGTTCTGTGGGCTACTATGAGAATTATGTCTAGGATAACAGATAATGGTCTTGGTCTTTAGACAGATTGCTTGTTCTTCGGGAGTACTGGCTATGGTTGAGAAGGGTGTGTCTGCCCATACTTGGGGGCTAAGACACAGACATGTGGCAAGAAAGGAAGGGGAGATGGAAAAGGTCTTTTGTATCTGCAGGTAGCATGGACAGGTGAGAGGAAACTGCAGTCCTAAGGGCACTCTTGCATATTGGGTCTCAGGGAACAAAAAATGGGTGAAGGTCTAGCAGCATTCTACATGGTTCCATGTATTAACATCTTAATACTAAGGCATCAGGTTCCCAGAGATCATTTATTTACTTAAGTTTTTGTTGTCCAACTGTGAAAGACTGGATAAAAAGTACTATGTGGGTGGGCAGGGCAGTCAGCGAATACTCATTTTGAAGTACACCTTTACACTGTTGTCTGTATCATATTTTTTTATATACACACGTATCGAATCTTTTAGGATTTAGTCACCTATGATGACGTGCATGTGAACTTCACTCAGGATGAGTGGGCTTTGCTGGATCCTTCTCAGAAGAGTCTCTACAAGGGTGTGATGCTAGAGACCTATAAGAATCTCACAGCTATAGGTAATATTATGATTTTTTTATTTACTTTATAACATGTATGCACAACTGTTTCTTTGTTATTTTATTTGTTTTTATAATTTCAATTGAGAATGAGGAAGAATATGATGAATAAATCACTCATGGTTTTAAAGTTCAATGGAGTTAATAACTTAAATACTGTTTAATTGCCAATAATGTAACATACTTTCTCTGGTACTGGGTTTAGGTTACATTTGGGAAGAACATACGATTGAAGACCATTTTCAAACTTCTAGAAGTCATGGAAGGTAATTTTACTCTGCAAGCTGAGGAGAAAATGCCTATGAAGAAAGTTTAACTTGTGGTACAAGTAGTAAAGAAAACCAATAGGGTACAATAAGCACTGCTTTCAGTGATGGATGTTTACTGACTTTCATAAAAATCATATATGTTTATGGCAGATATGTAACTGTTGTTTGCAAGACATTCCATTAGGTCAAAGACAGAGAAATAATGGCTTAACACATATGTTACTGTTTAAATCAAGCCTAGTACAGCCATGCTATACAAGTGTGAGTGTCTTCAGTCTCATATCGCTTAGCTATTGCAAAAGGAACACACAGTGATTAGGTGACAAGTATATGTCTAAAACCTAGTAATGAGCAAATAATCCATAGTGTATCTGAGCTCAATGATATACTTGTAATAACATTGCTAAATTTAGTGAGATGAACAGTTCATAAGATTCAAAAATGGTTTTGTGGAAAAACCTTAATCTCTGTACCACATCTCTGTGACAAAAAAAAGTCAGCTGTGAATGTAATGTGGAATTTTCACTTGTTATTCTTCTTTTGATGTGGATGTCATAGGTTACGATTGATACAAGCCTTGTGATCACTGGGGCATTGAAAGAAGCCACATACCTTTCACTTTTCCAGAACAATTAGAGGATATGCAGTATAACATATTTTGAACAACATACTAAATGTGCTATATAAGTTTATAAAAAATTTGTTTCCGAACATTGCTGGGGACATTTACCAACTCTAACTGCTGAAAATAGTAATGAGAATTAAGGCAGTAGAAATTTTTTTTTCTTTTGCATTTGTTCATATTCCAAATGTAGTATTACTCTCATGATAACAAAATTTGTGAATGCAATCATTGTGCAAACACTGTGAGTTCTTCCTGTTTTTTTTCAAATATGTGAGTAACCTTTTATAGAAAAAGTATGTTATAAATGTGAGCCAGATAATCAATACTGTTCCCATTTCATATATCCTCGAAGATGTAAAACAATTCATAATTTAGTAGAACTCCTTTGAATATAAACAAAGTAATATTATGTTAACATTAGATTGCTCTGTTCAATGAAACCAAAATTTAAAACAATTCATACAGATAAAAAGACTCATCAGTATAATCAGTGTAAGAAAGATTTCACGTGTGCAAATTTTATTTGCAGGCATGAAAGAAGTTGTTCTGCAGAGCAACCCTCTGAGTTTATTCAATGTGGTAAAGCCTTTGCATATGAGAGTGGTAGACAAAGGCATCAAATTAAACATAATGGAGAGAAACACCATGACTGTAACCAATGTGGTAAGGACTTTAGAACATGGAATGTCCTGCAAATACATAAGCGAACACATACAGGAGAGAAACCCTATGACTGTAAACAATGTGGTAAAGTCTTTGCAAGAAGCTGTCATCTCCGAATACATAAGCGAACACATACAGGAGAGAAACAGTATAAATGTAACCAATGTGGTAAAGCTTTTAAAAGAAGGAGTGGCCTCCAAATACATAAGCGAACACATACAGGAGAGAAACCCTATGAATGTAACCAATGTGGAAAAGCCTTTGCAAGTAGTGGTGAACTCCAAAAACATAAACGAACACATACAGGAGAGAAACCCTATGAATGTAAACAATGTGGTAAAGCCTTTTCACAAAGCAGTCATCTCCGAATACATAAGCGAACACATACAGGAGAGAAACCCTATGAATGTAACCAATGTGGAAAAGCCTTTGCAATAAGTGGTGACCTCCAAAAACATAAACGAACACATACAGGAGAGAAACCCTATGAATGTAAACAATGTGGTAAAGCCTTTGCACATAGCAGTCATCTCCACAAACATGAGCGAACACATACAGGAGACAAACCCTATGAATGTAAACAATGTGGTAAAGCCTTTGCAGTAATCTATACTCTCCAAATGCATAAGCGAACACATACAGGAGAGAAACCCTATGAATGTAAACAATGTGGTAAAGCCTTTGCAGTAATCTATGCTCTCCAAATGCATAAGCGAACACATACAGGAGAGAAACCCTATAAATGTAAACAATGTGGTAAAGCCTTTACACAAAGCATTCATCTCTGAATACATAAGCGAACACATACAGGAGAGAAACCCTATGAATGTAACCAATGTGGTAAAGCTTTTATAACAAGGAGAGTCCTCCAAATACATAAGCGAACACATACCGGAGAGAAACCATATGAATGTAAACAATGTGGTAAAGCCTTCGCAAGCAGTAGTGACCTCCAAAAACATAAACGAACACATTCAGGAGAGAAACCCTATGAATGTAAACAATGTGGTAAAGCCTTCGCAAGCAGTAGTGACCTCCAAAAACATAAACGAACACATTCAGGAGCGAAACCCTATGAATGTAAACAATGTGGTAAAGCTTTTGCACAAAGCAGTCATCTCCGAATACATAAGCAAACACATACAGGAGAGAGACCCTATGAATGTAACTAGTATGGTAAAGCCTTTGCAGGAAGCAGTGGTCTCCAATGCCATAAAAGATAAATACAGGAGAGACACCATATGAATGTAACCAAGGTGGTAAACCCTTTGAAGGAAGCAGTGGTCTTGAATATCATAATCGAACACACACAGCTGAAAAACCCAGGAATGTAACCAATGTGGTAAAGTCTTTGCAGGAAGGAGTGACCTTTAAAGAGAAAAGACCATACAGGAGAGAAACTCTATGTAGGTATCTGATGTTATAAAGCCTTTGCAGCAAGCATTGATCTCCAAGTACATAAATGAACATATACCAGAGAGGAACCTTTTAAACGTAACCAATGTGTTTAACCTTTTTCGAAAACCAATAGTCTTTACACACATAAAAGCACATATAGTTGAGAGAAATGCTTTGATTTTAACCAATGTGGTTAAACTTTTTCAAAAAGCAGTCATCAACAAAATCATGAAAGAGCAAGTATAGGAGAGAGATTTTTGAATGTTAGCAATGGTGCTTTTATAGCTTTTTCACAAAGCAGTGGCCTCCAAATATATAAAGGAACACATACAGGAGAGAAACCCTATGAATATTGGCAATGTTTTAAAGGACTTCTACAGCACAATCATCTTCAAATCTGTAAGGAACATGAGGTTTTGAGAAATCCTCTGAATAACACCAATTAGGGAAAGCAATTGTACAAAAGAGTCATCTCCCAACACAAAAGTATACACACTAGATAGAAACCCTATGAATATAGGCAATGTGGTAAACATTTTATAAGTCACAGTAGTCTCTAAGTAAATAAAAAGAGACACAGTTGAGAAAAACACTATGAAATGAACAAGTGAACAGAGCCTTGTGCATTAAAATCTTCAAATACATAAAAGAAGACATAGAGGTGAGAAATCCGATGTCTATAAGCCATGTGGTATTGCTTTCACTTGTCAGTCATATTCAAAGACACAAAAGAAAACAAAATGTAACAAAAGGCTGAGTGTGTTTAATATGGTGAAACTTTTTGAATATTTTAGAGTCTTCACAATGAAACAATTCATACTGCAAATAAATTTAGGAATATAATATGGTGAAACCTTTTCAGATTTCCCAAATCTTCATCATTATGAATGGGAAACCCATAAATGCATTCAATATGGGGAAGCCTTTAAACATTTCTAATTCTTTATAATCCTGAAAATAATCATACAAAGTTCA
This sequence comes from Mus musculus, assembly GCF_000001635.26. NCBI lineage: Eukaryota > Metazoa > Chordata > Mammalia > Rodentia > Muridae > Mus > Mus musculus. The sequence continues at coordinate 177,191,771 of NC_000068.7, read as the reverse complement.
AGGGGATACAAGAAATGTTTCTTATTGTCTTGCTTGAGTTACAGTCCTGACATCCTTTGGTATGAATATCAATGTGGAAATTGTGAGTGGATTCCCTTTCCTCCCCAACTGCTTCTTGGTCATAATGTTTATGCAGGAATAGAAACCCTGACTAAGACAAATTGGTATCAGGAGTGGGGAATTCCTGTGACAACCTGACCATGTTTTGGGAGGACTGTGGAAGGACTTTGGAACTTTGGGTTAGAAGATCCATTCTGTGTTAAGAACGCTGTGGGATGTTGTGTAGGAGCTTGGAAGATAATGTTGAGAACCGTGCAGAAGATGGAAGCCTGGCTTGTGAAATTTCAGAGGGAAAATTAAAGCCTCTTTTCAGGGCCATTGTTACTTTGTGAAGATTCTGTGGTTCTGGTTAACTGGGGCTGAAGAATCAGCTGTGATTAACAAGATAATAGAATTTCTAGAGTGAAAACTTTGCATTACTGGGACTGTTGATGCTGGTTAGCTGGAGCTAAGAAATTAGCAGTGATTAAGAAGAAACCAGCATCATTGAAGTGGCATCATCTGTGAAGTGTTTTCTGAGAGCACAGAGGAAGTGTTCTAGAGATAATCAAGGTGGTACCTTGTGCTGTGGCTGGACTTGGTAGTGTGTAAGTCTTAACCTCGTGGTACTGGTTTTGAAGGCATGAAGGGATAATGCAGAGCAGCTAAGGCCCAGCACTTTGAGAGGCCATGGAAGGCAACTGGTGAAGGTGCAGACTCAGGTGAAATTGATGGCCCAGTACTGAAGAGATCATGCAGTGTGTTGGAGTTGACAGGTCCATGATTGACCACGAAGAACAGCAGCAGCAGTAAAGTACATGCATCTGGAGCATAGAGGACAAGTTGTGTGCTACAAAGGACAGGGTTGGAAAAGTGACCCAAGCCCTTGGTTCTTTTGGAGTTGTCCAAAAGATTGTGAGTTGGATCCCAGACATTGGACAGTTGGAGTTTAATTTTTACTTTTGATTGTGACTGTGCCCTCATGTTTTTCCCTCTTGAAGGAAACAAGTATTTTAGTGGATTCCATTGTAAAAGGCTTTGGATTTTGAAGGATATTGGATATTTTAAAAGCATTGAACTTTTAATATGTAAAGTCTGTGGGGCTTTCAAAGTTGTGTATATCTTGGGCATGAATAAGAAACTAAGAGTTGAGCATTACTAGTGATGTGTTTGCGTGTCAAATTGACAAGGTGTCAATTATACTGGCTAATTTTGTGTCAACTTGACACAAGCTGAAGTTATCACAGAGAAAGGAGCTTCAGTTGGGAAATGCCTCCATGAGATCCAGATGTAAGACATTTTCTCAATTAGTGATCAAGGGGAAAGGCCCCTTGTGGGTGGGACCATCTCTCTGCACTGGTAGTCTTGGGTTCTCTAAGACAGCAGTCTGAGCAAGCCAGGTGAAGCAAGCTAGTAAAGAAACATCCTTCTGTGGCCTCTGCATCAGTTCCTGCTTCTTGACCTGCTTGAGTTCCAGTCCCGACTTCCTTGGTGATGAACAGTAAGCAGTATGAAAGTGTAAGCCAAATAAACCCTTTCCTCCCCAACTTGCTTCTTGGTCATGATGTTTGTGCAGGAATAGAAACCATGAATAAGACAAGGGGTGTAAGGTATGGATTGTAAAAAAAAGATTAGACAATAAAGAAATGAAGAAATAAAATTAATTTTTTTTTAAAAAAGGAGGATCAGACAGAAACATTCCTTCCAAATTATACCTTTATTTTCACACCAATCAGGATTTAGGGATAGGGGCTTATGTAGTTTACAGTGTCATCTGTTATATATTATGGGTGTTATAGCTTAACTAATCATATGGATTTGTTCTTTGGTGGTAAAGTACAGGTCTTATGTTTTGAGGGGCACAATGAAAAGCAGAAAGCATTGTTAGAGACAGTCATTATGTTTTAAAAAGAAAATATGAGTAAAGTGAGGTTGGATCTCCACAATACCTAATCCTTGGAAACAAACTTAGTTTCACCATATGATTAAATTCAGGATAATAACAAAAAGGCAATACTTAGGGCCTGGTGTTTGGATTTGATTTGTTTTTCTGCTAATTCCCAATTGTGTATTGATTCTTATGCTACTCCTGTTAAATTCTTCCCAAATTTCATGATAATCCTGTACTGGGACACTGAGATTCCCTGCCCCAAGCTGATTATAAATGGGTAACAAAAGTGCCAGCAGCCAATGGCTAGGCAGGCAACAAAGGCAGAACTTTTGGATTCATGGCAAGGGAAACAAAGAGGATCTCCATGCCAGTAAAGGATTTGGATGCCAGCTTCAGAGCTGGGAAAGACTCAATACCAGCCACATAAAAGCTAGGAAAGAGTGACCCCAGTGTTCCCTCCTCTGATTGGTTCTGGAGAAGCAAAGATGGCCTCTAGATTTAGGAAATTAGGTGTATCACAGGGGAACCAATAGCAATGTGGATGTTTGGTAGTGTCCCAGCCAATGAGCTGATTTGGCATATTACATAATGCTGTTTGTCTTTCATTTCAGACTCCAAAGTACTTGTATGCTGAGCTAAGAACTTAAACAAGTGGCATCCTATAGTAGAGCAGAGTAACCAACTGAGTCTACAGAAGGCATCACACCTATAGGATGGAATGCAATATTAAAAACTAATTGGGGATTCTCAAATGAAAAACAAATGCTAAGATGTGAAATTAAGGGATGAGGAAAATTGGTTTCTTAGTGGATTCGCTTTTTTTGCTGAGCCATTTGAGTCCTCACTAGCTGTGCAGGTTCACAACTAAAACAAAAGTTGAGCTAAAATGGTATGCATAATTCTTGGATTTGTGGAATGAGCTGGGACTCAGAAAAATGTCCCAAGCTGATCCAGACATCCTTGTTGGTCTGGATTTTCCATGAGCCCTCTTTCACCATGAGCCTATCTAAAAGATTTCTGTCTGCCTCAGATAGTTTTAGCTTGGAGGTGCAGTACAAAGATTCAGGCTGCTCAGAAAGCACCAACAGAGGTAGATGGTAGAGGCTGCCCAGAGCTATAATCAGAAAAAAAGAATAGAGAGAAATCGATGAGATTTGTTTTAACTTCTTTTAAGGAAAAATGAGCAGGTGTTGATTGTGTAAGAGTGTTTGAGGCAATCTCTGTGAAGGGCCCTAATGTCTGCAGAGGATTCTCCACATGGCTGGCACCCTAGCACACCCAGGTCCTTGAGATCACTGGTAAGTGGAATGCAATATAAGTCCCAAAAAATACAGAGGGTCTTGTAATAGTAGGAACAGGGACAAAGGACCAGCAGCGTGACCAGCGACTGAGGTTAACTTCTGGTTGGAGCCACCCTCCCCCACCCCCATGCAATCTTTGACCAGATCTCAGCAGAGGGCCCAAAGGTCCCCAGAGGACTCTTCATGCTGAAGGCCCCCTAGCACACCCTGGTCCTTGAGATCACTGGTGAGTGGAATGCAACATCACTTCCAAAAAATCCAGAGGGTCTTGTGCTAGCAGCAACAGGGTCAAAGAACAAAGGCAGGCCCTAGCACATCCAGAATCTTGGGATCACTGAGAACTGTTTATGCAGGAGAGTAAGTGGGCAGCAGAAGTAACTAAGCTTCTTGAACAAGGTCCCTACAGGCCTTCATCCTCAGCCAGAAGACAGACCTAACACCCAGAACCCTGGACACTTTCCCTGCAAGAGGGGAGTCGGCCTCCAGGGAGGGCTCTGACCCCAGGAATCAGGAGGTGGATCTGAACTCCAGACTTCTGTGCACCTTCTCTGTTGGCACTTTCTCTTTATGTTACCTAGGTCACATTATATTTAGTGGATAGGATTATAGACAATTAAGACTGTAGTAAGATTAAGGGAGAGTTTCCCTTAGAATTTAAGACATATTTCAAACAACCAGAATGGAGATTTTTAAATTATGTTTATTCTTTAATTATACTCCAGTCATTATCACCCCCCCATTCCAACCACTTACAGTTTCTCATCCCATATCCCGACCCCTCTGTACATCTCCATGAGGGTGTCCTCACACCCACAACCATTCAACAACATCCTGCCAGGCCTCCCCAATCCCTGGGACTTCAAGTCTCTCAAGGATTAGGTGTGTCTTCCCTCCCTGAGTCCGGGCCAGGCAGTCCTCCTCTGTATATATGTTAGGGACCTTGGACCAACAAGTGTATGCTGCCTGGTTGCTGGCTCAGAGTCTGAGAGATCTCCAAGGTCAAGGTTTCTTGAGACTGTTGGTCTTCTTGTTGGGTTGTAAGACTCCTGGGAGCCTTAGCTTACTGGGGACCTGTGAGTGAACCATGTGGGGCTGGAATCAATGGAAAAAGCAAGAGGAATTTATTGTTCCACTAAACTGGGGTCATCCTAGACCCTAAGGAGAGGTGGTGACCCGCGTGCCTATTCGGCCAGCTTTTATATGGTTGTCAGGGGCAAAATAGAGCATCAACCTGGCAGTGGTGGCATACACCTTACATTTAAAAGCTCCTAGTGGATTGCCCAGACCCCTTAATGAGGGCAATGCTGCAGCAGGTTTGCATATCAGGCAGAGTATAGGCATTACACAGGAATAGTTCAGCCACACACTCTCATTCTTTACATCATTAAAAAGCAATAGGTTGAGACAACAGTTTGGTATTTCTTGAGAATGTGCATGTCAAATTGTAAAGACTTTCATCAGTGTCCTCAATTTCTTCCTGTATCACACAAAGGTGTTAATCCTCTAGGAGTTAATCCTCTAGGACTGGCACCTACTCAGTTATGGCAAATAGACATTACTTATATATCTGAATTTTAAAAATGTTAAACAATGTACATATGTGCTACATGCAATCCAGTAGTGAGAAGGGCGACAGGCCCTGAAAACCTGTGTGCTATCCTGAGGCGAGAAGTTCTTGGAAACTTAGTCTCCTGGAATCTTGCCATCATGTATAAAGAATGCTCCAATGTCCTTGTTTTAGTTGGTAAACGGATCTTGGGCTTTCCCTTAATGTTGCTTTATTATAAGTCCTCCTAAGGGGGCTGGAGAGATGGCTCAGTGGTTAAGAGCATTGACTGCTGTTCTGAAGGTCCTGAGTTCAAAGCCCAGCAACCACATTGTGGCTCACAACCACCCATTATGACATCTGATGCCCTCTTCTGGTGTATCTGAAGACAGCTATAGTGTACTTAAACATAATAAATAAACAAATCTTTAAATCACATAATTATAAAAAAAATAAGTGCTCCTAAGTATTGATTTTTTTTTTTTTTTTTTTTTTTTTTTTTTTTTTTTTTTTTTACATATAGCTAAGTTAGATTCTAGGCAGTCGTTGATCCGACCCTGGGCATGGATAGCTAAGTCATTGCCCTATGTAGGAATTTACCAATATCTAGGAAGAGGGAAGTTAGTGACCTAAGGAGGAACCAGAGTAGATACTTAGAACTATAGATAGCTGAGTTACACCCATATACAAGTGTTTACAATGGCCTAGGGGGAACAGGAACCCAGACCCCTTAATGAGGGCAATGCCACAGCAGGTTTGCATATCAGGCAGAGTATAGGCATTACACAGGAATAGTTCCGCCACACACTCTCATTCTTTTTGTTTGGTTTTTTTTTTTTTTTCATTTTTAAAATTCTATTTATTTATTTATTTGTTTGTTTATTGTATGTAAGTACACTGTAGCTGTCTTCAGACACTCCAGAAGAGAGCATCAGATCTCAGTACAGATGGTTGTGAGCCACCATGTGGATGCTGGGATTTGAACTCAGGACCTCCGGAAGACCAGTCAGTGCTCTTTTTTTAAAATATTTTTTATTGGGTATTTTCCTCATTTACATTTCCAATGCTATCCCAAAAGTCCCCCATTCCCTCCGCCCACTCCCCTACCGACCCACTCCCACTTTTTGGCCATGGCGTTCCCCTGTACTGGGACATATAAAATTTGCATGACCAATGGACCTCTTTCCAGTGATGGCCGACTAGGCCATCTTTTGATACATATGCATCTAGAGACAAGAGCTCCGGGGTACTGGTTCATTCATATTGTTGTCCCACCTATAGGGTTGCAGTTCCCTTTAGCTCCTTGGGTGCTTTCTCTAGCTGCTCCATTGGGGGCCCTGTGATCCATCCAATAGCTGACTGTGAGCATCCACTTTTGTGTGTGCTAGGCCCCGGCATAGTCAGATGCACTAAAAGAAACACTCTCATTCTTTACATCATTAAAATACTAATAGGTTGAGACAACAATTTGGTATTTCTAGAAAATGTGCATGTCAATTTATAAAAACTTGTCTTCAGTGTCCTCAATTTCTTCCTGTACTACATAATGGTGTTAATCCTTGAGAACACATACCTAATCAAGTATGGCAAATGGATGTTACTTATATATCTGAATTTAAGAAATGTTAAACAATGTACATATGGGTATTGATATCTTCTCATGCTTTCTATTTGCAACTGCTTTAACAGGATAAGCAACTAAATAAGGAACTAGTCATTGCCTACATTGTTTTTCTATTCTTGATGTTCAAAATGACAGGAAGACATAAAGTTACTGGCCATTACAGTCAGGCATTTGTGATGTTTTGTTAACAATTTAATACTTGTCATATTACTGGGATTCCTTATTATTCTCAAAGACTAGGTATTGTGGAGCACACCCATGGAACTTTAAAACAATTCTCAATTTAGCACAATCTTCAATCATATGGTAGGAAAGTCTCAAGGAGGCATCATCTGAATCAGGTTAGCCTTTCACAATAGCTGTGGGATACTGTCATAGTTATATTAATTAAGATGAAGAGACTTAGCACGGTTAAGTTGCTCCATTTCCTAAGCAGGGACCCTGGTTGTAAAAGAATGGAGAAAGTGAACTGTGCACTAGCAAAAATGCTCTGAGACTCCTGCTCTTGACTGTCGATAGGTGTGCACTCTTGTTGCAGGCTCTTGACATTGCAACATTTTACCACCATGAACCATACTACGGAACTATGAGCTAAAATGACCCTTTCTTTCCCATTTGCTTTTCCTAGGGTATTTTATTGTAAGAATAGCATTGAGACGTACCAATAAATTTAAACATTTTGTTTCTCTTTTGAGGATTTTTAAAAATGAAACATAAAGTATATATGGCATGAAAGGCATTGTCCAAAGAATGCCAAGTGCACACATCTCACTAGTCTATCTCTTGATGGACAGCCTCCCTCAGTCTCACTCTCTGTCAGGCATCATTCATTTCTCCAGCCAGGAAACAGTAGATTCCTACTATGCTATCCCTGGCTTGACCTACAGCTGTATATTACCTCCAATCTGAAACTAACTCAGAAGGAGGTTATGGGACTTACAGTGTTCCCAATGGGGTTGTATAAGCAAGAACCAGTTCATGAGGGAGAGATGACTCCCTGGTAGCACTGCCTGCAAGCAGTATAGCAAACTTCAGGGATTCAGCTCCTTCAAGGCATCACCCATGTTGGGTTGCTTTGTTAGTGACTCAGCTAGCTGACTATATCAACCATAATCCGAAAAGCTCAATAATAATTTCTCTCCCATTCACTGGGCTTGAAATCACTTCAGAGACAAAGTTTTGGTTGTTTTGGGGAGTTTGAGAGAAGAAAAAAAAAAAAAAAAAAAAAAGGATCAAAGCGACCCAGAATGAAATGACTCCAAATGTTGGCCCAGCTAAGGTGGAAAATCATGGGCCAAGATAAACCTTTCCTTCCCATAATCCTAAAATATTTTTGTTGGGTGTTTATTCGCAGCAACAAGAAAACCCACTGATGCTCCAAAACAATACTTGGGTGGAGCCATCTCCTATCTCTCAACATGCTCTATCTGGAAGGAAAGGAAGTTCCTTCACATCTCCCCAGGATACATTTAACAACAAACACCCCATTAAGAACTTGCTGTAATCATTGTCCAGGGTCAGTGCCTTGGGTAGTTGACACATGAGAAGCTCCTGTGACATCTTGTGAACTGTCACTGCCATGGAGCCAGGAACCCACCTCAGTGTTGGGACATCATTGCTGGTGCTAATGTACAGACTTCAAGAATGTGCCTGTCTAAGATGAAAAGTGGATGGAGGAAGGACAAGGGCAAAAGTGACAGAGTTTGTTCAAAGAAAAACAAAGCAGGGGCTTCTCAAAAAGCTAGCTTGCCATTCCCCCATCACCCTCAACTCTCCCATTCCCTGAGAATCCCACAAGTCAGGAAGGTTTCGGTGGCCCTCTTGTGGCGACCTCAAATATTGCTCAATGTTTTTTGGTTGCATCATGCAAGTGGTACCAGCTAGAAACAAGGTGTGAAATAAAACTATTTTAAAGGTTTCTGTGTTTTCAAATAATTCATTTACCTTAATAATAAGAAAATCTACCAAGCCGGGCGTGGTGGTGCACGCCTTTAATCCCAGCACTCGGGGAGGCAGAGGCAGGTGGATTTCTGAGTTCGAGGCCAGCCTGGTCTACAGAGTGAGTTCCAGGACAGCCAGGGCTATACAGAGAAACCCTGTCTCGAAAAACCAAAAAAAAAAAAAAAAAATCTACCAGTGATTTTATTTGTTTGAAATACCCCTGTGTTCAGACATATTGCAGGTCATCACCATACTTAATTTCAAATTATGCTACAAAACTGAAGTAATAAAAGTCAGAATGGTACTGACACATAACCAGACACAGATTGAACAACTGGAATAGAAGATCCAGATATAACTGCATAAGGTCACATTATCTCTGACAAAGACACACACACACACACATACACACACACATCCATACATGAACCCCACTCACATGCTCACACACACAAATACAAGCACATGCTTATGCACCTGTCACATGCAGAAACATACACACATGCATCTCCCATTCTCGGTCACAAGCTCACACCCACATATGCACACATACTTCCACATAAACATGCTAACACACAAATGCACACCACATACCTGACCCTCACTTGCACACATGCTCCCTTCTACACACATACAAACACATACACACAAGAAACTCTTTCCCCCACATGCTCACACAAACACAAATGCAACCCCAAAACAACTTTACAGACAGACATTCAGACATGCACTGCCCCATATTCTCATACACACATTCACACATGTAACCCAAGCACATTTGCTCACACTCACATGCACAAACCCCCACGAACACTGGATGACACACATACATGCATACATGTACACACACACACACACGCATATGCATGTGCAAACCCTGTGCTCACACATACACATGCACCTTACCTACATGCTCAAACACAAACAGGACCACATATATCTCCACACACATGCAAAAACATCCCCACAGTCATACACATTCCTACATGCATCCCTACATCTGACAATCAATATTCAGGAAAAAGAAGCCAATCTTTTCATCCTGCACAGAACTTAATTCCAATTGGATCAAGGACATCAACACAGGACTTTGTACTCCAAGGCTGCACCAGAAACATCAACGAGTCTGCATCAACATAGAAGTACAAGAGAGGAATTTCTAAACAGGACCCTGGTGCTGCCGAGGATGAGAGCAATTACTGACAAAGGGGACCATATGCAGCTGTACAATGAAGTGTCAGGTGAGTGAAGAGGAGAGGCTCACAAGACAGGGGAGGCCTCTCTGCCAGATGCTCATCTGAAAGAGAATCATAGATAGAATGTACAAAGACCTAAAAAGAAAGTCTAACCATTAAGAACCTTTAAAAATAAATGAAAAAACGGGCCCTGAGTGGTTAAAGAGATGACTCAAAGAGTACTTTGGGGACAAAATTTTGTTGACTATATATGCCTGCATTGATTTTTGGGCTCTCTTTTTACTAGGCTATCTTCTCCTGGTTTGTAGAAATGCTATTGCTAATTTTCTATCCAGGGTGTCTTTGAGGCGGGTCCACACAGGAGAGCACGTGGGTTACAGAAGGAACAGAGATTCTTGGACAGGATCCCTTCAGTCCTTCTTCCTCAGCCAGGAGGTGAAGCTGATCCTCAGTCCTCTGTGCACCTTTCCTGACAGAGGAGAGTTGGCCTATAGGGAGTGCTCTGACCCAGGAACTCAGGAGAGAGCTGGTCTCCCAGGAGTACTGACAGAGGCTAACAGACACACAGAAGGAACAAGCTCCAGCCAGAGACAGCTAGAACATCTAACACCAGACATTACCAGATGGCAAAAGGCAAACATAAGAATCTTACCAACAGAAACCAAAAACACTTGGCATCACCAGAAACCTGTAATCCCACCACAGCAAACCCTGGATAACCGAAAAAAACATATCTCGTGATGCTGGTAAAGGATTTTAAGAAGGACATTAATAATTCCCTTAAAGAAAAACAGGACAACACAGTTAAACCGCTAGAAGTACTTAAATAGGAAACACAAAAATCCCTTAAGGAAATATAGGAAAATGCAAATAAACAGGAGAAGGAATTGAACAAAACCATCCAAGACCTAAAAATGGAAGTAGAAACAATAAAGAAAACCCAAAGGGAGACAGCTCTGGAGTTAGAAATCATAGGAAAGAAATCATGAGTCATAGATTTGAGCATCACCAACAGAAAACAAGTGATGGAAGCAAGAATCTCAGGTGTAGAAGATTCCTTAGAAAACATGGATACAAAAATAAAAGGATGTGTAAAATGCAAAAAGATCCTAACCCAAAACATCCAGGAAATCCAGGACACAATTAAAAAACCAAACCTAAGGATAATAGGTATAGATGCGAATGAAGATTTTCATCTTAATGGGCCAGTAAACATCTTCAACAAAATTATAAAAGAAAACATCCCTAACCTAAAGAAAGAGATGCCCATGAACATACAAGAAGCCTACAGAACTCATAATACACTGGACCAGAAAAGAAATTCCTCCCTACACGTAATAATCAGAACAAATGCACTAAATACAGATAGAATATTAAAAGCAGTAAGGGAAAAGTGTCAAGTAACATAAAGACAGACCTATTAGAATTACACCAGAGTTCTCAGCAGAGACTATGAAAGCAACAAGATCCTGGACAGATGTTATACAGACCATAAGAGAAAACATGTGCCAGCCCAGGCTACTATACCCAGCAAAACTCTCAATTACCATAGATGGAGAAATCAAAATATTCCATGACAAAACCAAATTCACACAATATCTCTCCACAAATTCAGCCCTTCAAAGGATAATAAAGAGAAAACTCCAACACAAGGACAGAAACTACACCCTAGAAAAAGCAAGAAAGTAGTCTTTCAACAAACCTAAAAGAACATAGCCACAAGGACAGAATACCAATTCTAACAACAAAAATAACAGGAAAAAACAATTACTTTTCTTTAATATCTCTTAATACCTAACAGACAGGTTACATAAACAGGACCCAACGTATTGCTGCTTACAGGAAACCCACCTCCAGGACAAAGACAGACACTACCTTAGAGTAAAAGGCTGCAAAAAAATTTTCCAAGCAAATGGTCCCAAGAAACAAGCTGGGACCATTTGAATAAAATTGACTTTTAACTTATAGTTCTCAAAAATGATAAGGAGGGACACTTCTAACTCATCAAAGGTAAAATTTACCAAGATGAACACTCAAGTATGAACATCTATGCTCCAAATGCAGGAGCATCCACATTCATTAAAGAAACTTTGCTAAAACTCAAAGCACACATCACACCTCACACAATAATAGTGGGGGACTTTAATACCCGACTCTCATCAATGAACAGATCCTGGAAATGGAAACTAAACAGAGAAACAGTGAAACTATCAGAAGTTATGAACCAATTTTAACAATTGTCTGTAGAACATTTCATCCTAAAACAAAAGGATTTATCTTCTTCTCAGCACCTCATGGTACCTTCTCCAAAACTGTCCATAAACTGATCAAAACTGACTGGCCTGGTCACAAAACAGGCCTCAACAGAACAAAAATATTGAAATAATTCCATGCATCCTATCAGAACACCACAGATGAAGGCTGATCTTCAGTAACAACATAAATAATAGAAAGCCAACATTCATGTGGAACCTAAACAACACTCTACTCAATAACTTGGTCAAGGAAGAATTAAAGAAATTAAAGACGTTTTAGAGTTTAATGAAAATGAAGCCACAACATACCCAAACTTATGAGGCACAATGAAAGCAGTCCTAAGAGGAAATCTCACAGCTCTGAGTGCCAACAAAAAGAAACTAGAGAGAGCACACCCTAGCAGCTTGACTGCACATCTAAAAGCTCTAGAACAAAATGAAACAAATTCACCAAAGAGGAGTAGAGGGCAGGAAATAATCAAACTCAGGGCTGAAATCAACCAAGTGGAAATGAAGAGAACTATACAAAGAATCAACCAAACCAGGAGCTGGTTCTTTGAGGGAATCATCAATATAGATAAACCCTTAGCCAGAATCCAAGAACATCAACATGATCATCCCTCATGGTCAAGTAGACTTCATACCAGAGATGCAGGGATGGTTTAATATATGGAAATTCATCAACAAAATACACTATATAAACAAACTCAAAGACAAAAACCACATGATCATCTCATTAGATGCTGAGAAAGCAATTGACAAAATCCAACATCCATTCATGATAAAAGTCTTGGAAAGATCAAGAATTCAAGGCCCATATCTAAAGATAATAAAAGCAATATACAGCAAACCAGTAGCCAACATCAAACTAAATGGAGAGAAACTTGAAGCAATCTCACTGAAATCAGGGACTAGACAAGGCTGCCCACTCTCTCCCTATCTATTCAACATAGTACGTGAAATCCTAGCTAGAGCAATTAGGCAACAAAAGGAGATTAAGGGGATTCATACTGGAAAGGAGGAAGTCACTTGATCTTTGACAAAGGAGCAAAAACCATCCAGTGGAAAAAGGAAAGCATTTTCAACAAATGGTGCTACCTCAAGTGGTGGGTAGAATGTAGAAGAATGCAAACTTATCCATTCTCATCTCCTTGTACAAAACTCAGGTGTAAGTGGATCAAGGAACTCCACATAACACCAGAGACACTGACACTTATAGAAAGGAACATGTGCAAGAGCCTCAAAGATATGGGCATAGGGGAAAAATTCCTGAACAGATCAGCAATGGCTTGTGCTGTGAGATCGCAAATCAACAAATGGGACCTCATAAAATTGCAAAGCTTCTGTAAGGCAAAGGACACTGTCAATAAGACAGAAAGGCTAACAACAGATTGAGAAAAGATATTTACCAATATTAAATCAGATAGGAGAATAATATCCAGTATATGTAAAGAACTCATGAAGGTGGACTCCAGAAAACTAAATAACCCTATTAAAAAATGGGGTACAAAGCTAAACAAAGAATTCTCAACTGAGGAATACAGAATATCTGATAAGCACCTGAAAAAGTGTTCAACATCCTTAATCATCAGGGAAATGCAAATCAAAACAACCCTGAGATTCCACCTCACACCGGTCAGAATGGCTAAGATCAAAAATTCAGGAGATAGCATATGCTTTTGAGGGTGTTGAGAAAGAGGAACACTCCTCCATTGCTGGTGGGCTATCAAGCATTTACAACCACTCTGGAAATCAGTTTGGTGGTTCCCCATAAAAGTGGACATAGTACTACCAGAAGATCCAATAATACTACTCCTGGGCATATACCCAGAAGATGTTCCAATTTGTAATAAGGACACAAACTCCACTATGTTCATAGCAGTCTTATTTATAGTAACCAGAGCTGGAAAGAACCTAGATGTTCCTCAACAGTGAAATGGATACAGAAAATGTGGTGCATTTACACAACTGAGTACTACTCAGCTATTAAAAACAGTGACTTTATGAAATTCTTAGGCAAATGGATGGATCTGGAGGATATCATCCTGAGTGAGGTAACCCAATCACAAAAGAACACACAGGATATGCACTCAATGATAAGTGGATATTAGCCCAGAATCTCAGAGTACCTAAGATACTATTTGCAAAACACTTAAAACTCAAGAAGAAGGAAGACCAAAGTGTGGATACTTCAATTGTTCTTAGAAGGGAGAACAAAATAACCGTGGAAGGATTTACAGACAAAGTTTGGAGCAGAGACTGAAGGATGTTGTCAGCAAACTCTTGTTGGCATGTACAGCAGTGTCTGATTTTGGTGGTTGTTTATGGGATGGATCCCTAGATTGGGCAGTCTTGGATGGTCATCCTTTCAGCCTCTGCTCCAAACTTTGTCTCTGTAAATACTTCCGTTCAGGAGAACACAAGATGTCTTAGTCAGGGTTTTAATGCTATGAACAGACAATATGACCAAGGAAGTCTTATAAAAAAACAAACAAACAAACAAACAAACAAAAAACAACATTTAATTGGGGCTAGCTTATGGGTTAAGAGATTCAGTCCATTATCATCAAGGTGGGAGCATGGTGGCATCCAGGCAGTCATGGTGCAGGCAGAGCTGAGAGTTCTATGTCTTCATCCAACAGCTGCTAGTGGAAGACTGCCTTTCAGGCACATAGCTTGAGAGTATTAAGCCCACACCCAACGTGACACACATACTCCAAACAGGTCATACCTATTTTAACAAGGCCACACCTCCAAATGGTGCCACTCTGCGGTCCAAGAATATACAGACCATTACAATATTGCTTTAAAGAATGTCTTCCCTGTTAATATTAATGATTCCATTATGGCTACAAGACCAGGAGGCAAAGGGGTGGCTAATGTCTCAGTAAAATGGTAAATGCTGCAAACTTCAGGACAGCCCTTAGGGCTGTGGAAAAGACCTTTAAAGTCTTAGGTTCCAAATATGTAATTCCTCAAAAAACAATGATGCAAATTGAATTATGAGGGGCTTCACAAATCTAAAGGAAAGAAAGTAGGTGTGCTGTGAGCCAACTTATCAGACAGATACTAAGGAAGGATATAGAAGATAATGAGACTTAGAGAGTGGTGATCACAAGAGATTTAACCAAGATAAGTTTTTGTTGTTATAGCTGTTTTTTATATTTACAAAGCCAAACAGATTCCTGAGTTCAATATCAGTCTGGAACAGATCAAGGTTAAGTCCAGGTGTTTTGGAAATGGAATTTCAGAACTGGGTTGCACTCAACTAGTTTAGTATCTGTGCTTAACAGAGAGGCATGAAGACCTCTAAATTCTTCTGCAATATTAAAAGAAAATGTGTACTTGCTTTCTGCTAAGAATCAGGTGTGTGCTCAGGGATGCAAATTCTTAAGATAATCAAACGGAAACTTGGAGTAAATGACTGGATTGGTATGTAAAATAAAAGACTGGACTCTGATCTCCAAGAGATGACCTACTAAGAGAATTTTTTAGAATAGCAAAAGAGAATTTCTTGTAGAAGATTCTCATGGAGAGCTGCTTGAAGATCTCCAGAGAGGCAGATCAGACAAAATGAGCACAGAACAGAATGAACGCAGGGTAGAAGACTGTTTCCAGCAGAGCATAGGTTGTTACCCTGTAGTGATGATTCAACTGCCTTCCCTTTATTTTTGATGCTCCCAGATACCCCTTCTCTCAGAACACTCCTTCTAGCCCAGGATTGGAACTTGGCAACAGAGGAATATTTTTATGCCACTAAGTTTTTAATCTATATCAGGACTTATAGGAAAGGTCTCATTTATGTTAACATAAATGTTCCTTAGTATCTGTCTGATAAGTTGGCTCACAGCACACCTACTTTCTTTCCTTTAGATTTGTGAAGCCCCTCATAGTTCAATTTGCATCATTGTTTTTTGAAGAATTACATATTTGGAACCTAAGATTTTAAAGGTCTTTTCCAATGCCAATAGTAGCTTATACCCAACTATTTTGATTTATGGTTCTTATGGAAGTGTAATTAAAGACCATGTTGATCAGCTGTGTGAGACCTAGGAAAAGTAATGGGTTTGAACAGTGTTCTTAACCACTGAATGATCCCTGCGTGCCAAGTAACCCACTTTCAATAAAATAAAATAAAATAAAATAAAATAAAATACTGAACACGAGATATTAGATCTTCAAGGACCAGCTTTGAGGAAAGCTACAAATGGTTAATGGAGCTTGCTGAAAAGAAGCTATGTTTGCTGCAAGTGACAGAGCTGGAGAATTGGGAGTACCTAAAACCTTGTGGTTAAGGCAATTTCACCATAATCCCAAGATGCTGAACTGGAAGTTATAAGTTTTGTTGTTTTCACTGTTAAATTTTGGTCTCATTTGGTCAGTTCATTTTTTCCTATGTTCTGATTATTTCTGCTAAGGATTGTTTCTTTTGTGACATTGGATTTATGAAAGATAACAATCTCTCTTAAGCATATGGTACAGTGTGGACAGAAAAAAGTAGTTTTGGCTTTTGAAAAAACATGTGACAGTTAAATGAGAATGGCTCCCATAGACTTATATGTTTCAATACTTATTTTTTAGTTGGTGGGACTGTTTTCAAAGAAGCATAGGTGTGGCCTTTTGGAAAGATGTGTCATATGGGTGCATATTCAGGTTTTAATATCTTCTGACCATGCTCACTTTGCTAGCTACCTCTTGTCTCAGGTTCAAAATATGAGCTCTCAGCTCTACTGGATGTCATGTGTTTACGCTGCCACTAGTGACTCTAATGCTTTGGAACTCTAAGCCCAAAATGATGCCTTCAATTATAATTTCTTTTTTCTGTGGTGTGTTTTATGATATCAATAGAAATAAATATACAAAAGAGTGCATGGAAAATCAGAACACAGAAAACAATCACTTCTAACTTCAGAAAACAGGGAGGAACACTATTCCAACTATCTCTAGGGCACTATGATCTGTTCCATGCCGTTGAAATTATCAGTGATTCCAAGATTGGCAATTATATATTTCTCTTAAAAAGCAACCATTTTAAGGACATTCTCCTTTACTTATAACCCAACCAATACCAAATAGCGTCTCAACTCCATCTTGTGTTGAAGATTCATGTAAAGAATTGAGGTCCAAAATCATAGGATTACATACATACTACTCCTTCTTTTTCTGACAGTTTCTTATTTTTTATTGAATATTTTCTTTATTTACATTTCAAATGTTATCCCCTCTCTCAGTTCTCTCCTCCCAATTCACTATTCCCTACCTCTACCCCTGCTTCTTTGAGGGTGTTCCGCCAACCACTCACTCCTGCCTCCCTGCCCTGGCACTCACTTACACTGGGGCATTATACTACTCTTTATTA
Source organism: Mus musculus (assembly GCF_000001635.26). Classification (NCBI taxonomy): domain Eukaryota; kingdom Metazoa; phylum Chordata; class Mammalia; order Rodentia; family Muridae; genus Mus; species Mus musculus. Next base: position 177,174,619 of record NC_000068.7, on the reverse strand, counting down.
CACATACAATAAATGTTGTAAATTATGGTATATTTAGTGAATCAAGTTGGGATGACATTCTAAATAAGGCACTCTCTCAAGAACAACAACAACGATAAACATCACAATTATATTTTTAAGGGCCTGTAAAGAACTATTTTTTTATTTTCTGTTCCAAATTAATCCTAAAGATAAAGTTTGATTAATTCTATATTGTTAATAATGGTGTTTTCTCTAATCATGTCCCAAGTTAAAGGCCAACTTGTCATTTTGACTTGTTTTTCCTCTCTAATCTTGAGATTTACACAGTATAAATTGCTTCGACTGTTCATGGTATGTTTTTAAAACTTCAGATTTTAATTGTATTACTAACTGCAAAGCAATTCCAGTTTGTGATAATTAGTATGCATCTTACCCTTGAATTTGACTACAAAAAGTTTCTCTGTTTGTACACTAGGCTGAATATCTCTCCTAATTCAGAGGAGAATGCAAGATTGACCTGGAAATAAAATACATTTTTACTTCACATCATTTTGGTCATTTCTTCCTGGTTCTTGACAGTGTAAACATATCTACCCTTTTAAAAACTAGGCCTTTTTGAAATGGGTTATATTATGGAAGTGACTATGGAGACCAGTGTGGCTGGAAATTCAGGAATATGAATTTGCCTCCAAACTTCTGGGATTGATAGCACATACTACCATGCTTGGCAATATTCATTTTGAACATGATTGTAAGGTACTGATTCTAAACACCTGAAATGATTGTAAGAATTATTGTATTGTCCCAATTCTTCAGTGCTTTCATTATCTAATTATTCATTTTGTTTTTCTTTTCCTCTTTATCTTCTCTCTTACCTCTACTCTCTTTATTCTCCTTCTTCCTTTCCTCCCCCCCTCTCCCTCCCTCTCCCTCCCTCCCGCTCTCTCTCTCTCTCTCTCTCTCTCAAAGAATTTTATTTGTATGGTTATTCTGCCTCTGTATTTTGGTTCTCGATCCATGCCTTATACACACGAAGACAAGGAAAGCGAGCAAAGCCACCGTGTCTGTTATGTGCTTCCTGCTCTGTTCTGAAGCTTGCTCATAGCCTTCACGTGGAACATACATGCAGTGGACCTGAACCCAGTCGGAAGCCACAGAACAAAATCTTGTTTCCTAAAATCGCTCTTTAATTTCTTTAATTGCTAATATCCTGGCCAACTGTCCACTTGTGGGACAAATTGTTAACTCCAATGTAAGCTGACTGATGGACTATGCAAGATATTCAGCTTGATTCTAGGAGGAAGAAGAAGTGCCTCCTGAGTGCAGTGCTTTGACATCAGGCAAGTTTTAAATTTGCACAGCAGTGAACAAAGGGGCACTGCCCACAAAGGGAAGAAGCAGGCAGGTAAACAGCATTGATCTGGAATCTTAGCTCCTCCCAAGGAATTGGCGGGAGGAAAGACAGGTCGGCTATTGGAGGAGACACACTAGCTACTGTAGAACAAAGCTGCAGATCTACAAAAGGATTGGACCAGGCTGGAACCACTAAGCTGTGTCCCTTCAATACACTCTAACCCTAAGGGTGGTGCTCATGTCATTCAAGACTCAGTAGCCAATCAGAAACTCCACACGGAGCTGCCAGTCAGAAGAGGAGGTGGCTCTTCCGGGTACTAAGCCCTTGAGTTCCTCTCTTTAACTCAGATGACCTGAGTGTTTCTATGTGTTGCTTTCTTAGGTGTCTAAAGTGAGTGCTGCGAGGGTAACTCAGGCAAGATCAGAACTTCAGACATGGTAAGTACAAAATCATCTCCCATAAAGCCTGGGGAGCAAGCTTCTTAGCAAAGAATGACTGTGTGGTAGGTCTTTCCAGCGCATGGATGGTAAGCGTCAGCCAGGCATAGGGGGCCATCTGTGTGCTGCTTTGTGGACCTAGTCTCTCCTTGGACCCGGCTGTAGCCTATGAATAAATTTATTAACTGGCAGCATCTGGACAAAACCTTTGTGGCAGGGGTTTGTGTGTGGAAATACACTTGGCAGGATGAGAACCAGAGGAACAGCTTACTGTGTACACTGTCAGGTAAAACAGTGCAGACAAGAGCTAGGTCACAGACCAAAGGAAAAGGGAGTGTGCTGCAGGGGTCACTGTTATGGAGAAGGACCTGATTCAGGCAGTGAGAATGATTTTGTAATTTCATAGACTGTATCCATTTATGGATATAATTTAGTAAACCTAGATTGAAGAGTGTTTTATTTGGGCAGGTTAGCTTGAGCCAGTGGGTAATGAATTCCCATTTTAGGATCTGTATTATATAGATTTGTGCAATCCTTGTTGACATATTTAATTGAGCTCCCAAATGTAAAACACATGCCATTAGCTGTCTCTGTGTGTGTCAGATTATAGATCTCAGTAGTTAACAAAGCACTTAGGGGCAAGGTCAAACACTATCTCATTAATGCCATTCTTTCTACCAGGAAGGGCCTGATTGTTTTCAAATAATCAGTAATATATTTTTTTCAATTATATTTATCTTATTAAAAAGTTAATTTTTGGTAATCCTTTATAAATTTCATTTTTCTTATGCATATTGATCTCTTACTTGTTTCTGTTACCCAATATTTCCCCAAATTTAAGAATTTCATTCCTAATTTTTTTTTTTTTTTTTGAGACAGGGTTTCTCTGTGTAGCCCTGGCTGTCCTGGAATTCACTCTGTATACAGGCAGGCCTCGAACTCAGAAATCCACCTACCTCTGCCTCCCTAGTGCTGGGATTAAAGGTGTGTACCACCACTGCCCGGCTCATTCTTATTTTTAAAGAGATTTTATATATGTCTGTTTAGAGAAACATCTCCTGTAGCTCTTACTTTCTTTATGTCATGTAGTTAAGACTTGCTTTGAACTCCTAATCCTCCCTCTGCTGCCCAGGGCTTGGAAAACAGTCCTACAACTGCTTTCAGGCTGGGTTCTGACTGATCAGTGAGACAAAAGACACCAGGGAATGAGTGTTGTCTAACCTCCCTGGTTTACAGGGTTACAAGTTAGGGGATTACAAATAAAGAGGGACAGGTATAAGGTTGAGTTCACTGACCAACTTTGAAGCTGGTCTACTTGCAGCACAGAAAAGGAGGAGGAATAAGGTAGGTGAGGCCTTTCTGCTTTGGCAGTAGTTGACATTCACCATGAGGAGTCAAGTAATCAATTTTACACAATCAGTAAAATTCCATACTGGACATTTTGTGGCATTTCCCAGATTAGGGCAATGACAAATGAGATCATGGTCCCTCTCTGTTACAGCATATTGCTGGCATACCTCACCATCAACCCCAGGAGTAGGGCTGCCAATCTCCCAGCTGCCATTCCTTATGGAATCCAATCATTTGGGAACTGGCCTTTTTATCTATCATTAATCATCCTGATCTCCTGGTCTAACTCTTGCTTCTCCCCTCCTTCCTCTCTCCACAAAGTTCAAGGTTATGTCTACTCTATACCATCCCAAATATAACTAGGTCTGGCTATGTTCTCACTTTTGTGTATAATATACTTTCTCCTCCACCATACCTAGGAGCAATGCTATCCTTTACTTTTAATTTCATCTTTGTCTTCTCTTTTCTCTCCCATTAACTGCTTCTAGCTTTAAAATTCATAGCCACTTTTACTTTTAAATTATTGTTAATGTATGAATTTTATTTCAGTTCAGCTGCAAGACTTTCATATTAAGAAATAGAGATGGCTGCACAGGACATTGCATGCATAATTGAATATACAAAGAAAGGACCATGGGCCTTTTAAATATAAAATACTTGGTCTGCAGGACTAGAACATCCTTTTAAATGTACATTTTTGAGATTAGGGCTATGTCTGCATGTAGGATGGAACATCAGAGCTTGGAAGGTTTCAGCTGTTTGAGTCATTTGCTCTGTGATCCAACCGTGAAGGAGCTGCTGTTGCCCTGAGGCCCAGCTGGGTTTTCCAAGCTAATGAGGGACTATGGGCAGGCCTAACAATCAGGAACACTAGGGGAAGATAGCTTGCAAGTTCTTTACAGGATTTTCCTCAGATGCATGTGTTACAAGCTGCCTGGAAGACCACAAGCCATTCCCTGGTTATTATAGTAATCTCCTTTGAAAGTACAGGAGGAGCAAGTCTGCAGAGCTATTTGAGTCTGATCTGCTGCTCCTAAGTGGACTGTGGGTCAGAGTGTGGTTCTGTTGGTCCATGTGGTGATCATAGCAGAGGCTCTTGTCCTTTGACCCTTCTTGCGTGTGGATTTACAGGGGTCCAGAAGGCTCGGTAGCCCTGGGAGTGGGAAGGTATGGAACTTAAATGTCTCTATGCAGTGTGAATATACAGGCATTGCCTTTGTTGTGCAGTAGGGCAGCATTAGAAACACAATGGTTTGATTTCTAGAATTTGTGACTGTTCTGTATTCAGTTTTGTGTGATTAATTTTATGAATAGTTTAGAAGTTAGTAGTAAAGAGCTGATCACGATCATCCTTCAGAAATATTTGCTTAGATTCCTTTTACCTTTCTGTTACCTATTGTCAAAATGGCATGATTCACAGAAATTCAATTCTTGGTTACAAAAGGAGCTTCTGACGTGCAGAAGTTTCTCAGGTGTTGATGGTGCTGGGTGGGTGGATAGGACAGATTGGAACATAATGCATATGGAAGGAAGCATTGTTTTGTATATGGGCTGGAGTGGGGCTGGTTTTGCCTGAAATTACTAGGTCATGATCACCTATAGAGCCATAGCCCAACTTTCTGACCATCTACAATTACAGAGAGAGCTCTGGAGTATGGGGCCTCTCTGTTTGGAAGACAGATCATTAGTATCTGTAGGGTCAGAATTATAAAAGTTTAGGAGTCACTTTGAGTTATTTTTATTAGAGTCATGAAATATGATTTTATTTTATTTCTATACACACACTAGCACAGGTAACATTGGTCAAGATCACATTGTTCCTGATGTATTTGCTTTAGTTATTTAAGAAAAGTTGAAAATTGGTCACATGGAAATGGACAGAGGAAGCTTTCCCTGATATTGTTTTGCTGCTCTGTGGGCTACTATGAGCAATGTGTCTAGGGTAAGAGATAGTGGGCTTGGTTTTAAGATAGACTGCTTAAGGAGGACTGACTATGGTTGAGGAGGGTGTGTCTGCCCTTATTTGAGGGCTAAGACACAGACATGTGGCTAGAAGGGAAGGGAAGATTAAAAGGGTCTTTTGTATCTGCAGGTAGCGTGGACAGATGAGAGGAAACTTCAGTCCTAAGGGCAGTCTTGTATATTGGGTCTCAGGGAGCAAAAATGAGAGAAGGTCTTGCAGCATTCTGCATGATTCCATGTATTAACATCTTAATACAATGGCATCAGGTTCCCAGGGATCATTTATTTACTTAAATTTTTGTTGTCCAACTGTGAAAGACTGGATAAAAATACTCTGTGGGTGGGCAGGGCAGTCAGCAAATATTCATTTAGAAGTACACATTTACATTCTTGTCTGTGTCATATTTTTTTTATGTACACATGCATTGAATCTTTTAGAATTTAGTCACCTATGATGACGTGCATGTGAATTTCACTCAGGAAGAGGGGGCTTTGCTTGAGACTTCTCAGAAGAATCTCTACAAAGATGTGATGCTAGAGACCTATAGGAATCTCTCAGCTATAGGTAATATTATGATTTTTTTATTTGCTTTGTAAAATGTCTATGTTATTGTTATTTGTTTTTGTAATTTCAATTGAGAATGAGGAAGAATATGATGAATAAATCACTCATGGTTCTAAAGTTCAAGGGAGTTAGTAACTTAAATATTGCCTAATTTTCAATAATGTAACATACTTTCTCTGGTGCTGTGTTTTAGGGTACATTTGGGAAGAACATACAATTGAAGACCATTTTCAAACTTCTAGAAGTCATGGAAGGTAATTTTCCTCTGCAAGCTGGTGAGAAAATGCCTATAAAGAAAGTTTAACGTGTGCTACAGGTTGTAAAGAAAATCATTAGGGTACAATAAGCACTCCTTTCACTTATGGATGTTTACTGAATTTCATAAAATCATATATGTCTATAGCAGGTATGTAATTATACTTTGCCAGGCATTCCATTAGTTCAAAGACAGAGAAATAATGGCTTAACATATATATATATGTGTGTGTGTGTGTGTGTGTGTGTGTGTGTGTATCTATCTATATATATATATATATATACATATATATATATATATATATGTATATATATGTATGTATGTATATTAGTGTTTAAATCAAGCCTAGTAGAGCCATGCTGTAAAAGTGTCTCTACAGTCTCATATCACTTAGCTATTGCAAAGGAACACAAAGTGATTAGGTGACACGTATATGTCTAAAATCTAGTAATAAGCAAATAATCCATAGTATATCTGAGCTTAATGAAATACTTGTAATAACATTGCTAAATTTAGTGAGATGGACAGTTTATAAGATTCAAGAATGGTTTTGTGGTAAAGCCTTAGATCTGTACCACATCTCTGTGGCGAAAAAAGTCCGCTGTGTGAATATAAAATGGAACTTATTCACTTGTTATTCTCTTTTGATATGGATGTCATAGGTTAGGATGGATACAAGCCTTGTGAGCATTGGGGCATTGAAAGAAGCCACACACCTTTCACTTTTCCAGAACGATTAGAGGATATGCAGTATACCACACTTTGAGTAGACATTCTAAATGGGCTATAAGTTTATAAATAATTAGTTTTCCAACATTATTGGGGACAAATACCAACTCAAACTGCTGAAAATCACAATAAGAATTAGGGTAGTAGAAATTTTCTTCTGTTTGCAGTTGTTCATGTTCCAAATGTAGTATTACTCTCATTATAAAAAAATTTGTGAATGCAGAGTTCTTCCTGTTTTTTTCAAATATGTGAATAACCTTTTAAAAGTATGCTATAAATGTGAGCCAGATAATCAGTACTGTTCCCATTTCATGTATCCTCAAAGATGTAAAACAATCCATAATGAAGGAGAACACCTTTGAATGTAAAAGTCATATTATGTTAACATTAGATAGCTCTTTTCAATGAAACCAAATTACAAAAGAATTCATACAGATAAAAAGACTCATCAGTACACTCAATGTGAGAAAGATTTCACGTGTGCCAATTGTATTTGCAGGCATGAAAGAAGTTGTATTGCAGTGCAACCCTCTGAATTTATTCAATGTGGTAAAGCCTTTGCATATCATAGTCTTAGACAAAGGCATGAAAGAACACATAATGGGGAGAAAGACTATTACTGTAACCAATGTGGTAAAGCCTTTGTAATAAGCAGTCATCTCCGAATACATAAACGAAGAAATACAGGAGAGAAACCCTATGAATGTAACCAAAGTCTACATTCTTGAGTTCTTTATATATATTGGATATTAGTCCCCTATCTGATTTAGGATTGGTAAAGATTCTTTTCCAGTCTGTTGTTGGCCTTTTTGTCTTATTGACAGTGTCTTTTGCCTTACAGAAGCTTTGCAATTTTATGAGGTCCCATTTGCCAATTCTCAACCTTACAGCACAAGCCATGGCTGTTCTATTCAGGAACTTTTCTCCATATCTTCAAGGCTTTTCCCCACTTTCTCCTAGATAAGTTTCAGTGTCTCTGGTTTTATGTGGAGTTCCTTGGTCCACTTAGGTTTGACCTTAGAACAAGGAGATGAGAATGAATCAATTCGAGCTCTTCTACATGATAACTGCCAATTGTGCCAACACCATTTGATGAAAATGCTGTCTCTTTTCCACTGAATGGTTTTAGCTCCCTTGTCAAAGATCAAGTTACTATAGGTGTGTGGGTTCATTTCTGAATCTTCAATTCTATTCCATTGGTCTACTTGACTGTCGCTATTCCAGTACCATGCAGTTTTCATCACAATTGCTCTGTAGTACAGCTTTAGGTCAGGCATGGTGATTCCACCAGAGATTCTTTTATCATTGAGAAGAATTTTTCCTATCCTAGGTCTTTTGTTAATACAGATGAATTTGCAAATTGTCCTTTATAATTCGATGAAGAATTGAGTTGGAATTTTGATGGGGATTGCATTGGATCTGTAGATTGCTTTTGGCAAGATAGCTAATTTCACTATATTGATCCTGCCAACCCATGTGCATCAGAGATCGTTCCATCTTCTGAAATTTTCTTTGATTTCTTTCTTCAGAGACTTGAGGTTCTTATCATACAGATCTTTCACTTCCTTAGTGTCACACCAAGGTATTTTATATTTTTTGTGACTATTGTGAAGGGTACTCTTTCCCTAATTTCTTTCTCAGCCTGTTTATCCTTTGTGTAGAGAAAGGCCAATGATTTGTTTGAGTTAATTTTATATGCAGCTAGTTCACTGAAGCTGTTTATCAGGTTTAGGAGTTCTCTGGTGGAATTTTTAGGATCACTTATATATACTATCATATCATCTGCAAATAGTGATATTTTGACTTCTTCCTTTCCAATTTGTATCCGCTTGACCTCCTTTTGTTGTCTAATTGTTCTGGCTAGGACTTTGAGTACTATATTGAATAGAAAGGGAGAAAGTGGGCAGCCTTGTGTAGTCCCTGATTTTAGTGGGATTGCTTCCAGCTTCTCTCCATTTACTTGGATGTTGGCTACTGGTTTGATGTAGATTGATTTTATTATGTTTAGATATGGGCCTTGAATTCCTGCTCTTTCCAAGACTTTTATCATGAATGAGTGTTAGATTTTGTCAACTGCTTTCTGAGCATCTAACAAGATGATCATGTGAGTTTTGTCTTTGAGTTTGTTTATATAGTGGATTATGTTGATGGATTTCCATATATTAAACCATCCCTGCTTCCCTGGGATGAAGCCCTCTTGGTCATGATGGATTATCCTTTTGATGTGTTCTTGTATTCGGTTAGCAAGAATTTTATTGAGTATTTTTGCATTGATATTCATAAGGTAAATTGGTTTGAAGTTCTCTATTTTTTTTTTCCTTTTTTTTATTACGTATTTTCTTCAATTACATTTCCAATGCTATCCCAAAAGTGCCCCCCCCCACTCCCCTACCCACCCATTCCCATTTTTTGGCCCTGGCATTCCCCTGTACTGGGGCATATAATGTTTGCCTGACCAATGGGCCTCTCTTTCCAGTGATGGCCGACTAGGTCATCTTTTGATACATATGCAGCTAGATTCAAGAGCTCTGGGGTACTGGTTAGTTCATAATGTTGTTCCACCGATAGGGTTGCAGATCTCTTTAGCTCCTTGGATACTTTCTCTAGCTCCTCCATTGGGGGCCCTGTGATCCATCCAATAGTTGACTGTGAGCATCCACTTCTGTGTTTGCTAGGCCCCGGCCTAGTCTCACAAGGGACAGCTATATCACTGTCCTTGCAACAAAGGCTTGCTAGTGTATGCAATGGTGTCATCGCTTGGAGGCTAATTATGGGATGGATCCCTGGATATGGCAGTCTCTAGATGGACCATCCTTTTGTCTCAGCTCCAAACTTTGTCTCTGTAACTCCTTCCATGGGTGATTGTTTCCAATTCTAAGAATGAGCAAAGTGTCCACACTTTTGTCTTCGTTCTTCTTCAGTTTCATATGTTTTACATATTGTACCTTATATATCGCTATACTAAGTTTCTGGGTTAATATCCACTTATCAGTGAGTACATTTCATTTGAGTTCTTTTGTGATTGGGTTGCCTCACTCAGGATGATGCCTTCCAGGTCCAACCATTTGCCTAGGAATTTCGTGAATTCATTCTTTTTAATAGCTGAGTAGTACTCCATTGTGTAAATGTACCACATTTTTTATATCCATTCCTCTGTTGAGGGACATCTGGGTTCTTTCCAGATTCTTAATATTATAAATAAGGCTGCTATGAACATAGTGGAGCATGTGTCCTTCTTACCGGTTGGGACATCTTCTGGATATATGCCCAGGAGAGGCATTGCGGGATCCTCCAGTAGTACTATGTCCAATTTTCGGAGGAACCGCCAGACTGATTTCCAGAGTGGTTGTACAAGTTTGCAATCCCACCAACAATGGAGGAGTGTTCCTCTTTCTCCACATCCTCGCCAGCATCTGCTGTCACCTGAATTTTTGATCTTAGCCATTCTGACTGGTGTGAGATGGAATCTCAGGGTTGCTTTGATTTGCATTTCTCTGATGATTAAGGATGTTGAACATTTTTTCAGGTGTTTCTCAGCCTTTCGGTATTCCTCGGGTGAGAATTCTTTGTTCAGCTCTGAGCCCCATCTTTTAAGGGGGCTATTTGATTTTCTGGAGTCCACCCTCTTGAGTTCTTTATATATATTGGATATTAGTCCCCTATCTGATTTAAGATAGGTAAAGATCCTTTCCCAATCTGTTGGTGGTCTTTTTGTCTTATTGACGGTGTCTTTTGCCTTGCATAAGCTTTGCAGTTTCATGAGGTCCCATTAGTCAATCCTCGATCTTAAAGCACAAGCCATTGCTGTTCTATTCAGGAATTTTTTCCCTGTGCCCATATCTTTGAGACTTTTCCCCACTTTCTCCTCTTTAAGTTTCAGTGTCTCTGGTTTTATGTGGAGTTCCTTGATCCACTTAGATTTGACCTTAGTACAAGGAGAGAGGAATGGGTCAATTCGCATTCTTCTACATGATAACAACCAGTTGTGCCAGCACCATTTGTTGAAAATGCTGTCTTTTTTCCACTGGATGGTTTTAGCTCCCTTGTCGAAGATCAAGTGACCATGGGTGTGTGGGTTCATTTCTGGGTCTTCAATTCTATTCCATTGGTCTACTTGTCTGTCACTATACCAGTACCATGCAGTTTTTATCACAATTGCTCTGTAGTACAGCTTTAGGTCAGGCATGGTGATTCCACCAGAGATTCTTTTATCATTGAGAAGAATTTTTCCTATCCTAGGTCTTTTGTTAATACAGATTGTTATTCGTCGCGTTCTCACGACCGGCCAGGAAGAACACAACAACCAGAATCTTCTACGGCAAAGCTTTATTGCTTACATCTTTTTGGGGCCAGAGTGTAAGAAGCAAGAGAGAGAAGCAAGAGAGAGAGAAAAACGAAACCCCTTCTATTTTAAAGAGAACAACCATTGCCTAGGGCGCATCACTCCCTGATTGGCTGCAGCCCATGGCCGAGCTGACGTTCACGGGAAAAACAGAGTACAAGTAGTCGTAAATACCCTTGGCTCATGCGCAGATTATTTGTTTACCAACTTAGAACACAGGATGTCAGCGCCATCTTGTGACGGCGAATGTGGGGGCGGCTTCCCACAGTTCCCCCTTTTTCTTTTAATAAGAGCAAATAGGCCACCCATATTAATGAGAGTGGAGATAGAGGTCAAATCCCCAGTGTGTAGGTAAAGGAGCCATGTACAGGATTAGCTCTTAGGCTTACAGGCTTTTACCCAGAGCAACCCTGACCTGCTCCCGTGTCGTTTTGCCTGGGGGAAGGGAACTAGGACACTGAACCTTCATGAAAGATGACATGTCTCCCTAGAATAGGCTCATATATGCCGCAGAGCCTTTCCATTGCAGTGCTTAGCCTTGCAACTCTCTCGGGCTGCTGAAGCACACTCACTCTATCTCGTGCAATGAGACTAGCCTCGTGAGATATAAGAGCTGAGTGGCCAGCGACCTATTGCCTAAGCATAGATAACCATATATCAGGGGGAGCTCCATGTTCTAGTCCTGCAAGCGCCTGGGCAATAACCACCTTGTCTCTCCTAGTTTAGGCCTTAAGCTTACAGACCAATCAAAGAAGCAACACTAATCCACAGCAAAGTGTATCTCCAAATAATATTAATCCCACCCATTTTTTAAAGAAAGAAAATGCTGAGGAGATCCAATTGGGTAATCCTTTGGTCAGGGACAGGTCCAAGCGCGTGGAGTTGACCTGAATGATGGCAAGCCTCGAAGGGTCTGTTCAAATTCAGCCATCCAATTCTGTAACATATACTGAAAAAGACTTTTTGACAAATTAGCTGCCCTAGTAAATTTAACATACTGAATGGAAATAACACACAATCCCGGAAACTTTTGTTCACATCCCTGCTGAGTTATTTGTCATAATACATCTAGTTGTATCTGGACAAGATCTATGAGTTGATTAACCAGCATGAGACCTCTCTGTATCTTGACATTAGCTGAGGCCTGTTCATCTATGACTGTAGTCACTGAGGCTGACAAAGTGTTAATGGTGTCAGTCATCTGGACCTGTCCAGACAGAGCCAAGGCTGTCTGAATTAAGGCCAAACCCAGTTCCTAGTTAGTGGTAAAAAAGCAGGAGAATACTTGAGCATTATACATCACCGTCATTGGGAGTGGAAATGTCGACATTATCCCCCAACGCTGCTCTCTCTTTATTATTGACGCCCTGGACATCACCAAGACGAGGGACATTAGTATTCCCTTGGTCAGTCTGGATTTTTCGGGTGAGTCTTTCTGGTACCCAAAATGGGTTGTCTTCATTCTGTGGGAAAACACAGATAGCTCCCCTGGATCTTATCAAGATAGGATCCGGGCCATACCATTTATTATCAAGGACATTTTTCCATTTAACCATCTCATTGGGCCTATCTGGCTCTGAACAATGACGTTCAGCCGCAGTATGGCCATGAACATCAATATTTAAAAAATTGAGTGTAAAGAGTGCCAAAGACACCGACACTCTTGGTGCTCGGGGTACAGTCTCCTCAAAAGTTCCCCTCTTCTGTTTTATAAGATAGGCTTTGAGGGTGCGATGCGCACGCTCAACAATACCCTGTCCTTGAGGGTTGTACGGAAGTCCAGTCAGGTGGGTTACGTCCATCTGACGGCAGAACTGCTGAAATTTTTGGGACGTATAAGCTGGTCCATTATCAGTCTTAAGGAGTCTGGGTTTCCCCCAAGCACTCCATGCCTCAAGACAATGTTGAATCACATGTGAGGCTTTTTCTCCGGTTAACGGAGAAGCAAACATGATGCCAGAACATGTGTCAATGGACACATGGAGATATTGAAGTTTTCCAAAGGAAGAAACATGTGTAACATCCATTTGCCAGACCTGTAGAGGTCGAATACCGCGTGGGTTAATTCCCACATGAGGAACTGGCAAGAACTCACAGCAGCTTTGACATTGAGTAACAATGTCACGGGCTTCTTTTCTTGTCAAGGAGAAACGACTGCGTAATGTTTCAGCCGTCACATGAAAATTATTATGAAAATTTCTTGCAGCCTCTACCGGGGATGATAGGGCAGCAGCCACCACTTTAGTGGCCTTATCTGCCAAATCATTTCCCAGAGCCATGGGGCCAGGTAGGCCTGAATGGGCTCTAACATGAGTAATATAAACAGGAGATCTTCTAGATAACAAAACTAATTGTATCTGCTGAAAAATATTGGCAACTCTACTGGAAGGCTTAATCACTCCAGCCACTTCTAAAAGATTTACTGCATTAACCACATAATAGGAATCTGACACAATATTAAGGGGTTTTAAAAAGGTTTTTAAAACTTCTAAGACCACTAAACATTCTACCACTTGAGGTGAATTTTCATTATATTGTTTGGATACCACTTTACCATTAGCCACATAGGCACCTATGCCAGTTTTTGATCCATCAGTATATACCACAATCCCATTTTTAAGTGGGTTTCTTACTGTTATTTGTGGAAACACAACAGATTGATTTTGGGCAAACTGTAAGATTGGATGTTTTGGATAATGGTTATCTATTTTTCCTGAAAAGGAGGTAACTAAAACTGCCCAATCATTAGATGCGGCTGCCAAGGTTTGAACCTGTGCAGCGGTATAAGGTACAATTAAAAGATATGGACTTTGCCCAAAGTGGGTGATTGCTGCTTTTAGGCCTTTAAGGGCAAGCTGTGCAATTGCATCAGGATACCAATCTATTATTTTAGCTGGGGATACGTTTGGATGGATCCACAACAATGGCCCATTTTGCCACAAAACTGCAGTTGGCAATTGTGCTGTCTTAAAGACACACAAACTGAAAGGCTGCGAATCCTCAATACGTTGTAATTGTGCATTCTGTAAGGCCTTTTCCACTTTTTGTAAGGCCTGGTTAGCAGCTAGAGTAAGAGTCCTAGGGGAGGAGATATGAGGATCTCCTTCTAAAATACTAAACAAAGGCCTTAACTCAGCGGAAGGAATCTTTAAAAAAGGTCTGAGCCAATTAATATCTCCCAACAGCTTTTGAAAATCATTTAAGGTATGGAGGTGATCTCTTCTTATCTCTACCTTTTGGGGCACAATCTTATCTGGGGACACCACAGAGCCCAAGAATTGTCCTGTATCAGAAATTTGGACCTTTTCTGTGGCTATCTGTAGACCCCACTGACTTAAAGTTTTAAGTAGAAAAGGATATGCCTTTTGTAGCATGGTAAGGTCTTTATGGCACAGGAGGATGTCATCCATGTAAAGGAGCAAAATTAAAGAGGGGAATTGTTTCCTCACTGGCAAAAGAGCTTCTTGTACATAAAGTTGACACATAGTAGGACTATTGGACATTCCCTGTGGTAAGACCTTCCATTGATACCTCTTATCAGGTTCCATGTGATTAATAGAGGGGATGGTAAAGGCAAATCTGGGCCTATCCCTTGGACACAAAGGTATAGAAAAGAAACAATCTTTAATATCTATAATGATTAAATTCCAGCCACGTGGTAAGGCGGAAAGTACAGGGAGACCCCTCTGTACTGGGCCAAATAAGTTCATTTGCTCATTAATGGCTCTGAGGTCATGGAGCAGTCTCCACTTTCCTGACTTTTTCTTAATTACAAAAATTGGAGTATTCCAAGGTGAGGTAGAGGGTTCAATATGGCCTAATTTTAATTGTTCCTCTACCAGTTGAATCACAGCTTCTAGTTTTTCAGAGGATAGGTGCCATTGAGGAACCCACACTGGGTCCCCTGTTTTCCATGGTATGGGTCGTGCTGCCCCAATGGCCGCTAAGGAAAACCCAGACCCTGTCTGTCTTGGTTTCCATTAGGTGAGATGGGCTCTATCCTTCCCTGTTCTTGATGTCCTAACCCTTTTCCTTCTTTATAACCCATCTTTGCCATGATATTTTTTGCTTTAGCTGAATACCCTCCTGATGGGGTGTTTTCATTGGACAAAATAAGGCCCAAATGCTGCATAATATCCCTTCCCCAGAGGTTAACCGGGAGTGGGAGCACATAAGGTATGAATTTCCCTTGCTGCCCTTCAGAGGATTCCCACGTCAAGGCAACGGAGCTTATAGTGGGACATGATTGATATCCTAGGCCCTGTAATGAATGAGATGACTCTGTGGTGGGCCATGCTTTGGGCCACCAATGTGTAGAAATTATACTTTTATCTGCTCCGGTATCAAGGATGCCTTCAAACTCTTTTCCATTAATCTTAAGGCGGAGCTTAGGTCTATCATTTAAAGATACAACCAAATAGGCAGAATCATTTCCTGAGGAGCCCATTTTCTTTATCTCAGGTCCTGCAGATTTCTCCCTGGTATTATCAGGGAGGAGCAGCAGCTGAGCTATCCTATCTCCTTTACTAATAGAAAAAACGCCTTTAGGGCTTGAGCACAGGACCTGTATTTCAGGGGAATGTTGACAATCCATAATTCCAGGGTGGACTACTAAGCCCTGCAAGGTGAGTGAACCTCGGCCGAAAATAAGGCCCATGGTTCCCGGGGGCAAGGATGGTATAGGCTCCACCGGCACCGGCTGAATACTCATTTGAGGCATTAATAGGAAGTCGGAGGCGGCACGCAGGTCCACCCTTGTGGGTCTTCCTGGGTCGCCTCTCTGGCTGCTTCCTGGGTCCTGACAAACCGGTTCCCATATCTTTGAGGGCCCTGGGACCGAGGGCCCGATGACCCGTTTTTTGGCACATCAGTTGATTGACTATCAGGTGGGGGAAGAATTCTGCCCTTTATATCCCTCACAGAGCGACACTGGTCAGCTCTATGATAACCCTTGCCACACTTAGAGCAAAGAGTGAGAGTCCCTCCCTGTTTATCTGGAGCTCTGCAATCTTTCTTAAAATGCCCAGGCTTTCCGCAATTAAAACATGTCCTCTGATTATTTCTGCCCATGGAGCGGTTCTGAGATTGAAGGATGGCAGCCGCTAAACCTGCATTGCTGAGAGGTCCCCCAAGCTCTCGACAGACCCTGAGCCAGTCTTGTAAGCCTTTGTTCTTTCTTGGGGCTATGGCCGCTCGGCACTCCTTTGTGGCTTGCTCGTAGATTAGCTGTTCTATGAGAGGCGCAGCTTGCTCTGACTCTCCAAAAATACGCTCTGCTGCCTCTGTCATTCTGGCCACAAAATCTGAGAAAGATTCCTGAGGTCCCTGGATTATCTTTGTTAACTGACCAGTGGTTTCACCTGCTCGAGAGAGCGCCTTCCAGGCCCTAATAGCCGTGGAAGAAATCTGGGCATAAGCTCCCCAATGGTAGTTTGTCTGATCAGCAGAATAAGCTCCCTGACCCGTTAACAAGTCAAAAGTCCAATCTCTCTGCTCTGGAGTCAAAGCAGCTGCGTTTGCTCGGGCCTGCGCCTGTGCAGCTTCGTGCCAAAGCGCTTTCCATTCCATATATTTGCCCATACTAGGTAGAGCGGCTTTTACAACCGTCTGCCAATCAGCAGGCGTTAGTGCCATACCAGCGAGCCTGTCTAACTGCGCCAAGGTAAAATTAGCATTGGTTCCGTATTTACGAACCGACTCGGCAATTTCCTTAATCTGTACGTATTCTACCGGAGCGTGGACACGCCCACCCTCGGCTCCTTCAAAGACTGGAAATGCCTGTTGTATTTTCTTTTGTTCCTCTCGGGGAATGAATGAGTCTGCGCACTGCCTCTCTGCGCACTGCCTCTCTGCGCACCTCTCTGCGCACTGCCCCTCTGCGCACCTCTCTGCGCATTGCCCCTCTGCGCATTGCTGACGCACTACGCAGGGCGGGGGCTCCGCATAGGGCGGACCTTGAAACCGACTGCCGGGAGGTTGAACAGTACGCTGACTTTCGCCAGCCGCTTTTGGCTTTTTTCTTGACCAATTAGCTGGCTGGTAATGGGCTGCTTCTTCCTCCCAGTCTGTTTCCTCAGAGGAGGATTCTTCACTTGCTTCAGAGCTACTAAGAGCTGGCTTCCTGAGCTCATCTAGTGACGAGTATCTCCTAGAGACCTCCGCTAATCGATCTTTTTTCTTCTCCCTTTTTCCTCTTTTTCTTCTAATCTCTCTCCAGGTATTCCTACCTAACCTTAACTTTTCCTCGGGTTCAAGACCCTTGGAAAGGCCTGTATACTTATTTTGTGTACCATACTTCCTCTTTGTTCCTACTCTCTCTCCCCGCTTTACTTCTGATAGATTGTCCTGAATTTCCTCTAGAATTTTCAGCCCTATCTTAATCACTTGATAGCATGTGAAAAAGAACAAAAGGGCTCCTAACACCAGAAAAAATTCAAGGCCAAACATACTCACTGGTACTCTCGTTCCCCAGCTGAAAAGTTCTGAATTCATACAGTTGAATCCTTCTTAACAGTCTGCTTTACGGGAACCTTTATCACCGTCGTTCCCCAGCTGATGAGTTCTGAATTCGGCAGTTGAATCCTTCTCAACAGTCTGTGTTACGGGAACCTTTATAAACGTGATCCGCAGTTCTGGTTCTGAAATGAAGTATCCCTCCTGCGCCAGTCCGGAGTTTTTTCTCGTCCCGGATTTTCTCGTCCCGGAACTCGGCACCAATTGTTATTCGTCGCGTTCTCACGACCGGCCAGGAAGAACACAACAACCAGAATCTTCTACGGCAAAGCTTTATTGCTTACATCTTTTTGGGGCCAGAGTGTAAGAAGCAAGAGAGAGAAGCAAGAGAGAGAGAAAAACGAAACCCCTTCTATTTTAAAGAGAACAACCATTGCCTAGGGCGCATC
The DNA here is from genome assembly GCF_000001635.26 of Mus musculus. Lineage (NCBI taxonomy): Eukaryota > Metazoa > Chordata > Mammalia > Rodentia > Muridae > Mus > Mus musculus. The sequence goes on along the minus strand of NC_000068.7, from coordinate 177,156,761 downwards.
ACTCCCTGATTGGCTGCAGCCCATGGCCGAGCTGACGTTCACGGGAAAAACAGAGTACAAGTAGTCGTAAATACCCTTGGCTCATGCGCAGATTATTTGTTTACCAACTTAGAACACAGGATGTCAGCGCCATCTTGTGACGGCGAATGTGGGGGCGGCTTCCCACAACAGATGAATTTGCAAATTGTCCTTTATAATTCGATGAAGAATTGAGTTGGAATTTTGATGGGGATTGCATTGGATCTGTAGATTGCTTTTGGCAAGATAGCTAATTTCACTATATTGATCCTGCCAACCCATGTGCATCAGAGATCGTTCCATCTTCTGAAATTTTCTTTGATTTCTTTCTTCAGAGACTTGAGGTTCTTATCATACAGATCTTTCACTTCCTTAGTGTCACACCAAGGTATTTTATATTTTTTGTGACTATTGTGAAGGGTACTCTTTCCCTAATTTCTTTCTCAGCCTGTTTATCCTTTGTGTAGAGAAAGGCCAATGATTTGTTTGAGTTAATTTTATATGCAGCTAGTTCACTGAAGCTGTTTATCAGGTTTAGGAGTTCTCTGGTGGAATTTTTAGGATCACTTATATATACTATCATATCATCTGCAAATAGTGATATTTTGACTTCTTCCTTTCCAATTTGTATCCGCTTGACCTCCTTTTGTTGTCTAATTGTTCTGGCTAGGACTTTGAGTACTATATTGAATAGAAAGGGAGAAAGTGGGCAGCCTTGTGTAGTCCCTGATTTTAGTGGGATTGCTTCCAGCTTCTCTCCATTTACTTGGATGTTGGCTACTGGTTTGATGTAGATTGATTTTATTATGTTTAGATATGGGCCTTGAATTCCTGCTCTTTCCAAGACTTTTATCATGAATGAGTGTTAGATTTTGTCAACTGCTTTCTGAGCATCTAACAAGATGATCATGTGAGTTTTGTCTTTGAGTTTGTTTATATAGTGGATTATGTTGATGGATTTCCATATATTAAACCATCCCTGCTTCCCTGGGATGAAGCCCTCTTGGTCATGATGGATTATCCTTTTGATGTGTTCTTGTATTCGGTTAGCAAGAATTTTATTGAGTATTTTTGCATTGATATTCATAAGGTAAATTGGTTTGAAGTTCTCTATTTTTTTTTTCCTTTTTTTTATTACGTATTTTCTTCAATTACATTTCCAATGCTATCCCAAAAGTGCCCCCCCCCACTCCCCTACCCACCCATTCCCATTTTTTGGCCCTGGCATTCCCCTGTACTGGGGCATATAATGTTTGCCTGACCAATGGGCCTCTCTTTCCAGTGATGGCCGACTAGGTCATCTTTTGATACATATGCAGCTAGATTCAAGAGCTCTGGGGTACTGGTTAGTTCATAATGTTGTTCCACCGATAGGGTTGCAGATCTCTTTAGCTCCTTGGATACTTTCTCTAGCTCCTCCATTGGGGGCCCTGTGATCCATCCAATAGTTGACTGTGAGCATCCACTTCTGTGTTTGCTAGGCCCCGGCCTAGTCTCACAAGGGACAGCTATATCACTGTCCTTGCAACAAAGGCTTGCTAGTGTATGCAATGGTGTCATCGCTTGGAGGCTAATTATGGGATGGATCCCTGGATATGGCAGTCTCTAGATGGACCATCCTTTTGTCTCAGCTCCAAACTTTGTCTCTGTAACTCCTTCCATGGGTGATTGTTTCCAATTCTAAGAATGAGCAAAGTGTCCACACTTTTGTCTTCGTTCTTCTTCAGTTTCATATGTTTTACATATTGTACCTTATATATCGCTATACTAAGTTTCTGGGTTAATATCCACTTATCAGTGAGTACATTTCATTTGAGTTCTTTTGTGATTGGGTTGCCTCACTCAGGATGATGCCTTCCAGGTCCAACCATTTGCCTAGGAATTTCGTGAATTCATTCTTTTTAATAGCTGAGTAGTACTCCATTGTGTAAATGTACCACATTTTTTATATCCATTCCTCTGTTGAGGGACATCTGGGTTCTTTCCAGATTCTTAATATTATAAATAAGGCTGCTATGAACATAGTGGAGCATGTGTCCTTCTTACCGGTTGGGACATCTTCTGGATATATGCCCAGGAGAGGCATTGCGGGATCCTCCAGTAGTACTATGTCCAATTTTCGGAGGAACCGCCAGACTGATTTCCAGAGTGGTTGTACAAGTTTGCAATCCCACCAACAATGGAGGAGTGTTCCTCTTTCTCCACATCCTCGCCAGCATCTGCTGTCACCTGAATTTTTGATCTTAGCCATTCTGACTGGTGTGAGATGGAATCTCAGGGTTGCTTTGATTTGCATTTCTCTGATGATTAAGGATGTTGAACATTTTTTCAGGTGTTTCTCAGCCTTTCGGTATTCCTCGGGTGAGAATTCTTTGTTCAGCTCTGAGCCCCATCTTTTAAGGGGGCTATTTGATTTTCTGGAGTCCACCCTCTTGAGTTCTTTATATATATTGGATATTAGTCCCCTATCTGATTTAAGATAGGTAAAGATCCTTTCCCAATCTGTTGGTGGTCTTTTTGTCTTATTGACGGTGTCTTTTGCCTTGCATAAGCTTTGCAGTTTCATGAGGTCCCATTAGTCAATCCTCGATCTTAAAGCACAAGCCATTGCTGTTCTATTCAGGAATTTTTTCCCTGTGCCCATATCTTTGAGACTTTTCCCCACTTTCTCCTCTTTAAGTTTCAGTGTCTCTGGTTTTATGTGGAGTTCCTTGATCCACTTAGATTTGACCTTAGTACAAGGAGAGAGGAATGGGTCAATTCGCATTCTTCTACATGATAACAACCAGTTGTGCCAGCACCATTTGTTGAAAATGCTGTCTTTTTTCCACTGGATGGTTTTAGCTCCCTTGTCAAAGATCAAGTGACCATGGGTGTGTGGGTTCATTTCTGGGTCTTCAATTCTATTCCATTGGTCTACTTGTCTGTCACTATACCAGTACCATGCAGTTTTTATCACAATTGCTCTGTAGTAAAGCTTTAGGTCAGGCATGGTGATTCCACCAGAGGTACTTTTATCCTTTAGAAGAGCTTTTGCTATCCTAGGTGTTTTGTTATTCCAGATGAATTTGCAGATTGCTCTTCCTAATTCGATGAAGAATTGAGTTGGAATTTTGATGGGGATTGCATTGAATCTGTAGATTGCTTTTGGAAAGATAGCCATTTTTACAATGTTGATCCTTCCAATCCATGAGCATGGGAGATCTTTCCATCTTCTGAGATCTTCTTTAATTTCTTTCTTCAGGGACTTGAAGTTTTTATCATACAGATCTTTCACTTCCTTAGTTAGAGTCACGCCAAGATATTTTATATTATTTGTGACTATTGAGAAGGGTGTTGTTTCCCTAATTTCTTTCTCAGCCTGTTTATTCTTTGTGTAGAGAAAGGCCATTGACTTGTTTGAGTTAATTTTATATCCAGCTACTTCACCGAAGCTGTTTATCAGGTTTAGGAGTTCTCTGGTGGAATTTTTAGGGTCACTTATATATACTATCATATCATCTGCAAAAAGTGATATTTTGACTTCCTCTTTTCCAATTTGTATCCCCTTGATCTCCTTTTGTTGTCTAATTGTTCTGGCTAGGACTTCAAGTACTATGTTGAAGAGGTAGGGAGAAAGTGGGCAGCCTTGTCTAGTCCCTGATTTTAGTGGGATTGCTTGAATCTTCTCACCATTTACTTTGATGTTGGCTACTGGTTTGCTGTAGATTGCTTTTATCTGTTTAGGTATGGGCCTTGAATTCCTGATCTTTCCAAGACTTTTATCATGAATGGGTGTTGGATCTTGTCGAATGCTTTTTCCGCATCTAACATGATGATCATGTGATTTTTGTCTTTGAGTTTGTTTATATAATGGATTACATTGATGGATTTTCATATACTAAACAATCCCTGCATCCCTGGAATAAAACCTACTTGGTTAGGATGGATGATTGCTTTAATGTGTTCTTGGATTCGTGTAGCAAGAATTTTATTGAGGATTTTTGCATCGATATTCATAAGGGAAATTGGTCTGAAGTTCTCTATCTTTGTTGGATTTTTCTGTGGTTTAGGTATCAGAGTAATTGTGGCTTCATAGAATGAGTTGGGTAGAGTTCCCTCTACTTCTATTTTGTGGAATAGTTTGTGCAGAACTGGGATTAGATCTTCTTTGAAGGTCTGGTAGAACTCTGCACTAAACCCATCTGGTTCTGGGCTTTTTTTGGTTGGGAGACTATTAATGACTGCTTCTATTTCCTTAGGGGATATGGGACTATTTAGATCCTTAACTTGATCCTGATTTAACTTTGGTACCTGGTATCTGTCAAGAAATTTGTCCATTTCATCCAGGTTTTCCAGTTTTGTTGAGTATAGCCTTTTGTAGAAGGATCTGATGGTGTTTTGGATTTCTCCAGGATCTGTTGTTATGTCTCCCTTTTCATTTCTGATTTTGTTAATTAGGATGTTGTCCCTGTGCCCTTTAGTGAGTCTAGCTAAGGGTTTATCTATCTTGTTGATTTTCTCAAAGAACCAACTCCTCGTTTGGTTAATTCTTTGAATAGTTCTTCTTGTTTCCACTTGGTTGATTTCACCCCTGAGTTTGATTATTTCCTGCCATCTACTCCTCTTGGGTGAATTTGCTTCCTTTTTTTCTAGAGCTTTTAGATGTGTTGTCAAGCTGCTAGTATGTGCTCTCTCCCGTTTCTTCTTGGAGGCACTCAGAGCTATGAGTTTCCCTCTTAGAAATGCTTTCATTGTGTCCCATAGGTTTGGGTATGTTGTGGCTTCATTTTCATTAAACTCTAAAAAGTCTTTAATTTCTTTCTTTATTCCTTCCTTGACCAAGGTATCATTGAGAAGAGTGTTGTTCAGTTTCCACGTGAATGTTGGCTTTTCATTATTTATGTTGTTATTGAAGATCAGCCTTAGGCCATGGTGGTCTGATAGGATGCTTGGGACAATTTCAATATTTTTGTATCTGTTGAGGCCTGTTTTGTGGCCAATTATATGGTCAGTTTTGGAGAAGGTCCCGTGAGGTGCTGAGAAGAAGGTATATCCTTTTGTTTTAGGATAAAATGTTCTGTAGATGTCTATCAGATCCATTTGTTTCATAACTTCTGTTAGTTTCACTGTGTCACTGTTTAGTTTCTGTTTCCACGATCTGTCCATTGATGAAAGTGGTGTGTTGAAGTCTCCCACTATTATTGTGTGAGGTGCAATGTGTGCTTTGAGCTTTACTAAAGTGTCTTTAATGAATGTGGCTGCCCTTGCATTTGGAGCGTATATATTCAGAATTGAGAGTTCCTCTTGGAGGATTTTACCTTTGATGAGTATGAAGTGTCCCTCCTTGTCTTTTTTGATAACTTTGGGTTGGAAGTCGATTTTATCCGATATTAGAATGGCTACTCCAGCTTGTTTCTTCAGACCATTCGCTTGGAAAATTGTTTTCCAGCCTTTCACTCTGAGGTAGTGTCTGTCTTTTTCCCTGATGAAGTTCTCTATCTTTGTTGGGTCTTTTTGTGGTTTAGGTATCAGAGTAATTGTGACTTCATAGAATGAATTGGATAAGGTACCTTCTGTTTCTATTTTGTGGAATAGTTTGAAAAGAACTGTAGTTAGGTCTTCTTTGAAGATCTGATAGAACTCTGCACTAAACCCATCTGGTACTGGTCTTTTCTTTTTTTTCTTTTTTTTCTTTTTTTGGTTGGGAGACTATTAATGACTGCTTCCTTTTCTTTAGGAGATATAGGACTGTTTAGGTTATTATTTTGATCCTGATTAAACTTTGGTACCTTGTATCTGTCTAGAATTTGTTCATTCCTTCCAGGTTTCCAGTTTTGTAGTACGATCTGATGGTGTTTTTTATTTCCTCAGGATTGTTGTTATGTCTCCCTTTTCATTTCTGATTTTGTTAATTAGGATACTGTCTTTGTTCCCTCTAGTGAGTTTGACTAAGGGTTCATCTATCTTGATGATTTCCTCAAAGAACCAGCTCTTTGATGGGTTGATTCTTTGTATAGTTCTCTTCATTTCCACTTGGTTGATTCCAGCAGTGAGTTTGATTATTTCCTGCCATCTACTCCTCATGGGTGATTTTACTTCCTTTTGTTCTGGAGGTTTTAGTTGTGCTTCAAGCTGCTAGTGTGTGCTCTCTCTGCTTTCTTTTTGGAGGCACTCAGAGCTTTGAGTTTTCCTCTTAGGACTGCTTTCATTGTGTCTCATAAGTTTGGGTATGTTGTGGTTTCATTTTCATTAAACTCTAAAAAGTCTTTAATTTCTTTCTTTATTTCTTCCTTGACCAAGGTATCATTGGGGAGAGCGTTGTTCAATTCCCAGGTGAATGTTGGCTTTCTATTATTTATGTTGTTATTGAAGATCAGCCTTATAGTCCATAGTGATCTGATAGGATGCATGGGACAATTTCAATATTTTTGTATCTGTTGAGGCCTGTTTTATGGCCAATTACATGGTCGATTTTGGAGAAGGTACCATGAGGTGCTGAGATGTATTATCCTTTTGTTTTAGGTTAAAATGTTCTGTAGATATCTGTTAAATCCATTTGTTTCATAACTTCTGTTAGTTTCACTGTGTCCCTGTTTAGTTTCTGTTTCCACGATCTGCTCATAGATGAAAGTGGGGTGTTGAAGTCTCCCACTATTATTGTGTGAGGTGCAATATGTGCTTTGAGCTTAACTAAAGTTTCTTTAATGAATGTGGCTTCCCTTGCATTTGGAGCATAGATATTCAAAATTGAGAGTTCTTCTTGAAAGATTTTACCTTTGATGACTATAAAGTACCCCTCGTCTTTTTTGATAACTTTGGGTTGGAAGTCGATTTTATTCGATATTCGAATGGCTAATCCAGCTTGTTTCTTCGGACAGTTTGCTTGGAAAATTGTTATCCTGCCTTTCACTCTGGGGTAGTATCTTTTTCCCTGAGGTGGGTTTCCTGTAAGCAGCAAAATATTGGGTCCTGTTTGTGTAGCCAGTCTGTTAGTCTATGTCTTTTTATTGGGGAATTGAGTCCATTGATATTAAGAGATATTAAGGAAAAGTAATTGTTGCTTCCTATTATTTTTGTTGTTAGAGTTGGCATTCTCTTCTTGTGGCTGTCTTCTTTTAGGTTTGTTGTAAGGTTACTTTCTTGCTTTTTCTAGGGCATAGATTCCGTCCTTGTATTGGTTTTCTTCTGTTATTATCCTTTGAAGTGCTGGATTAGTGCAAAATATTTTGTGAATCTGGTTTTGTTATGGAATACGTTGGTTTCTCCATCTATGGTAAGTGAGAGTTTGGCTGGTTATAGTAACCCGGGGTGGCAGTTGTCTTCTCTTAGTGTCTATATAACATATGTCCAGGATCTTCTAGCTTTCATAGTCTCTGGTGAAAAGTCTGCAGTAATTCTAATGGGCCTATCTTTATATGGTACTTGATCTTTTTCCATTGCTGCTTTTAATATTTTGTCTTTATTTAGTGCATTTGTTATTTTGATTATTATGTGTCAGGAGGAATTTCTTTTGTGGTCCAGTCTATTTGGAGTTCTGTAGGCTTCTTGTATGTTCATGGGCATCTCTTTTTTAGGTATGGAAAGTTTTCTTCTATAATTTTGTTGAAGATATTTGCTCGCCTTTAAGTTGAAAAATCTTCATTCTCATCTACTCCTATTATCCATAGGTTTGGTCTTCTCATTGTATCCTGGATATCCTAGATGTTTTGAGTTAGGATCTTTTTGCATTTTGCATTTCCTTTGTTGTTGTGACCATGTTCCCTAAGGAATCTTCTGCAACTGAGATTCTCTCTTCCATATCCTGTATTCTGTTGTTCTATGGTTCCTGCTTTCTTTCCTAGGGTTTCTATCTCCAGAGTTGTCTCCCTTTAGGTTTTCTTTTTGTTTCTATTACCTTTTTAGATCCTGGATGGTTTTGTTCAATTCCATCTCCTGTTTGGTATTATTTTCCTGTAACTCTCTAAGGCATTTTTGTGTTTCCTCCTTAAGGGTTTCTAGCTGTTTACCTGTGTTTTCCTGTATTTCCTAATTAAAGTCCTCCATCATCATCATAAGAAGTGACTTTAGATCCATGTCTTGCTTTTCTGGTGTGATGGTGTATCCAGGACTTGCTATGGTGGGAGAGTTTGGTTCCAATGATGCCAAGTAACCTTGGTTTCTGTTGCTTCTGTTCTTAAGCTTGCGTCCTGCCATCTGATCATCTCAAGTATTTGCTGCCCTCAATATATCTGATTGGAGCCTGTCGTTCCTGCAATCCCAGTTGATTCAGAACTTATAAGAGTCCAGCTTTCTCTGTGATCCTTTGCTTGTGGGCTCCTGTGAATCTGAGATTCTGGGTGTGTCAGACTTTTTGGCAGTCAAGCTTCCTCTGAGACCCTGAAATACTGGTGTGAACAAGCTCTTTTTATCCTAGGATCCTGTTGTCAAAGATCCTGGGCATGTTACAGTGCCTGGAGGTGGTGTTTTCTTTGAGGAGTGTGGAGCTGTCTGGTCAGTGGTCCTAAGTTAGTGTGGACAGTCCTCTAGGGACCATGGGTGTGTCCGCCAACTCTGCACACAAGGTGACCAGGTACTGGCGCCAACAGGAAGGGACTTGTAACTCTGGTCAGGCAGGTTTTCTGCGTCCCTAATGCTGTCTCAGGTTCCGTGTGCGAGAGGATTGGAACAGAAGTTGTGTTCCACTAACCAATGGTCCTAAGTACACGAGAAGAGTCCTCTAGGGACCTTAGTGATGTCCGCCGACTCTGAGCCCAAAGTGACCCTGTGCTGGCACCGACTGGAAGGGACCATCTGGTGTAATTCTAATAGCCCTGCCTCTATATGTTACTTGACCTTTGTCCCTTACTGCTTTCAATATTGTATCTTTATTTAGTTCATTTGTTGTTCTGATTATTATGTGTCAGGAGATACTTTTCTGGTCCTGTTTATTTGGAGTTCTATAGGTCCCTTGTATGTTCATGGGCATCTCTTTTTGGTTGGGGAAATTTACTTCTATAATTTTGTTGAAGATATTTACTGGTGCTTTGAATTGAAATTCTCCATTCTCATTTATACCTATTATCTGTAGGTTTGGTCTTCTCTTTGAGTCCCGGATTTCCTGCATGTTTTTGGTTAGGATCATTTTGCATTTTCTTTGATTGTTGTATCCATGTTCTCTATGGAATCTTCTGCACCTGGGTCTCTCCCGTCCATCTCTTGTATTGTTGCTGATGCTTGTATCTCTGGTTTATTATTTCTTTCCCAGTGTTTCTATCTACAGAGTTGTCTCCCTTTGGGGTTTCTTTACCATTTCTACTTCCATTTTAAGATCTTGGATGGATTTGTTCAATTCTGTCACCTCTTTGGTTGTATTTTCTTGTAATTCTTTATGGGATTTTTGTCTTTCCTCTTTAAGGTCTTCTACCTGTGTAGCAGTGATTTCCTATAATTCCTTGAGGGATTCTTTGTGCTTCCTATTTAAGTGCTTCTACCTTTTTAGCCGTGTTCTCCTGAATTTCTTTAAGTGAGTTATTAATGCACTTCTGAACATCCTATACCAACATCATGAGATAAGATTTTAGATTCGAATCTTGCTTTTCAGGTGTGTTGGTGTATTTGAGACTCGTTGTGGTGGGCGTACTGGGTTCTGATGATGCCCAGTGGTCTTGGTTTCTGTTAGGAAGATTCTTTCATTTGCCTTTCGCCATCTGGTAGTCTTTGGTGTTAGATGTTCTAGCTGTCTCTGGTTGAAGCTTGTTCCTCCTGTGTTCTTTAACCCCTGTCAGCACTCCTGGGAGACTAATTCTCTCCTGTGTCCCAGTGGTCAGAACACTCTCTGCAGGCAAGCTCTCCTCTTGCAGAGAAGGTGCACAGAAGTCTGGAGCTCAGATTCACCTCCTGATTTCTGAGGTCAGAGCCCTCCCCAGAGGCCAATTCTGCTCTGGCAGTAAAGGTGTCCAGGAGTCTGGGTTCCAGCTCTGTCTTCTGGCTGAGAATGTAGGCCTGTAGGGACCCTGTCCAAGAAGCTTGGTTGCTTCTGCTGCCCATGTACTCTTCTACATAAACTGGTTTCAGTGATCCCAAAATTCTGGGTGTGCTAGGGCCTGACTATGTCCTTTGACCCTGTTTTTGCTAGCACAAGACCCTCTGGATTTTTTGGAACTGATGTTGTGTTCCACTCACCAGTGATCTCAAGGAACTGGGTGTGCTAATGTGCCAGCCTTGTGGGGAGTCCTCTGGGGACCTTAGGGTCCTCCACAGAGACCGCCTCAAACACTCTTAAACAATTACTTCTGTCTCATTTATCCCTAAAAGCAATTAAACAAATCTCATAGATTTCTATTCTTTTTTCTGATTATAGCTCTGGGCAGCTTCTACTGTCGACCTCTGTCTCTTCTTTCTGAGCTACCTGTCTGTACTGCACCTCCAAGCTCAAACTATTTGAGACAGACAGAAATCTTTGAGAAGGGCCCATGGTAAATCCAGACCAACAAGGATGTCCGGATCAACATGGAGGATTTTGGTGATTCCCAGCACATTCCATGAACCCAAGAATTATGCAAACCAATTCAGCTCAACTTTTGTTTTAGTTGTGAACCTGCACAACTTGGTGAGGAACTAGATGGCTCAGCAAAACCAGCAACTCCACTAAGAATCCAATTTTCCCCATCCCTTAATTTCACATCTTAGCATTGGTTTTTCATTCGAGAATCTCCAGTAAGTTTTGAAAACTGTGTTTCAGCCTATAGGTGTGATGCCTTCTGTAGACTCAGTTGTTACTCTGCTCTACTATAGGATGCCACCTGTGTAAGTTCCTAGCTCAGCTTGCAAATGCTTTGGAGTCTGAAATGAAAGACAAACAGCTTTATTTAATATGCCAAATCAGCTCATTAGATGGGACACTCCCAATCATCCACATTGCTAATGGCTCCTCTATGGCACTCCTGAATTACTAAAATCTATAGCCCATCTCTGCTTCCCCAGAACCAATCAGAAGGGGGAACACTGGGACTACTCTTCCACAGCTCTTATGTGGCTGGTATTCTGTCTTTCCCATCTCTCAAGCCAGCATCCAATTCCTTTACTGGCATGGAGATCCTCTTTGTTCCCCTTGTCATGAATCCAAAAATCCTGCCTGTGTCTCCTCCCTAGCCATTGGCTGCTGGCACTTTACTTTCCCAGTTATAATCAGCTTGGGGCAGGGAATCTCAGTGTCTCAAATGCAAGATTATTATGAAATTTGGGAACAATTTAACATGAGTAGCATGAGAACCAATAAACAATTGGGAATAAACAGAAAAACACGGCAAATCCAAGCACCAGGCCCTAAGTATTGCCTTTTGGTTATTACCCTCCATTTACTCATATGGTGAAACTACGTTCAAGTTTCCAGGCATCAGGTATTGTGGAGGTCCAACCTAACTTTACTCATATTTTGTTCTTGAAAACATAATGACTGTCTCTAATAAAGCTTTCTGCTTTTCATAGTGTGCTTCTCAAAACATAACACCTGTTCTTTACCACCAAAGAACAAATCCAAATGATTGTTTAAACTATAATACCTATATTCTATAACAGTTGATACAGTAAACTACATAAGCCCCTGTCCTTAAATCCTGATTGGTGTGAAAATGAAGCTGAAAGAAAGATGAAATTTCAAGACCTGTAAGTCATATAAAGTACTCAGAAATTGCTGGTTGTTTGTAAGCTTAGAGGCTCCTGGGGCTGAGAACAAAGAAAAACAAACCCGGGCATTCTTGGGAACAGCTTGACCAAAAAGATAAAAAGCAATATGAGGACATAACAGGGCTATCTGAACTGAGTCAACAACTCACAGAACCCTGACCTGCACGTATTCTTTTGCTGATGTTTGAATAAGCCAATAGTGTGTCACGATGCTGAGTTCCCCACCCCTAAGCCCTTTACCCCATAAAAACCCCTAGCTTTCGAGCCTCGGGGTCGAATCCAGTGTCTCCTGTGTGAGATTCGTTTTTGACATGGAGCTCTGTCATTAACCTACCTCATGTGTTTACAGTAAGGAGGACTCTTGTGTTTCTTTGGGTGTGCTCTCTCTCCCCAGACTAGAGCAGCAGTCCCTGAAAGGGGGTCTTACAAAGCTATAATTTTGAAGGAATGTTTCTGCCTGTCCCTCCCCTTTTTTTTAAATATATATAAATGTTTCTTTCTTTTATTGTTTACTCTTTTTTTTATACAATCCACACCTTCTACCCCTTATCTTATTCAGAGTTTCTATTCCTGCACAAACATCATGACCAAGAAACAAGTTGGGGAGGAAAGAATTTATTCAGCTTACACTTTCATACTGCTGTTCATCACAATGGAAGTCAGGACACGAACTCAAGCAGGTCAGGAAGCAGGAGCTTAAGTAGAGGCCATGGAGGGATGTTTCTTTACTGGCTTGCTTCCCCTGGCTTGCTCAGCCTGCTCTCTTATAGAACCCAAGTCTACCAGCCCAGAGATGGTCCCACCCACAAGCAGCCTTTCCCCCTTGATCACTAATTGAGAAAATGGCTGTCCTCCAAAAAAGGAAAGAGCCTGGTGTGGGGGCACACACCTTTAATCCCAGCACTCAGGAAGCAGAGGCAGGTGGATTTCTGAGTTTGAGGTAAGCCTGGACTACAAAGTGAGTTCCAGGATAGCCAGGGCTACACAGAGAAACCCTGTCTCAAAAAAACAAAGGGGGGGGGGCGGAGAGAGAAAATGCCTTACAGCTGGATCACATGGAAGCATTTCCCCAACTGAAGCTCCTTTCTTTGTGATAACTCCAGCTTGTGTCAAGTTGACACCAAACTTGTCAGTACAATTGACCCCTTGTCAACTTGACACACAAATACATCACTAGTAAGCCTCAACCCTTAGTTTCTTATTCATCCCCAAGATCTAAACAACTTTAAATGTCCCTGTCTTAGTTAGGGTTTTACTGCTGTGAACAGATACCATGACCAAGGCAAGTCTTATAAAAAACATTTAATTGGGGCTGGCTTACAGGTTCAGAGGTTCAGTCCATTTTCAAGGTGGGAGCATGGCAGTATCCAGGCAGGCATGGCACAGGAGGAGCTGAGAGTTCTATGCCTTCATCCAAAGACTGCTAGTGGAAGACTGACATCCAGGCAACTAGGGTGAGGATCTTATACCCACACCCACAGTGACACACCCATTCCAACCAGGTCACACCTATTGCAACAAGGCCACACCTTCAGATGGTGCCACTCCCTGGTCCAAGGATATACAAACCATCACAGTCCCATAGTCTTTACATATTAAAAGTTCAATCCTTTTAAAATATTCAATATCCTTTAAATTCCAAACTGTTTTACAAACTCTTAACTGTGGAATCCACTAAAATATTTTTTTCCTTCAAAGGGAAAAATATGAGGGCACAGTCACAATCAAAAGAAAAATTAAATTCCAACTGTCCAACGTCTGGGATCCAACTCATTATCTTCTGGGCTCCTCCAAGGGCTTGGGTCACTTCTCCAGCCCTGTCCTTTGTAGCACACAGCTTGTCCACTAGGATCCAGATGGCTGTACTTTACTGCTGCTGCTGTTCTTGGTCATTCATGGTCCTGGCTTCTCCAAACACTACATGACCCCTGGGTCATTAATTGCATCTGAGGCTGCACCTTCACCAATGGCCTTCCATGGCCTCTCATAGTGCTGAGCCTCAGCTGCTCTGCCCGATCCCTTCATGCCAGCAAAACCAGTACCACCTGGGTAACTTTTACACGTTACCAAGTCCAGCCATAGCACAAGGCAAACCTTGGCTATCTCTGGAACACAGCCTCTGTGCTCTCAGAAAACACTTCCGAGAATATGTCACCCCAATGATGCTGGTCTCTTCTTAATTACTGCTAAGTTTTTAGCTACAGCTAACCAGCATCAATAGTCCCAGTAATGCCAAGTTTTCACTCTAGTAGTTCTGGTATCTTGTTAATCACAGCTTATTCTTCAGCCCTAGCTAGTCAGAACCACAGAATCTTCACAATCCAAAATAGCAATGGCCCTGAAAAGAGTCTTTAATTTTCCCTCTGAAATTTCACAAGCCAGGCCTCCATCTTCTGCACTGATCTCAACATTATCTTCCAAGCTCCTACACAACATCCCACAGAGTTCTTAAAACTGAATGTGTCCTTTGGCCCAAAGTTCCAAAGTCCTTCCACAGTCCTCCCAAAACATGGTCAGGCTGTCACAGGAATACCCCAGTTCTCATACCAATTTGTCTTAGTCAGGGTTTCTATTCCTTCACAAACATGATGAGCAAGAAGCAGAGGGGAGGAAAGGGTTTCTTCAGCTTACACTTTCCAAATTGCTGTTGATCACCAAAGGATGTCAGGACTGTAACTCAAGCAATACAGTAAGAAACACCCCTGTATCCTCTTGAATCCTTTGTATGATTATTTTCATGATGATGAAGAATTAGAAATGTTTAAAGGCTTCCCCATATTTAATGCATTTATAGGGTTTCTCTTTCATAATGATGAAGATTTGAGAATCTGAAAAGGTTTCACCATATTATATTCCTAAATTTCTTGGCAGTATGGATTGTTTCACTGTGAGGACTCTAGAAATATTCAAAAAGCTTCACCATATTAACTACTCTCACAGGACTTTGTCTACATTATGATTTCTTTTGTGTCTTTGAATATGATTGACAAGTGAAGGCAATACCACATGGCTTCCAGACATAGGGTTTCTCACCTCTATGTCTTCTTTTATGTATTTGAAGATTTTAATGTACAAGGCTTTGTACCTTTAATAACTTTCATAGGGTTTCTCTCAAGTGTGTCTTCCTTTATTTACTTAGAGAATACTGTGACTTATAAAACATTTACCACATTGCTTATATTCATGGGTTTCTATCCAGTGTGTATACTTTTGTGTTAGGAGATGACTCTTTATAACTGCTTTACCTAATTAGTGATATTCAGAGGATTTTTCTCCACTACATGTTCTTTATGGATTTGAAGATGATTGTGATGTAGAAGGGTTTCAGGACATTGCCGATATTCATAGGGTTTCTCTCCAGTACAAACACGTACTTATATATTTTGAGGCCACTGTTTTGTGAAAAAAGTGTAAAAGCACATTGCTAACATTCAAAAATCTCTCTCCTATACGTGTTGTTTTATGATTTTGTTGATGACTGCTTTCTGAAAAAGTTTAACCACATTGGTTAAAGTCAAAGCATTTCTCTCAAGTATATATTCTTTTATGTATGTAAAGACTATTGGTTTTTGAAAAAGCTTTACCATGTTGGTTACATTTAAAAGGTTCCTCTCTGGTATGTGTTCATTTATATACGTGGAGATCAATGCTTGCTGCAAAGACTTTATAACATTAGATGCCTTCATAGACTTTCTCTTCTGTATGATCTTTTGTCTTTGGAGGTCACTCCTTCCTGCAAAGGCTTTACCACATTGGTTAAATACATAGGGTTTTTCAGCTGTATGTATTCGATGATATTCAAGACCACTGCTTCCTGCAAAGGGTTTACTACCTTGGTTTCATTCATGGGGTGTTTCGCCTGTATGTGTTCTTTTATGACATTGGAGACCACTGCTTCCTGCAAAGGCTTAACCACACTAGTTACATTCATAGGGTCTCTCTCCTGTACGTGTTCGCTTATATATCTGGAGAGTACTGCTTTCTGCAAAGCTTTACCACATTGTTTACATTCATAGGGTTTATCTCCTGTATGTCTTCGCTTATGTATTTGAAGGTCAACACTTCTTATAAAAACTTTACCACATTGCTTACATTCACAGGGTTTCTCTCATGTATGTCTTCGCTTATGTATTAGAAGGTCACCACTTCTTTTAAAAGCTTTACCACATTGTTTAGATTCTTAGGGTTTCTCTCCTGTATGTGTTCGCTTATGTATTTGGAGAGTACTGCTATGTGCAAAGGCTTTACCACATTGTTTACATTCACAGGGTTTCTCTCCTGTGTGTGTTCGCTTATGTATTTGGAGAGTACTGCTATGTGCAAAGGCTTTACCACATTGTTTACATTCATAGGGTTTCTCTCCTGTATGTGTTCGCTTGTGTATTTGGAGTTCTCCCCTTTTTACAAAAGCTTTATCACATTGTTTACATTCATAGGGTTTCTCTCCTGTATGTGTTCGCTTATGGATTTGGAGAGTACAGCTATGTGCAAAGGCTTTACCACATTGCTTACATTCATAGGGTTTCTCTCCTGTATGTGTTCGCTTATGGATTCCGAGATGACTGCTTCGTGTAAAGGCTTTACAACATTGGTTACATTCATAGGGTTTCTCTCCTGTATGTATTCGTTTATGAATTTGGAGGTCACTCCTTTTTGCAAAGGCTTTACCAAAGTGGTTACATTCATAGGGTTTCTCTCCTGTATGTGTTCGTTTAAGTCTTTAGAGGACACTCCTTGTTCCAAAGTCTTTACCACATTGGTTACAGTCATAGTGTTTCTCTCCATTGTGTATTCTTTCATGCCTTTGACTATGACTCTGATATGCAAAGGCTTTACCACATTGAATAAACTCAGAGTGTTGCTCTGCAGAAGAACTTCTTTCATGCCTGCAAATACAATTGGCACACGTGAAATTGTTCTCGCATTGATTATACTGATGAGTCTTTTTATCTGTATGAATTCTTTTAAAAATTGGCTTCATTCAAAAGAGCAATCTAATGTTAATGTAATATGCCTTTGTTTGCATTCAAAGGTGTTCTCCTCGTTATGGATTGTTTTACATCTTTGAGGATACATGAAATGGGAACAGTATTGATTATCTGGCTCACATTTATAGCATACTTTTTGTATAAAAGGTTATTCACATATTTGAAAAAAACAGGAAGAACTCAAAGTCTTTGCACACTGATTGCATTCACAAATTCTGTTATCATGAGAGTAATACTACATTTGGAACATGAACAAATGCAAACAGAATATAATTTCTACTACCCTAATTCTAATTATGATTTTCAGCAGTTTGAGTTGGAAAATGTCCCCAATAATGTTGGGAAACTAAGTACTTATAAACTTACAGCACATTTAGAATGTCACTCAAAGTATGTTATACTGCATATCCTCTTGTTGTTCTGAAAAAGTGAAAGGTATGTGGCATCTTTCAATACCCCTATGCTCACAAGGGCTGTATCCATAGTAACGTATGACAACCATATTAAAAGAGAATAACAAGTGTAAAGGTGCCATATTACATTCACACACGTGACTTTTTTCCTCATAGAGATGTAGTATAGCGATTAAGGTTTTTCCACCAAACCATTTTTGAATCTTATGAACTGTCCATCTCACTAAATTTAGCAATGATATTACAAGTATATCATTGAGCTCAGATATACTATGGATTATTTGCTTATTACTAGGTTTTAGACATATACTTGTCACCTAATCACTGTGTGTTCCTTTTGCAATAGCTAAGCGATATGAGACTGAAGACACTCGCACTTGTACAGCATGGCTCTACTAGGCTTGATTTAAACAGTAACATACCTGTTAAGCCATTATTTCTCTGTCTTTGAACTAATAGAAAGTCTTGCAAACAATAATTACATATCTGCCATAGACATATATGATTTTATGAAATTCAATAAACATCCATAACTGAAAGCAGTGCTTATTGTACCCTATTGGTTTTCTTTACTACTTGTAGCACACGTTAAACTTTCTTCATAGGCATTTTCTCATCAGCTTGCAGAGGAAAATTACCTTCCATGACTTCTAGAAGTTTGGAAATGGTCTTCAATTGTATGTTCTTCCCAACTGTAACCTAAACACAGTACCAGAGAAAGTATGTTACATTATTGGCAATTAGGCAACATTTAAGTTACTAACTCCATTGAACTTTAAAACCATGACTGATTTATTCACCATATTCTTCCTCATTCTCAATTAAAATTACAAAAACAAAAAACAATAACAAAGAAACAGTTGTGCATACATGTTATAAAGTAAAAAAAAAAAGAAAAGTCCAATATTATCTATAGCTGTGAGATTCCTATAGGTCTCTACCATCACACCTTTGTAGAGACTCTTCTGAGAAGCATCCAGCAAAGCCCACTCTTCCTGAGTGAAGTTCACATGCACGTCATCATAGGTGACTAAATCCTGTAGGATTTGATAAGTGTGCACAAAGCAAAATATACAGACAACAGTGTAAAGGTTTATTTCAAAATGAATATTCGCTGACTGCCCTGCCTACCCACATAGTACTTTTTATCCAGTCTTTCACAGTTGGACAACAAAAACTTAAGTAAATAAATGGTCTCTGGGAACCTGATGCCTTAGTTTTAAGATGTTCTGTATGGAACCATGTAGAATGCTGGTAGACGTTTTTGTTATTGAGATCAAATATGCAAGAGTTCCCTTAAAACTGCAGTTTTCTCTCACCTATCCATGTCACAAAAGACCATTTCCATCTCCCCTTACCTTCTTGTCACATGTCCCCTTCCCTTCTTAGCCCCCAAGTATGGACAGACACCCCCTTCTCAACCATAGCCAATTCTCCCAAAGACCAAGCAGTCTGTCTAAAGAACAAGCCCACTATCTGTTTTCCTAGACAGGACAGTCTCATAGTAGCCCACAGAACTGCCACACAATATCAGGGAAAGCTTCCTCTGCCCATTTCCACGTGACCAATTTTCAACTTTTCTTCAATAACTAAGGCAACTACACCAGGAACAATGTGAACTTGACTAATATTACCTGTGCTAGTATGTGTATAGAAATAAAATAAAATCATATTTCCTGACTGCAATAAAAATAACTCAAAGTGACCCCTAAACTGTTATAAATCTGACCCTTCAGTTACTACTGATCTGTCTTCCAAACAGAGAGGCCCCATGCTCCAGAGTTCTCTCTGTCATTGTAGATGATCAGAAAGTTGAGCTATTGCTCTATAGCTGTTCATGACCCTTTGTACTTTCAGGCTAAACCAGGCCCATGGGAGCCCATATACAAAACAATGCTGAATGATAACTTAATGTCTGCTTCCTGCCATATGCATTATGCTCCAATCTGTCCTATCCACCCACCCAGCACCATCAACACCTGAGAAACTTCTGCATGTCAGAAGCTCCTTTTTTAACAAGAATTGAAGTTCTGTGAATCATGCCATTTTGACAACAGGGAATAGAAAGATAAAAGGAATCTAATCAAATATTTCTGAAGGATGATCGCTGACAGCTCTTTACTACTACCTTCTAAACTATTTATAAAACTAGTCACACAAAACTGAATACAGAAGGGTCATGAATTCTAGAAATCAAACCATTAGTTTTCCAATGTTGTCCTATGGCACACCAAAGGCAATGCCTGTATATGCACACTGCAGAGTGACATTTAAGTTCCATACCTTGCCACTCCCAGGGCTACCGAGCCACCCCCACCCCTGTAAATCCACACTCAGAAAGAGTCAAAGGACAAGGGCCTCTGTTATGATCACCACATGGACCAACAGAACCACACTCTGACCCACAGTCCATTTAGAACCAGCAGATCAGACTCAAATAGCTCTGCAGACTTGCTTCTCCTGTACCGTCAATGGAGATTACTATAATAACCAGGGGATGTCTTGTGGTCTTCCAGGCAGCTTATAACACATGCATCTGAGGAGAATCCCGTAGAGAATCTGCAAGCTACCTTCCCCTAGTGTTCCTGATTGTTAGTCCTGCCCATAGTCCCTCATTAGGATGGAAAAGTCAGCTGGGCCTCAGGGCAACAGCAGCTCCTTCCACTGTGGGATCACAGAGCAAAAGATTTAGACAGCTAAAACCTTCCAGGCTAGGCTGTTACACCCTACATGCAGACATAGCCCTAGTCTGGAAAATTTACATTTATAAGAATGTTCTAGTCCTGGAGACCAAGTAATTTCCATTTAAAGGCCCAAGGTCCTTTCTTTATATATTCAATTATGCATGCAATACCCACTACAGCCATCTCTACTTCTTACTGGGGAAGTCCTGCAGCCAACCTGCAATCAAATTCATACATTGACAATAATTTAAAAGTGAATGTGACTATGACTTTTAAAACTAGAAGCAGTTATTGGGCGAGAAAAAGGAAGAAAAAGAAGAAATAAAATGTAAGGACATCACTGCTCCTAGGTATGGTGGAGGAGAAAGTATATTATACACAAAAGAGTGAACATAGCCTGACCCAATTATACCTGGGATAGTATAGAGTAGACATGACCTGGGACCTTGTGGAGAGAGGAAGGAGGGCAGAAGCAAGAGCCAGATCAAGATGGTTAATGATAGATGAAAAGCCCAGTTCCTAAATGATTGGATTGCATAAGGAATGGCAGCTGGGAGATTGGCAGTCCTACTGCTGGGGTAGATGGCGAGGTATGCCAGCAATATGGTGTCACAACGAGGGCCTGTGATCTCATTTGACATTGCCCTAATCTGAAAAATGCCCGAAGATGACCAGTATGGAATTTAACTGATTGTGCAAAATTGATTACTTGACTCCTCATGGTGAATGTCAACTACTGCCAAAGCAGAAAGGCCTCACCTACCTTATTCCTCCTCCTCTTCTGTGCTGCAAGTAGACCAGCTTCAAAGTTGGTCAGTGAACTCAACCTTATACCTGTTCCTCTTTATTTGTAACCCCCTAATTTTTAACCCTGTAACCCAGGGAGGTTAGACAACACTCATTCCCTGGTGTCTTTTGTCTCACTGATCAGTCAGAACCCAGCTTGACAGGAGTTGTAGGACTGTTTTCCAAGCCCTGGGCAGCAGAGGGAGGATTAGGAGTTCAAAGCAAGTTTTAACTACATGGCATAAAGAAAGTAGGAGCTACAGGAGATGTTTCTCTAAACAGACAGATATGAAATCTCTTTAAAAACAGGAATGAAATTCTTAATTTTGGGGCAATATTGGAGAAAAGAAACACTTAAGAGATCACCCATGGATAGTCAAAATGAAATTTAAAATCTAATACCAAAAATGAACTTTTTAAAAAGAAAAAAATAAATGAAAAAATATATTACTGTACTGATTTGAAAAAGATCATGCCCTTCCTGGTAGAAGGAATGGCAATAATAAGATAGTGTTTGAACTTGCCCCTACGATCTTTGTTAACTACTGAGATCTATAATGTGACACACACAGCTACAGCTAATGGCATGTGTTTATATTTCTGAGATCACTTAAATATGTCACCAAGGTTTGCACATATCTCATAATACAGATCATAAAATGGGAATTCATCACTCACTGGCTCAAGCTAACCTGCCCAAAATAAACACCCACCAATCTAGTTTTACTAATAACCATTCTCTGTTGTAAACTTCTCTCTCAATTTATGATTTGATTTTTTTGTGTGAACTTGTAGTGTACTCAGTAACATGTGATCAGGTATTCTGAAAGATTTATAAGTACAGAGGACAAGGAGATATGGAAAAGAGAAAGGAGAAGTTTTTTTGCCCTTCCCCACTTAGGATCTTTTCGCTTTTCCTCTTAGATAGCTTTCATAGGTAACTTTTGACAACTTAGTAAAAACTCCATAACCACTTCTTTGAGTGTCCCATTTTCTTCCTGTGATTTCTGACCTGCAGGCTAAAAGTTAGAGACCAGCAGTTCCTTCTGAGATAGATCAAAGGCCACATTGCTTAATCCTCAGCTGTTAGGCTACAGGTGTTAATCACCGAAGCCCTCAGTCTTCTACCCTCAGAAAGAGCAAGGAAGGTTTTAGGCTCAGGTGCTCAAAGCAAGGCTTAACTACATGGCATAAGGAAAGCCTGAGCTACTGATGTTGCTGTAAACAGAAAGATATGTAATCTCTTTAAAAATAGGAATTAAATTATTGATTTCTGGGAAATATTGGAGAATAGGAAGAAGTAAGAGGTCAGAGCACCTATACATAAAGAAAATAAAAATTGAAAAAATAATACCAAATATTGGCTTTTTAAAAAGATAAATATAATTGAAAAATATGTCACTATACTGATTTGAAAAAGATCAGGCCTATCTTGGTAGAAGGAAAGGCATTTATGAGATAGTGTTTGACCTTGTCCCTAAGTGCTTTGTTAACTACTAAGGTCTATAATCTAACACACACAGCTACAGAGAATGGCATGTGTTTTACATTTCTGAGCTCAATTAAATATGTCAACAAGGATTGCACAAATCTACATAATACAGATCCTAAAATGGGAATTCCTTACCCACTGGCTCGAGCTAACCTGATCAAATAAAACACCCTTCAATCTAGGTTTACTAAATTACATCCATACATGGATACAGTCTGTAAAATTACAAAATCATTCTCAGTCCTTGAATCAGGTCCTTCTCCATAACAGTGACTCCTGCAGCACACTCCCTTTTCCTTTGGTCTGTGACCTAGCTCTTGTCAGCACTGTTTTACCTGACAGTGTACACAGTAAGCTGTTCCTCTGGTTCTCATCCTGCCAAATATATTTCTCCACACAAGCCCCTGACACAAAGGTTTTGTCCAGATGCAGTCTTATAATAAAGTTAATCAGAGGCCACAGCTGGGACCAAAAGGAGAGAGTAGGTCCACAAAGGACCTCACAGATGTCCCCATCTGTCTGGCTGATGCTGACAATCCAGCCTCTGGGAAGAGATATTACACAATCATCCTTTGCTAAGATGCTTGCTCCTCCTCTTTGTGGGAGATGACATTGCACTTACCATGTCTGAAGTTCTAAGTTTGCCTGAGCTAACCTCACAGCAACCAGCAAAAATAATAAGAACCGATTCCACAGAAACACTGAGATCAGCTGAGTTACACAGAGGAACATGCAGGCTTAGTACCTGGAAGAGTCACCTCCTCTTCTGACTGGCAGCTCCATGTGGAGGCTCTAATTCGCTATTGAGTCTTGAGTGAAGTGAACACCAGGCTTAGGGTTAGAGTGTGCTGTAGAGATGCAGCCCAGTGGTTCCAGTCTGGGCCAATCCTTTTCCAGATCTGCAGATTTGCAGTTCAGTAGCACCAGTGTGTCTCCTCCAATAGTCTGTTCCTTCACCAAGCTCTTGGGAGAGGCTAAGATTCCTGATCCTTGCTGCCTAAGTGCCTGCCTCTCCCCTTTCTGGGCAGTGCCCCTGGGTTCACTGCTTTGAAAGTTTGGAGTTTGCCTGAGCTCTAATTCCAGCGCTCAGGAGGCAATTCCCCTTCTTCCTCCTGGAATCAAGGTGGATAACTTACATTCCCCATCAATCAGCTGAAATTGGAGTTACCAAACTGTCCACAGGTGGTCAGTGCCCAAATATTAGTAACTGAAGAGATTTTTAGGACATAAGATTTTGTGTTGTGGCTTCAGGCTGGGTTCAGGTAAATGGCAAGTACTTTCCACCCAATGGCTATGAGACAAGGCTCAGAGCAATGCAGGACACATGTCAGACACTGTGGAGCACTCATGTTAGTCAGCTCATTGTCCTCAGTGGGTTGTCAAAACAAACATAATAACAACAAACCCACACCTATATTGGTAAAATATATCACTGTACTGATTTGAAAAATATCAGGCCTTTCTTGATTGAAGGAATGATATTAATAAAACAGTGTTTGACCTTGCCACTATGTGCTTTGTTAACTACTGAGATCTATAATGTGACACACACAGCTAGAGCTAATGGCATGTGTTTTACATTTCTGACACATTATATCTATATAGTACAGATCCTAAAACAGAAATTCATTATCACTGGCTCAAGCTAACCCTTACAAATTAAGTACCCACCAATCTAGTTTTATTTAATCACATGCATTATTTAATACATGCTGTTAAATTACAAAATTATTAACCTTGCCTAACTCTTATCCTTCGATAGAATGGTGACACCTGGAGCAGATTCTCTTATGGTTTTATCTATGATCTAACTATCTCCTGCCCTGTTTCAACTGACAGAGATAACAGTAAACCGTTGCTCCTGTTCTTATCTAAAGGTGGAAGAAATTAACAGTTCATTATATGACTCAAATGAGCAATTATAAAACACTATTTTGCTACATTCTTTAACTTAAGAATTTAGGAATTTCCATCAAGAGTAAAGCAAGGTCACTGTCCTGGGGAGCAGCAGACCAGGGTCAAGGCTTACTGAGTCAACATAGCTTGTATTAGAAACATCTCTATATGGGGAAGAAGAGACAGCTCTCCCAGAATTAACATGTCATCCCAGAAAGAAATCTCTCCATATACAACTAAAATATTAATTAGGAAAATTTTCTTAATGGCATCATGGATTCAGCTGCGGCTAATGCTCAAAGACCAGGCAGCCAAAGACAGGTTTTGGATTCCACACATGCTCTCATCCATAAGTTTCTTTCCTGTTCAGTCACCAGGTTATTTTCAACAATTTAAATATGGACTGGAGATTACAAGTCCTACTTAAGACTGCTAGGAGATTTACACAGCAAAGACCCCCAGAATCACTTATTAAGTGCCTCAGATCCCTGAAATAGCAAGTCATTTCTCAGTGATAGATTCCTGAGTTGGAGGTCCCAGAAGATGAGAAAAATAGCAAAAGTAGAAGGTAGAATTTACAATAGCTGTAGTAGTGAGAGCTTACACAAGCTATGTCTTATGCCAAGTAAACTTTTTAAGAGTAGCATCTTGTGCCAGGTGTGGTGGCTCACGCCTTTATTCCCAGCATTGGGGGGGGGGGGGGGGAGGCAGCGGCAGGTGGATTTCTGAGTTCAAGACCAGCCTGGTCTACTAAGTGAGTTCCAGGACAGCCATGGCTACACAGAGAAACCCCGTCTCAAAAAACAAAAACAAAACAAGAGTAGCATCTTGTATCCTTCTCACAGGGGATAAGTGGAAAGAAATGGAGACCTCTATAAAGTCTTTAGAAACTTGCATACCCTGGGACAAACTCAGAAGTCTAACAAAACAACACTGCACAAGGGAACTGCCAAGTATCTAAAAAATCATGACCAACCAAACCCCCAGTGGACTTGGGACAGAGAACCATATCGCCATATTGTGGAGAAAGTTGGAATCTCAGGATCTGAAGCTTCTCCTCCCAGAAGCCCTAGCCACAGAACATTGCCACCTCTCCTAATGCTACTCCTGGCTTAAGAGAAAGAGCACTATTTTGTATTCAATGCACCAGGGCCTTAGGTCAAGCTCCTAAGCCTTAAGGCTCCAGGCTCTTAAAGGTCTGGAATTTAGGATTCAGGTATGCAATTCTCCACACATTAGGATCAAGCTTTATTTGAGTGGACCAGCCCTCAACACAGTAGTATTTTTCCTTTCAAAGAGCTGTCACCAGCGGTAGTCCTGCCCTTGAGGCAAAACTATGCTTTGTCCATGAAGGAAAAGAAAATTATGGATGAGAGCATATGTGGAATCCAAAATCTGTGCTGGGATTAAAGGCGTGTGCTTCCATCCCTGGCTCTCTCCCTATTCTTAAGTTATCGTTTTCTAAATATACTTAGGTTATTTGCTTTCCCTGACTCAAGTGGGGGATCAGCCCCTGGGCCTTCTTCCCTGAGTAATTCTATGTTGACCTGCCTTTACTTCTGATATCTCTGCTCCCTTCATAGTGATTCTTTCTTTGTCCCCCTTATTCCCTTGCTTGTGCAATCTAAAAGTCCTGCTTGCATTTCCCTGTGCAGCCATTGCCTGAACGGCAATCATTTATTATCAATCAAAGCCAGCTGGAGGCAGGGCTACTGAGCCTCTCAGAGCAAGCATTTCGGGAGGAAAATTAAGACATAGCATAATATTCAACCTGCAATACATGCACATAACCAGGGACTTTGAAACTTCAGATGGGTTAACATTGAAAGAGCACAGCTGGCATCAGGCTGACAATCCGCTATAAAAATGCCCAGTCTTTCCAGATACCTTCTAATTAATGATGCCCTAATCAAACTTTGGGTTTGTTTGTTTTCATAAAAAATAATTCCTAAGGAATATAATGTTGAAAATGAAAATGTAATTATTAAGATGAAATACTGATCTGACTCTACTGTTTTGTAGATTTTTTCTTTTTTATAATGTGTTTATTTTTATGTTATATATATGGGTGTTTTGCCTGCATGCGTGAGGGTGTAAAATTGGCTGAAACAGAAGTTACAGACAGTTGTGAGCTGCCATGTTGTTTCTGGGAATTAAAGGTGGGACTTCTGCAAGAGTAGCCAGTACTCTCAACCATTGAGCCATTTCTCCAGTCCCTAGAGTTTTTTTTTTTAATTGTCAGAATTCTAAATGTATATACTATGAAATTTAATTATATATCCCTCGTCCCCCTCTACAGCCCACAGATCCATCCAAATCAACCATCTCCTCACTATGAAATCTCCTCCTCCTCTGCCTTCTCCTGATCCCTACTAAGTCCATTTAGCAATGCCTGCATGGGTCTGACTGTGAGGCCCGTTATTGGACAATGGGCAACCTTCCAGTCACCTCATCCTCAATAAAGAATGACCCTGATCTCTCAGCTGCAAATAGCCCTTCAGTTGAGGGTACAACTATGAGAAATGTTTGGCTATTCTACATAGCCAATTTTGGCTTAACCCTCTCACCCACCCTTTGATTGTCCTCATTTCAGCTGATTAAACCTTCCATTTTCTAATAAAGAAAAAATTATTTTATTATTCTACGTGTATGAGTGTTTTGCCTTTTTGTATGTTTATCACATGCATTCCTGATTCCCTCATAGGACAGAAGTGGACAATGAATCTTTTGTACTGGAGTTTTATACAGTTCTGAGCCAATGTGTAGACACAGAGAATACAGGTTCTCTGCAAAAGTAGTCTTTTTATTTTAAATATATTTTTATTAGATATTTTCTTCATTTACATTTCAAATGCTACCCCCTTTCCTAGTTTCCACTCTGGAAATCCCCTATAACCTCCGTCCTCACCCTGCTCCCCAATCCACTCACTCCTTCCTCCTGACCTTGGCTTTCCCCTATTCTGGGGCATAGAATCTTTGCAAGACAAAGGGCCTCTCCTCACATTGATGGCTTACTAGGCCATAAGACAGGAGTACCAACATGTATTTTCTTTGATATTATTTTCTTTGATTATTATATTTTCTGGCCTCGAACTCAGAAATCTGCCTGCCTCTGCCTCCCAAGTGCTGGGATTAAAGGCTCGTGCCTCACGCCCGGCTCCATTCCTATTTTTAAAGAGATAACATATATTTCTGTCATTGTCACTTTCACTTTTAAATTATTGTTAATGTATGAATTTGATTGCAGGTTCGGTTCAGGACTTCCCCAGTAAGAAGTAGAGATGGCTGTAGTGGGTATTGCATGCATAATTGAATATACAAAGAAAGGATGCTGGGCCTTTAAAATGGAAAATACTTGGTCTACAGGACTAGAATATTCTTTTAAATGTAAATTTTCCAGACTTGGGCTTTGTCTGCTTGTAGGGTGTAACAGCTGAGCTTGTTGTCTGAGTCATTTGCTCTGTGATCCCACAGTGAAGGAGCTGCTGTTGCCCTGAGGCCCAGCTGGGTTTTCCATGCTAATGAGGGACTCTGGGCAGGCCTAACCATCAGGAACACTAGGGGAAGGTAGGTAGCTTGCCGGTTCTTTAAAGGATTCTCCTCAGATGCATGTGTTACAAGCTGCCTGGAAGACCACAAGTCATCCCCTGGTTATTATAGTAATGTCCATTGACAGTACAGGAGGAGCAAGTCTGCAGAGCTATTTGAGTCTGATCTGCTGGTTCTAAATGGACTGTGGGTCAGAGTGTGGTTCTGTTGGTCCATGTGGTGATCATAACAGAGGCCCTTGTCCTTTGACTCTAACTGAGTGTGGATTTACAGGGGTGGGGGTGGCTCGCTAGGCCTGGGAGTGGGAAGGTATGGAATTTAAATGTCACTATGCAGGGCCTATATACAGGCATGGCCTTTAGTGTGCCATAGGACAACATTGGAAAAGTAATGGTTTGCTTTCTAGAATTCCTGACCCTTCTGTATTCAGTTTTGTGTGACTAATTTTATAAAATAGTTTAGAAGTTAATTGTAAAGATCGACAGTGATCATCCTTCAGAAACACTTGATTAGATTCCTTTTACCTTTCTATTCCCTATTGTCAAAATGGCATGATTCACAGAACTTCAATTCTTGGTTACAAAAGGAGCTTCTGACATGCAGAAGTTTCTCAGGTGTTGATGGTGCTGGGTGGGTGGATAGGACAGATTGGAGCATAATGCATATGGCAGGAAGCAGACATTAAATTATCATTCAGCATTGTTTTGTATATGGGCTCCTGTGGGCCTGGTTTAGCCTGAAACTACTAAGGGTCATGAAAAGCTATAGAACAATAGCTCAACTTTCTGATCATCTACAATGACAGAGAGGGCTCTGAAGCATGGGGCCTCTCTGTTTGGAAGACAGATCAGTACTAACTGTAGGGTCAGATTTATAACAGTTTAGGGGTCACTTTGAGTTATTTTTATTGGAGTCACGAAATATGATTTTATTTTATTTCTATACACACACTAGCACAGGTAACATTGGTCAAGTTCACAATGTTCCTGGTGTAGTTGCCTTAGTAATTGAAGAAAAGTTGCAAATTGGTCACATGGAAATGGGCAGAGGAAGCTTTCCCTGATATTGTGTTGCAGTTCTGTGGGCTACTATGAAAATTGTGTCTAGGATAATGGATAGAGGGCTTGTTCTTTAGACAGACTGCTTGGTCTTGGGGAAAACTGTCTATGGTTGAGAAGGGGGTGTCTGCCCATACTTGGGGGCTAATAAGGGAAGGGGACACGTGGCAAGAAGATAAGGGGAGATGGAAATAGTCTTTTGTATCTACAGGTGACATGGGCAGGTGAGAGGAAACTGCAGTCTTAAGAGAACTATTACATATTTGGTCTCAAGGAACAATAATGTGGAGGTCTACCAGCATTCTACATGGTTCCATACACGACATCTTAATACTAAGGCATCAGGTTCCCAGAGATCATTTATTTACTTAAGTTTTTGTTGTCCAACTGTGAAACACTGGATAAAAAGTACTATGTGGGTGGGCAGGGCAGTCAGCAAATATTCATTTTGAAGTACACCTTTACACTTTTGTCTGTATCATATTTTTATTTTTTATGTACACACGTTTGGGATCTTTTAGAATTTAATCACCTATGATGACGTGCATGTGAACTTCACTCAGGAAGAGTGGGCTTTGTTGGATCCTTGTCATAAAAATCTCTACAAAGATGTGATGGTAGAGACCTATAGGAATCTCACAGCTATAGGTAATATTGTGATTTTTTATTTGCTTTGTAAAATGTCTATGTTATTGTTATTTGTTTTTATAATTTCAATTGAGAGTGAGGAAGAATATGGTGTATAAATCAATCATGGTTTTAAAGTTCAATGGCGTTAGTAACTTAAATGTTGCCTAATTTCCAATAATGTAACATACTTTCTCTGGTACTGGGTTTAGGTTACATTTGGGAAGAACATACAAGTGAAGACCATTTTCAAACTTCTAGAAGTCATGGAAGGTAATTTTCCTCTGTAAGCTGATGAGAAAATGCCTATGAAGAAAGTTTAACGTGTGCTACAAGTAGTAAAGAAAACCAGTAGGGTACAATAAGCACTGCTTTCAGTTATGGATGTTTACTGACTTTCATAAAATCATATATGTCTATGTCAAATACGTAATTATTGTTTGCAAGGCATTCCATTAGTTCAAAGGTAGAGAAAGAATGGCTTAACAGATATGTTACTGTTTAAATCAAGCCTAGTACAGCCATGCTGTACAAGTGTGAGTGTCTTCAGTCTCATATCGCTTAGCTATTGCAACAGGAACTAACAGTGATAAGGTTAAAAGTATATGTCTAAAACCTAGTAATAATCCATAGAATATCTGAGCTTAATGATATACATGTAATAACATTGCTAAATTTAGCAAGATGAACAGTTCATAAGATTAAAAAATGGTTTTGTGGAAAAACCTTAAACTCTGTACCACATCTCTGTTACGAAAGAAAGTCAGCTGTGAATGTAACATGGAATTTTCACTTGTTATTCTCCTTTTGATGTGGATGTCATAGGTTAGGATGGATACAAGCCTTGTGAACATTGGGGCATTGAAAGAAGCCACATACCTTTCTCTTTTCCAGAACAATTAGAGGATATGCAGTATAACATACTTTGAGCAATATTCTTAATGTGCTATAAGTTTATAAATAATTTGTTTCCGAACATTGCTGGGGACATTTACCAACTCAAACTGCTGAAAATAGTAATGAGAATCAAGGCAGTAGAATTTTTTTCTTTTGCATTTGTTCATATTACAAATGTAGTATTACTTTCATGATAACAAAATTTGTGAATGCAATCACTGTGCAAACACTGTGAGTTCTTCCTGTTTTTTTCAAATATGTGAGTAACCTTTTATAGGAAAATTATGTTATAAATGTGAGCCAGATAATCAGTACTGTTCCCATTTCATGTATCCTCAAAGATGTAAAACAATCCATAATTCAATAGAACTCCTTTGAATGTAAACAAAGTAATATTATGTTAATATTAAATTGCTCTTTTCAATGAAATCAAATTTTAAAAGAATTCATACAGATAAAAAGACTCATCAGTATAATCAGTGTAAGAAAGATTTCACATGTGCCAATTTTATTTGCAGGCATGAAAGAAGTTGTTCTGCAGAGCAACCCTCTGAGTTTATTCAATGTGGTAAAGCCTTTGCATATGAGAGTTGTAGTCAAAGGCATCAAATAAAACATACTGGAGAGAAACACCATGACTGTAACCAATGTGGTAAAGCTTTTAAAAGAAGGAGTGACCTCCAAATCCATAATCGAACACATACAGGAGAGAAACCCTATGAATGTAAACAATGTGGTAAAGCGTTTGCACATAGCAGTCATCTCCACATACATGAGCGAACACATACAGGAGAGAAACCCTATAAATGTAACCAATGTGGAAAAGCCTTTGCAAGAAGTGATGACCTCCAAAAACATAAACGAACACATACAGGAGAGAAACCCTATGAATGTAAACAATGTGGTAAAGCCTTTGCAGGAAGCAGTGGTCTCCAATGCCATAAAAGATCACATACAGGAGAGACACCATATGAATGTAACCAAGGTGGTAAACCCTTTGAAGGAAGCAGTGGTCTTGAATATAATAATCGAACACAAACAGCTGAAAAACCCTATGAATGTAACCAATGTGGTAAAGCCTTTGCAGGAAGGAGTGACCTTTAAAGAGAAAAGACGATACAGGAGAGAAACTCTATGAAAGTATCTGATGTTGTAAAGCCTTTGCAGCAAGCATTGATCTCCAAGTACATAAATGAACATAGACCAGAAAGGAACCTTTTAAATGTAACCAAAGTGGTAAAGCTTTTTTAAAGGGTAAAAGGCTGGAAAACAATTTTCCAAGGAAATGGTCATAAGAAACAAGTTGGAGTAGCCATTCTAATATCAAATAATATCAACTTCCAACCTAAAGTTATCAAAAAAGACAAGGAGGGGCACTTCATACACACCAAAGGTAAAATCTTCAAAGATGAACTCTCAATTCTGAATATCTATGCTCCAAATGCAAGAGCATCCACATCTATTAAAGAAACTACAGTAAAGGTCAAAGCACATATTACACCTCACACAATAATAGTGGGAGACTTCAACACACAGCTCTCATCAAGGAACAAATCCTGGATGAAACTAAACAGGGACACATTGAAACTAACAGAAGTTATGAAAAAAATGAATTTAACAGATGTCTACAGAACATTTTATCCTAAAACAAAAGGATATACCTTCTCAGCACCTCATGGTACCTTCTCCAAAATCGACCATATAATTGTTCACAAAACAGGCCTCAGCAGATACAAAAATATTGAAATTATCCCACACATCCCATCAGATCACCACGAAGGGTGATCTTTAATAACAACAGAAGTAACAGAAAGCCAATGTTCACATGGAAGCTGAAGAACACTCTACTCAAGGAAGAAATATAGAAAGAAATTGAAGACTTTTTAGAGTTAAATGAAAATGAAGCCACAACATACCCAAACTTTTGGGACACAATGAAAGCAGTCCTAAGAGGAATACTCATAACTCTGGGTGCCTCCAAAAAGAAACTAGAGAGAGCACATATGAATGAATTCAATATGGAGAAGTCTTTGCACAGTTTTATAGTCATCATCATCATGAAAGTAATCATATGCAAAGAAAGTCTATGAGTGTAAACAAAGTGGTAGAGCCTTTCTTGTATGAGGACCTCTCTGATCCCACACAACTGAAACTCGGGGAACACAAATGACAGAAGTTTATTGTAATAAAGCTGCTGCTGAATCATGATGAGAGAGCATACTCAGAACCCAATGTGGAACTCACAGCACACACACTTTCCCACTGTGAGCCAGAATGTTGTAGAGCTGCCATCCCACAGTCAAAAACTCTTACCCAGAATACTTCCTGTCTGAAAGAACTGCAGGAATAAAAATGGAGAAGAGTCTGAGGAAAAGAAGGTCCTGTGACATTCCCAAATTAAGATCTAGCTCAGTGGGTGGCACCAAGATCTGACAGCTACTGATCCTATGGTATGGTTACAAACAGGAGCCTATCATGACTGCCCTGTGAAATGTCCAGTAAGCAGCTTAAACACTCAGATACACATAATTCATCCAACCAATGGACAGAAATTGGTGACCCTTGTGACTGAATTAGGGAAAACCTGGAAGAAGGTGAGGAGGGTGACTCTATAGGAAGACCAGCAGTCTGAAATAACATGGACACCATTGATCTCTCAGACACTGAGCCAACCACCACCTAGAATAAACCACTTGATATACAGTAGAAGGCTGCCAGTTCTGGACTCAGTCAGAAGAAGATGTACATAACCCTTGAAAGAGTTGAGGTCCCAGGTAGTGGGGAGGATGGGTGAGGTGGGGATTTTGGGGACATCTTTGAAACTTTGGTAGCATGTGTGGGATTTGGACCATTTGAAGGGTGGACTGGGAGTGGTAGAAAAGTTTGAAGTGTTAAAAAAATTGAAAAAAAAAAAACAAAAAAACAAAAAAACAAAACAAAACAAAAAAAAGAGCCGGGCGTGGTGGCGCACGCCTTTAATCCCAGCACTCGGGAGGCAGAGGCAGGCGGATTTCTGAGTTCGAGGCCAGCCTGGTCTACAGAGTGAGTTCCAGGACAGCCAGGGCTAACCAGAGAAACCCTGTCTCGAAAAACAAAAAACAAAAAACAAAAAACAAAAAACAAAAAAAAAAAAATTGAACAATGAATTAAAGGAAAAAAAGTATATTAAAAAAAAGACAACAGAAATATCTGTGCTGTTACAGCTACATTTTCCCACCAAACAGGATTTAGGAACAGAGGATTATGTAGTTTACAGTGTCAACTGTTATAGAATGTGGATGTTGCTGGGCAGCAGAGGCAGGCAGATTTCTGAGTTTGAGGCCAGTCTGGTCAACAGAGTGAGACAGCCAGGGCTATACAGAGAAACACTGTCTTGAAAAACCAAAGAAAGAGGGAGGAGGAGGAGGAGGGAG
The DNA here is from genome assembly GCF_000001635.26 of Mus musculus. Lineage (NCBI taxonomy): Eukaryota > Metazoa > Chordata > Mammalia > Rodentia > Muridae > Mus > Mus musculus. Next base: position 177,123,294 of record NC_000068.7, on the reverse strand, counting down.
AGGAGGAGGAGGAGGAAGAGAAGAAGAAGAAGGAGGAGGAGGAGGAAAGAGAGAGAGAGAGAGAATGAATGAATGAATGAATGAATGAATGTGGGTGTTACAGTTTAACCAATCATTGAATTGTTCTTTGGTGGTAAAGAACAGGTGTTATGTTTTGGGGAGCACAAGATGAACATTGTTAGAGACAGTCATTAGGTTTTCAAGAAGAAAATATGAGTAAAGTGAGGTTGGATCTCCACAATACCCCAGGCCTGGGAACTTGAACTTAATTTTCACCATATGATTAAATGTAGGTGATAACAAAAAGGCAATACTTAGGGCATGTTTTTTCTTACTTCTGATAATTCCCAAGTGTTCTTTATTGGTTCTAATGCTACTTGTGTTAAATTGGTTCCCAAATTTCATGAGAATCCTCCATTTGGGACACTGAGATTCTCTGCCCCAAGATGGTTCTCATTGGTAAATAAAATTGCCAGAAGCCAATGGCTAGGCAGCAAGACTGAGGCAAGACTTTTGTATTCATTGGCAAGAGAACCAAAGAGGATTGCCATGCTAGTAAATGAAGTGGATGCAGGCTTGAGAGCTGGGAATGGCAGAATACCAGCCATGTAAGAGCCAGGGAAGAGAGGCCCCAGTGGCCCCTCCTGTGATTGATTCTGGGGTAGCAAAGATGGCATAGAGACTTTAGTAAGTAATAATTCAGGAGTATCACAGAAAAGAATTAGCAATGTGGAAGTTTGAGAGTGTCACAACCAATTAGCTGATTTAAGATAGTAAATAAAGCTGTGTATCTTTATTTGAGGATCTAAAGCATTTGCATGCTCAGTGAGGAACTTGCACAGGAAACATCCTATAGTAGATCAGAGTAACCAACCAACTCTGCAGAATGCACCTCACCTGTAGGCTTGAACTTAATATTAAAAATTAATTGTAGATTCTCAAGTGGAAAACCATGTCATGATGTGAGATAAAGAGATGTGGAAAATTGGATTCTTAGCAGAGTTGCTGGTTTGCTGGAGACATGTGGCGTGTCACCAAGCTGTGCAGGTTCACGACTAGAACAAAAGGTGAGCTGAACTGGTATGCATAATTCTTGGTTACATGTCATTAGCTGGGATGTAGCAAAATCCCCCTAGCTGACCCAGACATCCTGTCTTTGTCTCCTGCCTAGCCATTGGCTGTTGGCACTTTTGTTACCCATTTACAATCAGCTTGGGGCAGGGAATCTCAGTGTCCCAATATGGGATTATCATGCAATTTGGGAACAATTTAACAAGAGTAGCATGAGAACCAATACACAATTGGGAATAAGCAGAAAAACCAAACCAAAACAAAGACCAGGCCCTAAGTATTGCCTTTTTGTTATTACCCTGCATTTACTCATGGTGAAACTAAGTTCAAGTTTCCAGGCATGGGGTCTTGTGGAGACCCAACCTCACTTTACTCATATTCTCTTCTTGAAAACATAATGACTGTATCTGACAATGCTTTCTGCTTTTCGTTGTCCTCCTCAAAACATAAGACCTGTACTTTGGGGCTGGCTCAGTGGGTAAGAACACCCGACTGCTCTTCCAAAGGTCCAGAGTTCAAATCCCAGCAACAACATGGTGGCTCACAACCATCCGTAACGAGATCTGACTCCCTCTTCTGGAGTGTCTGAAGACAGCTACAATGTACTTACATATAATAAATGAATAAATCTTAAAAAAAAAAAAGACCTGTACTTTACCACCAAAGAACAAATCCATATGATTGGTTAAACTATAACACCCATAATGTATAACAGTTGACACTGTAAACTACATATGCCCCTATCCCTAAATCCTGATTGGTGTGAAAATGAAGCTATAATTTGGAAGGTATGTTTCTGTCTGTCCATCCTTTTTTAAAAAATAATTTTATTTCTTCATTTCTTTATTGTCTAATCTCTTTTTCTTACAATCCACACCTTATACCCCTTGTCTTCTTCAGCATTTCTATTCCTGCACAAACATCATGACCAAGAAGCAAGTTGGGGAGGAATTACAGTCATGGTGTTTCTCTCCAGTATGTTTTATTTGATGCCTTTGACTACCACTCTCATATGCAAAGGCTTTACCACATTGAATAAACTCAGAGGGTTGCTCTGCAGAACAACTTCTTTCATGCCTGCAAATAAAATTGGCACATGTGAAATCTTTCTTACACTGATTATACTGATGAGTCTTTTTATCTGTATGAATTGTTTTAAATTTTGGTTTCATTGAACAGAGCAATCTAATGTTAACATAATATTACTTTGTTTATATTCAAAGGAGTTCTACTAAATTATGAATTGATTTACATCCTCGAGGATACGTGAAATGGGAACAGTACTGATTATCTGGCTCACATTTATAACATACTTTTTCTATGAGTATGCAGGTGGTATATATGTGTATGTGTGAATAAGGGGTGTGTGAGTATGGTGTGTGTGTGTGTGTGAATAACCATGTGTGAATATTTAGTATTTGTGTTTACTTGTATGTAATGGGGGTGTATATGGTCTGTGTGAGAGTGCACATGTATGTATATGTTATGTGTGTATGAGTATTGTGTGCATATGTGTGTGTGTGTTTGTTTATATGGTGTTTGTGTGTGTTCCTCCAGGCCCATCTCCATTGGCTTCAGACATACTTTTTTCATAGTTGTCAGGAAGTATTGCTTATTCTCTGATTGCTGGAGATTTGACTTGGTTCTTATTGGAGCAACTATGAATGCTGCTAATCCAAGCAAGCCCATGTGCAGTCTGTGCTCATGCCTGTGGATACAAGTTTCCAGCAAACACCTAGGAGTAAACTTACTGGAATAGAGTCATGTTTTACAGTCATACCACTTGCCAATCACACCAATTAGGGGTCTGATAATACATCTCACAATAATCTATTCCTGTAGATTGCTAATTTATGTTATGATTTATACATTGGAAATGATGCAGCCTACACTAAACAAAATACATTTTCGACCCTTTATTCTCTCTCTCTCTCTCTCTCTCTCTCTCTCTCTCTCTCTCTCTCTCTTTTTCTTTCTTTTCTGGGGGAGAGGGTATCAATGCTGGTTGACCTGAAACTCACTATATAGAGCAGGCTGGCCATCACTGCACAAAGATCTGCCTGCGACTCTTTCTCTGGTGTTGATATTAAAGGTGTCTGCCACCATGTCTGGCTGAGACTACAAAAACCTGTCTCAAGCCCAAAAGTTCTGTTTTAGGGAACCATTTGGTTGTAACCTGAAATGATCACAAGTTAGAGAGCCACCTACTTCCTTCCAGGTTTAATTGGTGCAAGTTCACTTTCAAGGAAACAAATTCTCAAGTCCCCAGGACACACTGAGGTTGACAGGTTGATATGTAAACCATGGACATGCTCATTCCATGGTATACAAAACAAGGTTTTTACTATAGATATAAGAGAGTGCCACGGAACACCCCAGTCGGATAAGGGGGTCCCTAGAATGAGGGATCTTGAAGCTAGGTGAGTAAGGATTTGGTGGTTACAAACAAACACAAACACAGAGGCAGTCTGAATATGAGTGTATTTTGCAGGAACCAAGCAGGGGATTTTATACATTAAAAAACCAAACATTACATCTCTTAGAAACTATGTCCAATGAAACAATCACAAATACCAACAAAAATCATTTGGTACAATAAAGCATAAAAGTCATCCAAGCATTACAACCCTGAAACTATGTGTTCAGTGAATCACAAACAGAACAGGTAACATCATTATAAATCATCAAAATGTAACAATTCTAAAAGGATGTATTCAGTGAGGGCTGTTGTCCAAGGCCAGTGGCATATTTCTAGGAGCAGATTAATAAATCTTTAATGTTCAGTGCTCTTAACCACTGAACTAACTCTCCAGCCCCATGGTCAATTATTATTTAACATCTAGTGCCTGATATTTATAAATCTTCAATATTTAAATTTAAACTATTTTAATTCTATCTAATTAAGGCTTTCTTTACCATATACCAAAACCCACATCCGATGACAAACATGTAGGCATATTAAATTTTATTGTTGGGAAAGTTTTTATCTATCATAATAGTTTTATAAACGATTTAAAAAGTAAAGCGTAAAAATGAATTTATGAAATTCCTAGGCAAATGGATGGACCTGGAGGTCATCATCCTGAGTGAGGTAACCCAATCATAAAGGAACTCGCACAATATGTACTCACTGATAAGTGGATATTAGCCCAGAAACTTAGGATACCCAAGATATAAGATACAATTTGCTAAATGCATGAAATTCAAGATCAAGTGTGGACACTTTGCCCCTTCTTAGAAATGGGAACAAAACACCCATGGAAGGAGTTACAGAGACAAAATTTGGAGCTGTGACAAAAGGGTGGACCATCTAGTGATTGCCATATGCAGGGATCAATCCCATAATCAGCTTCCAAACGCTGACACCATTGCATACACTAGCAAGATTTTGCTGAAAGGACCCAGACAGAGCTGTCTCTTGTGAGACTATGCCGGGGCCTAGCAAACACAGAAGTGGATGATCACAGTCAGCTATTAGATGGGTCACATGGCCCCCAATGGAGGAACTAGAGAAAGTACCCAAGGAGCTAAAGGAACCTGCAACCCTATAGGTGGAACAACAATATGAACTAACCAGTACCCCGGAGCTCGTGTCTCTAGCTGCATATGTATCAAAAGATGGCCTAGTCGGCCATCACTGGAAAGAGAGGCCCATTGGACTTGCAAACTTTATATGCCCTAGTACAGGGGAACGCCAGGGCCAAAAAGGGGGAGTGGGTCGGTAGGGGATTGGGGGGGTGGGTATGGGGGACTTTTGGGATAGCATTGAAAATGTAAACGAGGAAAATACCTAATAAAAAAAAAAGTAAAGTGTTAGTTTCCCCGGGGATAAGATCTTGTTAGTGACCCCCATCTCTTAAGGATGGTTTCTTACTCATTCTTCTCTCTTAAGATCTTGGACTAGGCTACCAGGAATATGTAAATAAGAAAAGGAATAAGAGAAAACAAAACAGATAGATTTCCATGAGAACTATTGGTCAATATTTTTTTTCCAGCGAAGAGTTCCACAACCGGTTCTAGCAGGCCTTGCCCTTTGGAGGTAAATGATCTCAGTCTGTGGAACTTGTCACACAGATCTTACTGGAGGTTGTGTGGCAAGAGAGAATGGACAAAAATCCTCTGGAAGTTTCCAGAGCAGAGAGAGAAAGAATTGGATTGAATGTGGCAGCAGGCTGGACTTGGCCATGAGGGATGGGGGAGATGAAGACAGAGTGCATCAAGAGAGAGGGGCCAGGAGAGTGCAAAGGCAAAACAGCAGATTTCAAAGGGAATGAGGAGCCTTGGAGAGGAGAGAGTTGTTCTAAGGGACTGGGAAAGAAGAACCAGGACACCAGCAGGGATTCTTAAATATGTAACAGCTGATAGTGAGTCTGGAGGCCTGCATATGCTGTGGTATGCTGATAGACTCCACAAATAATGATTTCTCCCTTCTCACAGTGATTAAAAAAAATGGCTCCTTTGGTAGACTTGAACCTGCTTTAAAAGCTCCAAAAGAAGGCTGGCAATTGTCTAACTGCCAGAATCTGGGCATAAGAGTTGAAAATCTTGAGTAGACAATCTTAACCCTGCCTCAGCAGCAGGGTCTCCTTGTTAGCTGCAGGGTCTTCTTTCAGTTGAGAAACTGTTTTCATTATTGTTGCTGTTTACACATTTCATCCATAAGCAAAGTGTCAAGACATCATCACCACATCCTTCTCATTCAAATGCCCTCCCAGTCCCACTCTGGGATACAAGGAGGATACAGCTCAGTAGCCTCAAGATGCAGACAGACACTTTGATCTGTGAATCTTAGTAACAAAGATCACAGTGAAGCACACAGGGACTACTAAGGGGGAAGTACATGGCACCTCCAATAAGAACAAGAGGGGCATGGGAAGAACTGAGCTTCCACCACAGAAGGGTTGGAAACTTTGAAATTAACATCATGAAACCAGTTTGCAGAGAAAGAGTGGAAGCCTACACCAGAAAGAGAGGACAAAAAGGGGATACCTAATATTTTTGCCCTTGTCCTCAATGTGTAGCCAGGTCTCAGAGGATGATGGAATTCCTTTTGGTTAAATCATGTGACTTCTTGATAAAAATTAAACAAAAAGGGAAAAAATATATACGCTGTGTAGTCAATCCTATGCCCAAGCTCCAGCTCTGGGTTTGGAGCTTGCTGACCTAATGACCTGCTCCTGTTAAGAGCCCAAATGGAGACATCTTCAGCCCATCTGGAAAGGTTCAAAAGAAATGTTCTGATACTTCTACAACATCTCTGCCCATGATCATCAGACCTGGGATGCTGAACCGTCCATGTAAGATACCATTCTCCCACCCGTCTTCCCTGCATGCTATGTCCCTTGAAAAAAGTCAAGCTGTCCTGAGCAGCCTGCTAGCCCAGGTGATATTTCTGCTCACCTTAATCAGACCTGTGGCTCCTGAGCCATAGAGAACAGAAGATGTGGTATCATGGAGCCCAAGGATACCGATCAGAAGCCTGACACACCAAGGCCATTGAGGTAAACTGCTCCCAATACCCAGTACAATGGGAACATCCAGGTACCAAAGCCATCCAGATGGCTAAAGGCCCTCAGAAAGAACATGATCAACAAACATTAGGGCAATATGACAAATTCAGAGCACAGCTGCCCTAATAAAGCAAACCCTGAATACTCTAACACAACTGAAGCACAAGAAAATGACCTTAAATCTAATCTTATGAAGATGATAAAGGCCTTTGTATGGGAAAGGAATAAATCCTGTAAAGAAATACAGATTACAATCAGAGAGGTAGAGGTCTTTAAAGACGGGAAAAAAAAAAAAAAAACGCTGAAAGATATACAATTAACTAGGTGGTGGAAATAAATAAAACTGTTCAGGACCTGCAAGCAGAAATAGAAACAATGAAGAAACACAAAGTGATGAATTCCTGGAGATGGAAAGCTTATGGCAGAGAATAGCAACACTAGAGTGATACAAGTGCCACCAACAGAAGACAGGTGTGGAAAAGAAAACCACAAGCATTGATACATCAGTTAAGACAATGTTAAATCAAATGAGCTAAATACCTAATAAAAAATGGAAAAAAAAAGACAATGTTACATCTAAAAACTTTTTGACACAGAACATCCAGGAAATTTGTGGTACTATGAAAAGACCTAACATAAGAATAATAGGGAAAGAAGGTAAAGAGCCCCACCTCCAAGGCCCAAAAAATATTCTCAATGAAATTAAAGGATCAAACTTTCTGAGCAGGGCGTGGTGGCACACGCCTCTAATCCCAGCACTCGGGAGGCAGAGGCAGGCGGATTTCTGAGTTCGAGGCCAGCCTGGTCTGCAAAGTGAGTTCCAGGACAGCCAGGGCTATACAGAGAAACCCTGTCTCAAAAATCAAAACAAAACCAAAAAAAAAAAAAAAAAGCATCAAACTTCCAAAAAAAGAAAAAAAGATGAGTATACACACACAAGGAGAGTATAGAAAGCCACTTTGAGTGGACAAGAAAAGAAAATCCTCCTACAGTTTGATAATCAAAACACAAGATCTATAGATCAAAGAAAAATATTAAAAGAAGCAAGGGAAATAAGCGAGGAAACATGCAAAGGCAGACCTATCACAATTATACCAGACTTCTCAACAGAGATTCTAAAAGGTAGAAGGGCCTGGACAGATGTCTTGAAACTGCTGAAAATCAGGAGTGACAACCAATAGCTGGCAAAACTCTCAAGTACCATTGAAGGTGTAAACAGGATATTACAAGAAAATTCAATTCAAACAATATATATCCACAAATCTGCCCCTAAAGAAAATAGTAGAAGCAAACCTCCAACTCAAGGAGGATAACTACATCACAGAAGACACAGCAAATAAATAATAAATAAGTAGTAATAATAAATAAATAAATAAATATAATAAATAAATAAATAATAATAATAAATAATTCCATAACAGCAAAAACATGGGAAGCACATACAAACAAACAAACAAAAAAAACAAACACACCTAACACATATACACAAACACCCACATACACACATACCACTCTCTTAATTAGGGTTTCACTGCTGTGAATAGACAACATGACCAAGACAACTCCTATATTACAACATATAATTGGGGCTAACTTACAGGTTTAGAGTTTCAGTCCATTTTCATTAAGGCAGAAACATCGCAGCATCCAGGCAGGCACGATGTAAGAAAAAAAAAAAAAAGAAAGTTCTATGTCTTGGTCTGAAAGCTATTAGCAGAATACTGGCTTTCAGGTAGGAAGGATAAGAGTCTTATGGCCAACCCCATAGTTATATACATATTCCAAAACAGCTATACCTACTCCAACAGGGCAACACCTTCTAATAGTGCCACTGCCTGGGTAGTGTATATGAGAACCATCACAATCACATTAAAGCAACAGGAATTGACAATCACTGGTCAATAATATCACTCAATATCAATGGACTCGGGCCTATGGAGAGGGATGCTCCTTCTTAAGATAATGAAAAGGAAACTTGGAGTAAATGACTGGATTGATGTGTAAAATAAATGACTGGACTTGATCTCCAGGAGATGACCTAACCAGAGAATTTTTTAGAATAGTAAGAGAGAATTGCTTGTAGAACTGTCATGGGAGCTGCTTGAAGATCTCCAGAGAACACTGATCAGTTAAATGAGCACAGAACAGAATGAATTCAGAATAGAAAACTGTTTCCAGCAGAGAAAAGGGTGTAACCTTGTAGTGATGATTCAACTGCCTATCCTTTATTTTCAATGCTCTCAGACACCCCTTCTCTCAGAACACTCCTTCTAGCCCAGGATTGGAACTTGGCAACAGAGGTATATCTTTATAACACTACTTTTTAAATCTATATAAGGACTTATAGGAATTGCCTTATTTACGTTAACATCCAAAGCAATCCCAGGTACTAGCTTATACCCAACTATTTTGATTTATGGTTCTTACGGAAGTGTAATTACAGCACATGTTGATCAGCCATGTGAGAGCTAGAAAAAGTATTGAGTTTGAACAGTGCTCTTAACAACTGAATGATCTCTCCATGCCTATTCACCCACTGCTCGAAACCTTCTGGCCCGGGGCAGGGTAATGGTGGAGTCATAGAATAGGACACTGGTGATGGCTTCAAAGTCTGAGGGTCTCGGGGCTATCTAGCTCTCTAACTGTACTGAAATACTGATGATAACATCTAAAAACTCCTAAAAACTTTCTTGCTCTTTCTGAGGGTAAAAAGACTGATGGCTTAGGTGATTAACACCTGTAGCCTAACAGCTGAGGATGAAGGAATGTGGCCTTTGCTCTATCTCAGAAGGAATTGTTGGGCACTAACTTGTAGCCTGCAAGTCAGAAGTCACAGGAAGAAAATGGGACACTTAGAGAAGTTGTTAGAGTTTATTACTAAGTTGTCAAAAGTTTCCTATGAAAGCTATCTAAGAGGAAAAGTGAAAAGATCCTAAGTGGGGAAGGGCAAAAAGTTCCCCTTTCTCTTTTCCTTATCTCTTTGTCCTCTGTACTTATACCTCTTTCAGAATATCTGATCACATATTGCAGAGAACACTACAAATTCACACAAAAAATCAAATCATAAGTTGAGAAAGAAGTTTACAACAGAGAATGTTTACATGCATACCATTAGGAGTAATTACTAATGGCTAACTATCCATTGCCTGTATCAAATCCACAGGTTTACTGAAGATTTAAAATCATAACAAAGTTATTAGTAAAGTTTTGCATAGATAAACACAGTCAATATTTTATCTTCTAGCCTAGGACCTATAATACATTGTTAGTTTCCTTTTTATGACCTTTGGTAAATTGTTTTACATTCTCTTGGAATGTGCTCTGAGTAGGAGAAAGTCTGGTTACTAAGAGCAATTAATTGGTGATGCTTGGGAGGCTGACAGACTTCTCATTGCAGTTTGTCCCACTATAAAAGAGCTTAATAATCACTGACATAATTTTAGGAATTCTTATCAGATCATCATTAAGACTTAAGTCATCTATTTGTCTATGTAGCATCACTACATCTTCGTAGACCTGTAGAGTTTTGCTCTAAAGGGGTGTGGTACTATTTAGTGATTGTTATATATGTTCAATAATAACAGGAAAAGCATATTAATAGCAGGAATATTTCCTAAAATGTATCCATTACAGGCTTGCTTAATGAGGGCAAAGCTGTCTCAGATATTATAATAATCCGAAGCACGCCATTTCACCTGCTAGATGTTAGCTTGTCCCATTATGACTCCGGAAAACCCACTTTCAATAAAATAAGAGAATACTGTACAAAAGGTACTAGACATACACGGACCAGCTTTGAGGAAAGCTACAAGCAGGAAATGGAATTTACTGAAAAGAAGCTATATGTGCTGCAGGTGACAGAGATGGAGAAGTGATAGTATAGAAAACCATGTGGCTAAGGCAATGTCATCATAATCTCAAGATGCTGAACAAGAAGCTATAAGTTTTGTTGTTTTCACTGTTAAATTTTGGTCTCTTTGGTCAGTTCATTTTTCCATATGATTTGTTTATTTCTGCTAAGGATTGTTTCTTTTGTGACATTGGATGTGCAAAAGATAACAATCTCTCTTAAGCATAAGGTACAGTGTGGACAGATAAAAAGTAGTTTTCATTTTTGAAAAAAAAACATGTGGTAGTTAAATGATAATGGCTCCCATAGACTTATATGTTCAAATACTTTAAAAAAAGATTTATTTAATTATTATATATAAGTACACTGTAGCTGTCTTCAGACACTCCATAAGAGGGAGTAAATATGGATGGTTTTGAGCCACCATATGGTTGCTAGGATTTGGACTCAGGAACATCAGGAGAGCAGTCAGTACTCTTTACTACTGAGCCATATTTCCAGCCCCTTATGTTTGAATACTTATTACTTTAGTTTGTTGAACTGTTTGCTAAGGCTTTAACATCTTCTAACCATGCCCACTTTGCTAGCTACCTCTTGTTAGAGGTTCAAAATATGAGCTCACAGCTCTACCTGATGCCATGTGTTTATACTGTCGTTATTGACTCTAATGCTTTGGAACTGTAAGTCCAAAATGATGCCCTCAATTATAATTTCCTTTGTCTATGGTGTGTTTCACAATATCAATGGAAAAGAAAGTATAAAGAATTGTCCCATGGAAAATCAGAGTACAGAAAATGATCCCTTCCAACTATAGAAACCAGGGAGGAATATTTTTCAAACTATCTCTAGGGCAGTATGATCTGTCCCATACCTTTGAAATTAGGAGTGATCCCAAGATTCTCAATTATAGACTTCCCTTAAAAAGCAACCCTTTAAAGAACATTTTCCTTTACTTATAACCCAACCAATTCCAAAAAACATTTCAGCTCCATCTTGTATCATGTAAGGAATGGAGGTCCAAAAGCACAAGATTAAATATATACTACCCCCCCTTTTTTGACAGCACACAGAGTGTTTTTATAGAGTATTTTTTTTATCTACATTTCAAATGTTATCTCCTTTCCTAGTTCCCTTCCCCCAGTCTCCTATTTCCTCTCCCTCCCCCTTCTTCTATTAGGGTGTTCCCAGTCACTCACTCCTGTGTCCCCACCCTGGCATTCCCTTACACTGGGGTATCATACTACTCTTTATACAGATTCAATAAATGTTGTAAATTATCGTTTATTTAGTGACTCTAGTTCAGCTGGTATTCTAAATAAGGGCCTGTCTGAGAAATAACAACAACAAAGATAAACAATCATATTATATTTGTTAAGGGCCAGTTAAGGGCTATTGTTTATTTCCTGTTCCAAATTAATCCTAAAGATAAAATATGATTAATTCTATATTGTTAACTATGGTGTTTTCTCTAATCATGTCCCAAGTTAAAGGACACCTTGTTATTTTGACTGGTTTTTTCCTCTATAATCTTGAGATATACATAGTATAAATTGTTTCCACTGCTCATGGTATGTTTTGTTTGTTTGTTTGCTTATTTACTTATTTATTTATTTGTTTTTTTCTCCCAAGAGATGGTTTGTCTATGCAGCATTGGCTGTCCTGAACTCACTCAGCTTCAGACCAGCCTGGCCTGGAATTCAGAAATCTGCCTTGCTCTGCCTCCCCTGTGTTGGGATTAAAAGCATGAACTATCAATGGCTGGCATTGTAGGTTTTATTAACTACAGATTTTAATTGTATCACCAACTACAAACAATTCCAGTTTTGTAATAGTTACTATTCATCTTAGCATTGAATTTGACTCCAAAATGTTTCACTGTTTTTACTCACAGCTGATTATCTCTCTGAATTCAGAGACTGCGAGATTGGTCTGGAAATAAAATAAATTTTTAATTCATATGATTTAGGTCGTTTCTTTCTGGATCTTGACAGTGTAACTGTATCTACCCTTTAAAGAAACTAAGCATATTTGAGACGGCTTATATTATGGAAGTGACTATGTAGATAAGTGTGGCCTGAAATCCATGAATCTGAATTTGCCTCCAAACTTCTGGGATTGATAGCACATAATATCATGCTTGGCAATATTCATTTTGAAGATGATAGTGAAAGAAAAGTAAAATTCAAGGTCAAGACTCATGCGGTTTGCTAGATAGGAGGGCTTTTTGGGCCTAGAGCAAAGAACAAAGGCTGTAAAGTCATCTCAGGAACTGGCTAGCCATAAAGATAGGGAAGACATAAAAGAATGTCCAGACTGGCCCGGCAACTCCCTATGTCCCTCCCTTCTGACCTGGGTTAAATGTTAACCAGATGCTCTGCTGACTTAGATAAGCACCAGACCCTCAGCATTCCTGACACCCTGTCTTACACGTACTCTTATTCTGATGTGTAATCATTCTGCTGATATTTAAATGAACCAATCATGTGAAACCATGCCAATTCCTCCCCCAGCCCCAGACTCTTTTCTATAAAAACCCCTAACTTTCGAGCCTCATGGTCAAAAACCGCTGTCTCCTGTGTGAGATACGTGTTGGCCCAGAGCTCCGTCATTAAACTACAGCATGTGTATGTTTGCATCAAGGTCTCTCAGGATTCCTTGGGTGCGCGCTGATTCGGGAATTGAGTGTGTGTGTGTGTGTGTGTGTGTTTGTGTGTGTGTGTGTGTGTGTGGTTCCCCACTAGGTTCTTTCAATTGTAAGGCACTGATTCTGAACACCTGAAATGACTTTAAGAGTTATCCTATTGTCCCAGTTCTTCGGTGCTCTCTTTACCTGTTATCAATTTTGCTCCTCTCTCTCTCATTCTCTCTCTCTCTCAGAAATTAAGCTGTTATTTTATTTGTATGGGTGTTTTGCCTCTGTATTCTTGTTTCTGTCCATGAGGAAATCCAAGAAGGCCACTATGTCTCTCGCGTGTTTCCTACTCTGTTCTGAAGCTTCTCTCATAACCATTATGTGGAAAACACTTGCAGATGACCTAAACCCAGTCAGAACCACAGAACAAAATCTTGTTTCCTGAAATCTCTCTTTAATTGCTAATATTCTGGGCACCCATCCATGTAACCTGATTCATAGGCTATGTAAGCTATCCAGCTTGATTCTTGAAGGAAGAAGACATACTTCCTGAGTGCTGTGGTTGGAGTTCAGATGAGCTCCAAATTTGCAAAACAATGAACACAGAGACACAGCCCACAAAGGGAAGTAACAGACAATTGAGCAGCATGGATCAGGAATCTTAGTTACACCCAGGGGTTTGGTAGGATGACACAAAGGTACTCAACTGGAGCAGAGGCACTAGTGCTACTGAACTGTGAATCTCTAGATCTGGGAAAGCATTAGCCCAGGTTGGAACTGAATTTCTTCAGTTCACCATAACCCTAAGAGTGGTGATAATGTCACTCAAGACTCTCAAGCCAATCAGAATCTCCACACGGAGCTTCCAGTCAGAAGAGGAGGCGGGCTCTTCCAGGTTCCAAGCCAGCAACTTCCTCCCTGTAATTTAGCTGACCTTTGCGTTTCTGTGGAATGTGTTTCGAGTGCCTCTACTGAGTGATGTGAGGGGACCTCGCAAACTCAGAACTCCAGACATGGTAAGTGCAAGGTCATCTCCCACAGAGAGGAGGAGGAATACAGTATTACAACTCCTTTCAAGCTGGGTTCTGACTGATCAGTGAGACAAAAGACACCAGGGAATGAGTGTTGTCTAACCTCCCTGGGTTACAGGGTTACAAATTAGGGGGTTACAAATAAAGAGGGACAGGTATAAGGTTGAGTTCACTGACCAACTTTGAAGCTGGTCTACTTGCAGCACAGAAAAGGAGGAGGAATAAGGTCTACTCTAGCAGTAGGTGACATTCACTGTGAGGAATCAAGTAATCAATTTTACATAATCAATAGAATTCCATACTGGACATCTTGGGGCATTTCCCAGATTAGGGCAATGACTAATGAGACCATAGTCCCTCTCTGTTACAGCATATTGCTGGCATACCTCACCATCTACCCCAGGAGTAGGGCTGCCAATCTCCCAGCTGCCATTCTTTATGGAATCCAATCATTTGGGAACTGGCCTTTTCATCTATCATTAATCATCCTGATCTCCTGGTCTGGCTCTTGCTTCTGCCCTCCTTCCTCTCTCCACAAGGTTCAAGGTCATGTCTACTTATATTATCCCAAGTATAACTAGGTCTGGCTATGTTCTCACTTTTGTGTATAATATACTTTCTACTCCACCAGACCTAGGAGCAGTGATGGCCTTTACTTTTTATTTCTTCTTTTTCTTCCCTTTTCTCTCCCATTAACTGATTCTAGCTTTAAAAGTCATAGCCACTTTTACTTTTAAATTATTGTTAATGTATGAATTTGATTGCAGTTTGGCCTCAGGACTTCCCCTGTATGAAGTACAGATGGCTGCCCTGGGTATTGTATGCATAATTGAATATACAAAGAAAGACCGTGGGCCTTTAAAATGGAAAATACTTAGTCTGTGGGACTAGAAAATTCTTTTAAATGTAAATGTTAAAGACTTGGGCTATGCCTGCATGTAGGATGGAACTGCAGAGCTTGGAAGGTTTCAGTTGTGTGAGTCATTTGCTCTGTGATCCTACAGTTAAGGAGCTGCTGTTGTCTTGAGGCCCGGCTTGGGTTTTCCAAGCTAAAGTAGGACTATGGGCACGTCTAACAATCAGGAACACTAGTGGAAGGTAGCATGCAAGTTCTTTACAGGATTCTCCTCAGATGCACGTGTTTTAAGCTGCCTGGAAGACCACAAGCCATTCCCTGGTCATTATGGTAATCTCCATTGACAGTACAGGAGGAGCAAGTCTGCAGAGCTATTTGCGTCCAATCTCCTGGTACTAAGATGGACTGTGGGTCAGAGTGTGGTACTGTTGGTCCATGTGGTGATCATAACAGAGGCCCTTGTCCTTTGATCGTTCCTGAGTGTGTATTTACAGGGGTGGGGTTGGCCCTGGGAGTGGCAAGGTGAGGAACTTAAATGTCACTATGCATTGTGTATATACAAACATTGCCTTTGGTGTGTAGTAGGACAACATTGGAAAAGCAACGATTTGATTTCTAGAATTTGTGACTGTTCTGTATTCAGTTTTTTGTGACTAATTTTATGAATAGTTTGGAAGGTAGTAGTAAAGAGCTGATAATGATCATCCTTCAGAAATATTTGATTAGATCCCTTTTACCTTTCTATTCCCTATTGTCAAAATGGCATGATTCATAGAAATTCAATTCTTGGTTACAAAAGGAGCTTCTGAGTCTTACAACCCAAACAAGGGCAGACACACCCTTCTCAACCATAGTAAGTATTCCTGAAGACTAAGCAGTCTCTCTAAAGATCAAGCCCTCTATCTGTTACCCTAGACACAATGCATAAGTTTCTCAGGTGTTGATGGTGCTGGTTGGGTGGATAGGATAGACTGGAACATAATGCATATGGCAGGAAGCAGACATTAAATTATCATTCAGAATTGTTTTGCATATGGGCTCCTGTGGGGCTGGTTTAGCCTGAAATCACTAAGGGTCATGAACAGCTATAGAACAATAGCTTAACTTTCTGATCATCTACAATGACAGAGAGAGCTCTAGAAAATGGGGCCTCACTGTTTGGAAGACAGGTCAGTAGTAACTGTTGGGTCAGATTTATAACAGTTTAAGGGTCACTTTGAGTTATTTTTATTGGAGTCAGGAAATATGATTTTATTTTATTTCTATACACACACTAGCACAGGTAACATTGGTTAAGTTCACATTGTTCTTGGTGTAATTGTCTTAGTTATTCTGAAGAAAAATTGAAAATTGGTCACATGGTAATGGGACCTGATACTGTATTGCAGTGCTATAGGCAACTATGAGAATTGTGTCTAGGGTAACAGATAGAGGGCTTGATCTTTAGAGAGACTGCTTAGTCTTCAGGAATACTGACTATGGTTGAGAAGGGTGTGTCTGCCCTTGTTTGGGTTGTAAGACCCAGACATGTGGCAGGAAGGGAAGGGGAGAATGTAATGGTCTTTTTAATCTACATATGTAATGGACAGGTGAGAGAAAACTAATCTTAAGCCCACTCTTGCATATTGTGTCTCAGGGAGTAAAAATGAGGAAGGTCTAGCAACATTCTGCATGGTTCCCTACCCAACATCTCAATACTAAGGCATCAGGTTACCACAGATCATTTATTTACTTAAGTTTTTTTGTTGTCCAAATGTGAAAGACTGGATAAAAAGCACTATGTGGGTGGGCAGGGCAGTCATTACACTATTGTCTGTATCATATTTTTTTATGTACACTTGTATCAGATCTTTTAGGATTTAGTCTACCTATGATGATGTGCATGTGAACTTCACTCGTGAGTGGGCTTTGCTGGATGATTCCTAGAAGAGTCTCTACAAAGGTTTGATGCTAGAGACCTATAGGAATCTCACAGCTATAGGTAATACAGTGATATTTTTATATACTTTGTAACATGTATGCACAACAGTTTCTTTATGATTGTTATTTGTTTTTGTAATTTCAATTGAGAATGAGGAAGAATAAGGTGAATAAATCACCTATGGTTCTAAAGTTCAAGGGAGTTAGTAACTTGAATATTGCCTTATTTCCAATAATGTAACATACTTTCTTCGGTACTGTGTTTTAGGGTACATTTGGGAAGAACATACAATTGAAGACGATTTTTAATTTTCTAAAAGTCATGGAAGGTAATTTTCCTATTCAAGTTGATGAGAAAATGCCTATGAAGAAAATTTAATATGTGCTGCAAGTTGTAAAGAAAACCAATATGGTACAATAAGCACTGCTTACAGTTATGGATGTTTACTGAATTTCATAAAATGATATATGTCTATAACAGGTATGTAATTATTGTTTGTAAAGCATTCTATTAGTTCAAAGACAGAGAAATATGGGTTAACAGGTATGTTACTGTTTAAATCAGCCTAGTACAGCCATGCTGTACAAGTGCGAGTCTCTTCAGTCTCATATAGCTTAGCTATTGCAACAGGAACACACAGTGATTAGGTGACAAGTATATGTCTAAAACTTAGTAATAAGCAAATAATCCATAGTAAATCTGAGCTCAATGATATACTTGTAATAGCATTGCTAAATTTAGTGAGATGGACGGTTCATAAGATTCAAGAATGGTTTTGTGGAAAAACTTTAATCCCTGTACCACATCTCTGTGAGGAAAAAAGTCAGCTGTGATTGTAATGTGGAACCTTTTCACTTGTTATTCTTGTTTTGATATGGATATTACAATGGATATGAGCCATGTGAATATAGGGACATGGAAAGAAACCACTTATCTTTCTCTTTTCCAAAACTATTAGAGGATATGTAGTATACTACATTTTGAGTAGACATTCTAAATGTGCTATAAGTTTGTACATAATTAGTTTGCCAACCTTATTGGGGACAATTACGACTTAAACTGCTGAATATCCTAATGAGAATTAGGGTACTAGAAATTTTATTCTGTTTTCATGTGTTCACCTTCCAAATTTAGTATTACTGTCACGATAACAAAATTTGTGAATGCGGTGTGCAAAAGCTCTGAGTTCTTCCTGTTTTTTTCAAATATGTGAATAATCTGTTATGGAAAAGGTATGCTATAAATGTGAGCCAGATAATCAGTACTGTTCCCATTTCATGTATCCTCAAAGGTGTAAAACAATCCATAATGAAGGAGAACACCTTTGAATGAAAACAAAGTCATATTACAGTAATATTAGATTGCTATTTTCAATGAAACTAAATTCTGAAAGAATTCATACACATAAAAAGACTCATCAGTGTAAACAATGTGAGAAATATTTCATGTGTGCCAATTGTATTTGCAGGCATGAAAGAAGTTGTACTGGAGAGCAACCCTCTGATTTTATTCAGTGCCGTAAAGTCTTTGCATATCATAGTTATAGTCAAAGGCATGAAAGAACACAAACAGGAGAGGAATTGTACGAATGTAACCAATGTGGTAAAGCCTTTGGCTACAGCAGTGCTCTCCAACATCATGAACGAATTCATAAAGGAGAGAAACCCTATGAATGTGATCAATGTGGTAAAGGCTTTGTACAAAGCAATCATCTCCAAATACATAAGAGAACACATACAGGAGAGAAACCCTATGAATGTAACCAATGTGGTAAAGGCTTTGCAGGAAGGAGTGACCTCCAAATATATAAACAAACACATACAGGAGAGAAAACATATGAATGTAACCAATGTGGTAAAGCCTTTGTACAAAACAGACATCTGCAGATACATAAAGTAACACATACAGGAGAGAAACTCTATGAGTTTAACCAATGTAGTAAAGCCTTTCCCAAAAGAAGTACTCTTGGATATCATAAATGGACTCATATAGGAGAGAAATACTATGAAGTCAACCAATTTGGTGAAGCCTTTGCAGGAAGCAGTGATCTCCAAATACATAAATAAACACACATAATAAAGAAACCTTTTAAATATAATCTGTGTGGCAAAGCTTTTTCAAAAATCAGTAGTCTTCCCATACATAAAATAACACATAGTTCAGAGAAACCATTTGACTGTAACCAGTGTGATACAGGTTTTTCACAAAGCAGTGGTTACCAAAATCATAAAAGAATACATAGAGGAGAGGAATTTTAAAATGTTAGCAATGTGGTTTTAATCCTTTTTCACAAAGCTGTGACCTCCAAATATATAAAGGAACACATACAGGAGAGAAACCCTATGAATATCGGCAAAGTTCTGAAGACATTCTACTTTATAATTATCTTCAAATACATAAAAGAACATGTACTGGAGAGAAATCCTCTGAATGTAACTAACATGGTAAAGTCTTTGTACAAAACAGTCATCTTCACACAAAAGAACACACTCTGGTAGAAACCTATGAATATAAGAAATATGGTAAACTTTTTGCAAGTTGCAGTACTCTCCAAGGAAATAAAAGAAAACATATTCCACAGAAACACTATTAATGTCATCAATGGGTAAAGGCTTTGTATGTTGCAATCATCTTCAAATACATACAAGAAGCCATACAGGTGAGAAACCCTAAGACTGTAAGCAGTGTGGTAAAGCATTCGCATGTCGGTCATATTCAAAGGCAAGAAATAAACCATAATGTAGAGAAATCCTGTGGATGTGTTTAATATGGTGAAGGTTTCCCACATTTCTAAAGTCTTCATCATCATGAAAAATCCATACTGGAGAGAAACTGTATGAATATATTTGATACGGTAAAGCCTTGCCCTTTCTAATTCGTGGAAGAATTGAGTTGGAATTTTGATGGGGATTGTATTGGATCAGTAGATTGCTTTTGACAAGATAGCTATTTTTACTATATTGATCCGCCAATCCATGAGCATGGGAGATCTTTCCATCTTCTGAGATCTTCTTTAATTTCTTTCTTCAGAGACTTGAAGTTCTTATCATACAGATCTTTCAATTCCTTAGTTAGAGTCACGCCAAAGTATTTTATATCCTTTGTGACTATTGAGAAGGGTGTTGTTTCCCTAATTTCTTTCTCAGCCTGTTTATCCTTTGTGTACAGAAATGCCATTAACTTGTTTGAGTTAATTTTATATCCAGCTACTTCATTGAAGCTGTTTATCAGGCTTAGGAGTTCTCTGGTGGAATATTTCGGGTCACTTATATATACTATCATATCATCTGCAAAAAGTGATATTTTGACTTCTTCCTTTCCAATTTGTATCTGCCGAAAGTAGTCTGCATAGGTGAAAGTATGGACTACAGAAGCTAACAGCTTCTGGGACAGGCAGGAGCCACAGAGCTTCTGAGGCAGCCCCCTTTTCAGGCCCCAGACATCTGGACACCTTCCCAGCCAGAGGATAGGTGTCCGCCCAGCCCGGGAGGGCTTTGCCTGAGCATCAGCGGCAGACATCTTGGTTCTAGGACTCCACCGAGAGTATTCTGCACAGGTGAGAGTGTGGACTACATAAGCTAACAGCTTCTGTCACAGGCCGAAGCAACACAGCTTCTGGGACACGTCCTGTTTGGGGCCTTCATCTTCGGCCAGGAGGGAGGTCCGAACGCCAGATATCTGTGCACCTTCCCTATAAGAGGAGAGCTTGCCTGCAGAGAGTGCTCTGACCACTGAAACTCAGAGGAGAGAGCTAGTCTCCCAGGTCTGCTGATAGAGGCTAACAGAATCACTGGAGGAACAATCTCTAATCAGAGACAACTAAATCAACTAACTCCAGAGATTATATTACCAGATGGTGAAAGGTAAACGTAAGAATCTTACTAACAGAAACCAAGACCACTAACCATCATCAGAACCCAGCACTCCCACCTCGCCCAGTCCAGGGCACCCCAACACACCCGGAAAGCTAGACCCAGATTTAAAAGCATATCTCATGATGATGGTAGAGGACATCAAGAAGGACTTTAATAACTCACTCAAAGAAGTACAGGAGAACACTGCTAAACAAGTAGAAGACCTTAAAGAGGAAGCACAAAAATCCCTTAAAGAATTGCAGGAAAACACGACCAAACAGGTGATGAAATTGAATAAAACCATCCAAGACCTAAAAAGGGAAGTAGACACAATAAAGAAAACTCAAAGTGAGGCAACACTGGAGATAGAAACCCTAGGAAATTAATCTGGAACCATAGATGCGAGCATCAGTAACAGAATACAAGAGATGGAAGAGAGAATCTCAGGTGCAGAAGATTCCATAGAGAACATCGGCACAACAATCAAAGAAAATGGAAAACGCAAAAAAGATCCTAACTCAAAACATCCAGGAAATCCAGGACACAATGAGAAGACCAAACCTGTGGATAATAGGAGTAGATGAGAATGAAGATTTTCAACTTAAAGGACCAGCAAATATCTTCAACAAAATTATAGAAGAAAACTTCCCAAACCTAAAGAATGACATGCCCATGAACATACAAGAAGCCTACAGAAGTCCAAATAGACTGGATCTGAAAAGAAAGTCCTCCCAATATATAATAATCATAACAACAAATGCTTTAAATAAAGATAGAATATTAAAAGCAGTAAGGGAAAAAGTTCAGGTAACATATAAAGGCAAGCCTATCAGAATTACACCAGATTTTTCACCAGAGACTATGACAGGCAGAAGAGCCTGACGGATGTTATACAGACACTAAGAGAACACAAATGCTAACACAGGCTACTGTACCCAGCCAAACATTCCATTACCTTAGATGGAGAAACAAAAGTATTCCACGACAGAACCAAATTCACACATTATCTTTCCACGAAACCTGCCTTTCAAAGGATAATAACAGAAAAAAAAAAAAATACAAGGACGGATACCACGCCCTAGAAAAACAAGAAAGTAATCCCTCAACAAACCTAAAAGAAGACAGCCACAAGAACAGAATGTCAACGTTAACAACAAAAATAATAGGAAGCAACAATTACTTTTCCTTAATATCTCTTAATATCAATGGACACAACTCCCCAATAAAAAGACATAGACTAACAGACAGGATACACAAACAGGACCCAACATTTTACTGCTTACAGGAAACCCATCTCAGGGAAAAAGATAGACACTACCTCAGAATGAAAGGCTGGAAAACAATTTTCCAAGCAAATGGTCTGAAGAAACAAGCTGGAGTAGCCATTCTAATATCTAATAAAATCGACTTCCAACCCAAAGTTATCAAGAAAGACAAGGAGGAGCACTTCATACTCAAGAAATGTAAAATCTTACAAGAGGAACTCTCAATTCTGAATATGTATGCTCCAAATAAAAGGGCAGCCACATTCATTAAAGAAACTTTAGTAAAGCCCAAAGCACACATTGCACCTCACACAATAATAGTGGGAGACTTCAACACACCACTTTCACCAATGGACAGATCATAGAAACAGAAACTAAACAGGGACACAGTGAAACTAACAGAAATTATGAAACAAATGGATCTAACAGATAACTATAGAACATTTTATCCTAAAACAAAAGGATATACCTTCTTCTCAACACCTTATGGTACCTTCTCCAAAAATTGACCACATAATTGGTCACAAAACAAGCCTCAACAGATACGAAAATATTGAAATTGTTCAATGCATCCTATCAGATCACTATGGACTAGGCTGATCTTCAATAACAACAACAAAAAAATAATAGAAACCCAACATTCACGTGGAAACTGAACAACAATCTTCTCAATGATACCTTGGTCAAGGAAGGAATAAAGAAAGAAATGAAGGACTTTAGAACAAAAGGAAGCAAATTCACCCAAGAGGAGTAGATGGCAGGAAATAATCAACCTCAGGGGAGAAATCAACCAAGTGGAAACAAGAAGAACTATTCAAAAAATCAAGCAAACGAGGAGCTGGTTCTTTTTTTTTTAATGAGGTATTTAGCTCATTTACATTTCCAATGCTATACCAAAAGTCCCCCATACCCATCCACCCCCACTCCCCTACCCACCCACTCCCCCTTTTTGGCCCTGGCATTCCCCTGTACTGGGGCATATAAAGTTTGTGTGTCCAATGGGCCTCTCTTGCCAGTGATGGCCGACTAGGCCATCTTTTGATACATATGCAGCTAGAGTCAAGAGCTCCGGGGTACTGGTTAGTTCATAATGTTGTTCCACCTATAGGGTTGCAGATCCCTTTAGCTCCTTGGGTACTTTCTCTAGCTCCTCCATTGGGAGCCCAGTGATCCATCCATGTGTGAGCATCCACTTCTGTGTTTGCTAGGCCCCAGCATAGTCTCACATGAGACAGCTATATCTGGGTCCTTTCAGCAAAATCTTGCTAGTGTATGCAATGGTGTCAGCGTTTGGAAGCTGATTATGGGGTGGATCCCTGGATATGGCAGTCTCTACATGGTCCATTCTTTCATCTCAGCTCCAAACTTTGTCTCTGTAACTCCTGCCAAGGATGTTTTGTTCCCACTTCTAAGGAGGGGCATAGTGTCCACACTTCAGTCTTCATTTTTCTTGAGTTTCATGTGTTTAGGAAATTGTATCTTATATCTTGGGTATCCTAGGTTTTGGGCTAATATCCACTTATCAGTGAGTACATATTGTGTGAGTTCCTTTGTGAATGTGTTACCTCACTCAGGATGATGCCCTCCAGGTCCATCCATTTGGCTAGGAATTTCATAAATTCATTCTTTTTAATAGCTAAGTAGTACTCCATTGTGTAGATGTACCACATTTTCTGTATCCATTCCTCTGTTGAGGGGCATCTGGGTTCTTTCCAGTTTCTGGCTATTATAAATAAGGCTGCTATGAACATAGTGGAGCATGTGTCCTTCTTACCAGTTGGGGCTCCTTCTGGATATATGCCCAGGAGAGGTATTGCTGGATCCTCCGGTAGTACTATGTCCAATTTTCTGAGGAACCGCCAGACTGATTTCCAGAGTGGTTGTACAAGTCTGCAATCCCACCAACAATGGAGGAGTATTCCTCTTTCTCCACATCCACGCCAGCATCTGCTGTCACCTGAATTTATGATCTTAGCCATTTTCACTGGTGTGAGGCGGAATCTCAGGGTTGTTTTGATTTGCATTTCCCTGATGATTAAGGATGTTGAACATTTTTTCAGGTGCTTCTCTGCCATTCGGTATTCCTCAGGTGAGAATTCTTTGTTCAGTTCTGAGCCCCATTTTTTAATGGGGTTATTTGATTTTCTGAAGTCCACCTTCTTGAGTTCTTTATATATGTTGGATATTAGTCCCCTATCTGATTTAGGAAAGGTAAAGATCCTTTCCCAATCTGTTGGTGGTCTTTTTGTCTTATTGATGGTGTCTTTTGCCTTGCAGAAACTTTGGAGTTTCATTAGGTCCCATTTGTCAATTCTCGATCTTACAGGACAAGCCATTGCTGTTCTGTTCAGGAATTTTTCCCCTGTGCCCATATCTTCAAGGCTTTTCCCCACTTTCTCCTCTATAAGATTCAGTGTCTCTGGTTTTATGTGAAGTTCCTTGATCCACTTAGATTTGACCTTAGTACAAGGAGATAAGTATGGATCAATTCGCATTCTTCTACATGATAACAACCAGTTGTGCCAGCACCAATTGTTGAAAATGCTGTCTTTCTTCCACTGGATGGTTTTGGCTCCCTTGTCAAAGATCAAGTGACCATAGGTGTGTGGGTTCATTTCTGGGTCTTCAATTCTATTCCATTGGTCTACTTGTCTGTCTCTATACCAGTACCATGCAGGTTTTATCACAATTGCTCTGTAGTAAAGCTTTAGGTCAGGCATGGTGATTCCACCAGAGGTTCTTTTATCCTTGAGAAGAGTTTTTGCTATCCTTGGTTTTTTGTTATTCCAGATGAATTTGCAAATTGCTCCTTCTAATTCGTTGAGGAATTGAGTTGGAATTTTGATGGGGATTGCATTGAATCTGTAGATTGCTTTTGGCAAGATAGCCATTTTTACAATGTTGATCCTGCCAATCCATGAGCATGGTAGATCTTTCCATCTTCTGAGATCTTCTTTAATTTCTTTCTTCAGGGACTTGAAGTTTTTATCATACAGATCTTTCACTTCCTTCGTTAGAGTCACGCCAAGATATTTTATATTATTTGTGACTATTGAGAAGGGTGTTGTTTCCCTAATTTCTTTCTCAGCCTGTTTATTCTTTGTGTAGAGAAAGGCCATTGACTTGTTTGAGTTAATTTTATATCCAGCTACTTCACCGAAGGTGTTTATCAGGTTTAGGAGTTCTCTGGTGGAATTTTTAGGGTCACTTATATATACTATCATATCATCTGCAAAAAGTGATATTTTCACTTCCTCTTTTCCAATTTGTATCCCCTTGATCTCCTTTATTGTCGAATTGCTCTGGCTAATACTTCAAGTACTATGTTGAAAAGGTAGGGAGAAAGTGGGCAGCCTTGTCTAGTCCCTGATTTTAGTGGGATTGCTTCCAGCTTCTCTCCATTTACTTTGATGTTGGCTACTGGGTTGCTGTAGATTGCTTTTATCATGTTTAGGTATTGGCCTTGAAGTCCTGATCTTTCCAGAACTTTTATCATGAATGGGTGTTGGATCTTGTCAAATGCTTTTTCTGCATCTAACGAGATGATCATGTGGTTTTTGTCTTTGAGTTTGTTTATATAATGGATTACATTGATGGATTTTCGTATATTAAACCATCCCTGCATCCCTGGAATCAAACCTACTTGGTCAGGATGGATGATTGCTTTAATGTGTTCTTGGATTCGGTTAGCGAGAATTTTATTAAGGATTTTTGCATCGATGTTCATAAGAGAAATTGGTCTGAAGTTCTCTATCTTTGTTGGATCTTTCTGTGGTTTAGGTATCAGAGTAATAGTGGCTTCATAAAATGAGTTGGGTAGAGTACCTTCTACTTCTATCTTGTGAAAAAGTTTGTGCAGAACTGGAATTAGATCTTCTTTGAAGGTCTGATAGAACTCTGCACTAAACCCGTCTGGTCCTGGGCTTTTTTTGGCTGGGAGACTATTAATAACTGCTTCTATTTCTTTAGGGGATATGGGACTGTTTAGAAGGTCAACTTGATCCTGATTCAACTTTGGTACCTGGTATCTGTCCAGAAATTTGTCCATTTCATCCAGGTTTTCCAGTTTTGTTGAGTATAGCCTTTTGTAGAAGGATCTGATGGTGTTTTGGATTTCTTCGGGATCTGTTGTTATGTCTCCCTTTTCATTTCTGATTTTGTTAATTAGGATTTTGTCCCTGTGCCCTCTAGTGAGTCTAGCTAAGGATTTATCTATCTTGTTGATTTTCTCAAAGAACCAACTCCTCGTTTGGTTAATTCTTTGAATAGTTCTTCTTGTTTCCACTTGGTTGATTTCACCCCTGAGTTTGATTATTTCCTGCCGTCTACTCCTCTTGGGTGAATTTGCTTCCTTTTTTTCTAGAGCTTTTAGATGTGTTGTCAAGCTGCTAGTATGTGCTCTCTCCCGTTTCTTCTTGGAGGCACTCAGAGCTATGAGTTTCCCTCTTAGAAATGCTTTCATTGTGTCCCAAAGGTTTGGGTACGTTGTGGCTTCATTTTCATTAAACTCTAAAAAGTCTTTAATTTCTTTCTTTATTCCTTCCTTGACCAAGGTATCATTGAGAAGAGTGTTGTTCACTTTCCACATGAATGTTGGCTTTCTGTTATTTATTTTGTTATTGAAGATCAGCCTTAGTGCATGGTGATCTGATAGGATACATGGGACAATTTCAATATTTTTGAATCTGTTGAGGCCTGATTTGTGACCTATTATGTGGTCAGTTTTGGAGAAGGTACCATGAGGTGCTGAGAAGAAGGAATATCCTTTTGTTTTAGGATTAAATGTTCTGTAGATATCTGTCAGATCCATTTGTTTCATCACTTCTGTTAGTTTCACTGTGTCCCTGTTTAGTTTCTGTTTCCATGATCTGTCCATTGGTGAAAGTGGTGTGTTGAAGTCTCCCACTATTATTGTGTGAGGTGCAATGTGTGCTTTGAACTTTACTAAAGTTTGTTTAGTGAATGTGGCTGCCCTTGTATTTTGGAGCATAGATATTCAGAATTGAGAGTTCCTCTTGGAGGATTTTACCTTTGATGAGAATGAAGTGTCCCTCCTTGTCTTTTTTGATGACTTTGGGTTGGAAGTCAATCTTATCAGATATTAGGATGGCTACTCCAGCTTGTTTCTTCATACCATTTGCTTGGAAAATTGTTTTCCAGCCTTTCATTCTGAGGTAGTGTCTATCTTTTTCTCTGAGATGAGTTTCCTGTAAGCAGCAAAATGTTGGGTCTTGTTTGTGTAGCCAGTTTGTTAGTCTATGTCTTTTTATTGGGGAGTTGAGACCATTGATGTTAAGAGATATTAAGGAAAAGTAATAGTTGCTTCCTGTTATTTTTGTTGATAAAGTTGGCATTCTGTTCTTGTGGCTGTCTTCTTTTAGGTTTGTTGAGGGATTACCTTCTTGTTTTTTCTAGGGCGTGGTTCCCGTCCTTGTATTGGTTTTTTTCTGTTATTATCCTTTGAAGGGCTGGATTCGTGGAGAGATAATGTGTGAATTTGTTTTTCTCATGGAATACTTTGGTATCTCCATCTATGGTAATTGAGAGTTTGGCTGGGTATAGTAGCCTGGGCTGGAATTTGTGTTCTCTTAGTGTCTGTATAACATCTGTCCAGGCTCTTCTGGCTTTCATAGTCTCTGGTGAAAAATCTGGTGTAATTCTGATAGGCTTGCCTTTATATGTTACTTGACCTTTTTCCCTTACTGCTTTTAGTATTCTATCTTTATTTAGTGCATTTGTTGTTCTGATTATTATGTGTCGGGAGGAATTTCTTTTCTGGTCCAGTCTATTTGGAGTTCTGTAGGCTTCTTGTATGTTCATAGGCATCTCATTCTTTAGATTTGGGAAGTTTTCTTGAATAATTTTGTTGAAGCTGTTTGCTGGACCTTTGAGTTGAAATTCTTCATTCTCATCCACTCCTATTATCCGTAGGTTTGGTCTTCTTATTGTGTCCTGGATTTCCTGGATATTTTGAGTTAGGATCTTTTTGCATTTTCCATTTGCTTTGATTGTTGTGCCGATGTTCTCTATGGAATCTTCTGCACCTGAGATTCTCTCTTCCATCTCTTGTATTCTGTTGCTGATGCTCAAATCTATGGTTCCAGATTTCTTTCCTAGGGTTTCTATCTCCAGTGTTGCCTCACTTTGAGTTTTCTTTATTGTGTCTACTTCCCCTTTTAGGTCTAGTATGATTTTGTTCATTTCCATCACCTGTTTGTATGTTTTTTCCTCTTTTTCTGTAAGGACTTCTACCTGTTTGATTGTGTTTTCCTGTTTTTCTTTAAGGACTTGTAACTCTTTAGCAGTGTTCTCCTGTATTTCTTTAAGTGATTTATTAAAGTCCTTCTTGATGTCTTCTACCATCATCATGAGATATGCTTTTAAATCTAGGTCTAGGTTTTCAGTGTGTTGGGGTGCCCTGGACTGGGCGAAGTGGGAGTGCTGCGTTCTGATGATGGTGAGTGGTCTTGGTTCCTGTTAGTAAGATTCCTACGTTTACCTTTCGCCATCTGGTAATCTCTGGAGTTAGTAGTTATAGTTGACTCTGTTTAGAGATTGTTCTTCTGGTGATTCTGTTACCGTCTATCAGCAGACCTGGGAGACAGATTCTCTCCTCTGAGTTTCAGTGCTCAGAGCACTCTCTGCTGGCAAGCTCTCTTACAGGGAAGGTGCGCAGATATCTTGTATTTGGACCTCCTCCTGGCCGAAGAAGAAGGCCCAAAACAGGACCTTTCTCAGCAGCTGTGTTGCTTTGGCAGTTCCCAGAAGCTGTCCGGTTCTCTGGCGCACCCTCTCACCTGTTCAGACTAATTTCCTAAGTTCCTTGGGGTCCCGGAACCAAGATGGCGACCGCTGCTGCTGAGGCTGAGGCCGCCTCCCAAGCCAGGCGGACACCTGTCCTCTGGTCCGGACGGTGGCCGGCTGTCTTCGGCCCGCAAAGGGTGCTGCCTCAGCGGCTCTGTGCTTCCGCCTGTTCCAGAAGCTGTCCGGTTCTCTGGCGCACCCTCGCACCTGTTCAGACTAATTTCCTAAGTTTGGCAGTTCCCGGAACAAGATGGCGACTGCTGCTGCTGAGGCTGAGGCCGCCTCCCAAGCCAGGCAGACACCTGTCCTCTGGTCCGGAGGGTGGCCGGCTGTCTACGGCCCGCAAAGGGTGCTGCCTCAGCGGCTCTGTGCTTCCGCCTGCCCCAGAAGCTGTCCGGTTCTCTGGCGCACCCTCTCACCTGTCCTGACTAATTTCCTAAGTTCGGCGGTTCCCGGAACAAGATGGCGACTGCTGCTGCTGAGGCTCGGAGGAGCTGGTTCTTTGAGTAAATCAGCAAGATAGATAAACCCTTAGCCAGACTCACTAGAGGGCAAAGGAAAAGCATCCTAATTAACAAAATCAGAAATGAAAAGGGAGACATAACAACAGATCCTGAAGAAATCCAAAACACCATCAGATCCTTCTACAAAAGTCTATACTCAACAAAACTGGAGAACCTGGATGAAATGGACAAGTTTCTAGACAGATACCAGGTACCAAAGTTAAATCAAGATCAGGTTAATGATCTAAACAGTCATATATACCCTAAAGAAATAGAAGAAGTCATTAATGGTCTCCCAACCAAAAAAAAAAAAAATGTCCAGGACCAGATGAGTTTAGAGCAGAGTTCTATCAGACCTTCAAAGAAGATCTAATCCCAGTTCTTCACAAACTATTCCACAATATAGAAACAGAAGGTACTCTACCCAACTCATTCTATGAAGCCACAATTACTCTGATACCTAAACCACAAAAAGACTCAACAAAGATAGAGATTTTCAGACCAATTTCCCTTATGAATATCGATGCAAAAATCCTCAATAAAGTTCTCCCTAACCGAATCCAAGAACACATCAAAACGATTATCCATTTTGACCAAGTAGGTTTTATTCCAGGGATGCAGGGATGGTTCAAGTCACAGAAATCCATCAACGTAATCCAGTATATAAACAAACTCAAAGACAAAAACCACATGATCATCTCATTAGATGCTTAGAAAGCATTTGACAAAATCCAACACCCATTCATGATAAAAGTCTTGGAAAGATCAGGAATTCAAGTCCATACCTAAACATGATAAAAGCAATCTACAGCAAACCAGTATCCAACAACAAAGAAAATAGTGAGAAGCTGGAAGCAATCCCACTAAAATCAGGGACTAGACAAGGCTGCCCACTTTCTCCCTACCTATTAAACACTGTACTTGAAGTCCTAGCAAGAGCAATTCAACAATAAAAGGAGATCAAGGGGATACAAATTGGAAAGGAAGAAGTCAAAATGTCACTTTTTGCACAGTTTTCATCATCATGAAAGTAATCATATAAAGCTGTGCCCGTTGTGTGCCGTGGTGTGCCGTGGTGGCACACTCCTTTAATCCCAGCACATGGGAGGCAGTAGCAGGTGGATTTCTGAGTTCAAGGTCAGCCTGGTCTACAGAGTGTGTTTCAGGACAGCCAGGGCTGAACAGAGAAACCCTGTCTCGAAAAACCAAAAAAAAAAAAAAAAAAAAAAAAAAAAAAAAAAGAAAGAAAGAAAGAAATTAATCATATGAAAGAAAGTCTATGAATGTAAACAGAGTGGTAGAGCCTTTCTTGTATGAGGTCCTCTCTGATCCCACACAACTCAAACTCAGGTAACACAAATGGCAGGAGTTTATTGTAATAAAGCTGCTGATGAATCATGAGAGAGCATACTCAGAACCTAATGTGTAACTCACAGCACACACACTTTCCCACTGTGAGCCAGAATGTTATAGAGCTGCCATCCCACAGTCAAAAACTCTTACCCAGAATACTTCCTGTCTGAAAGAACTGCAAGAATAAAAATGGAGAAGAGTCTGAGGAAAAGAAGGTCCTGTGACATTCTCAAATTAAGATCCAGCTGAGTGGGTGGCACCAAGATCTGACACTGTTACTGATGCTATGGTATGCTTACAAACAGGAGCCTATCATGACTGCCCTGTGAAAAGTCCAGTAAGCAGCTTAAACAGTCAGATGCACACAATTCCACCCAAGCAATGGACAGAGGCTTGTGACCCTTGTGACTGAATTAGGGAAAACCTGGAAGGTGAGGAGGGTGACTCTATAGGAAGACCAGCAGTCTGAACTAACATGGACCCACTTGATATTTCAGACACTGAGCTAACAACCACCTAGCATAAAGCTCTTGATATACAGCAGAAAGCTGCCAGTTCTGGACTCAGTCAGAAGATGTACAAAACCCTCGAAAGACTTGAGGCCCCAGGTAGTGGGGAGAATGGGTGGGGTGGGGATTTTTGGAGACATCTTCTTGGAAACTTTGGTAGGAGGTGTGGCATTTGGACAAGTTGAAGGGTGGACTTGGAATGGTAGAACGTTAAGATTGTAAAAAAAAAAAGATTGAACAATGGATTAAAGGATATTAAAAAAAATACAAACAGAAGTATCTGTGCTGTTACAGCTACATTTTCCCACCAAACAGGATTTAGGAACAGAGGATTATGTAGTTTACAGTGTCAACTGATATAGAATGTGGGTGTTGCTGGGCAGTGGTGGAACATGCCATTTGAATCCAGCACTTGGGAGGTAGAGGCAGGCAGATTTCTGAGTTTGAGGCCAGCCTGGTCAACAGAGTAAGTTCCAGGACAGCCAGGGCCATACAGAGAAACACTGTCTTGAAAAACCAAAGAGAGAGAGAGAGAGAGAGAGAGAGAGAGAGAGAGAGAGAGAGAGAGAGAGAAAAGAAGAAGAAAGAGAGAGAATGAATGAATGAATGAATGAATGTGGGTGTTACAGTTTAACCAATCATTGAATTGTTCTTTGGTGGTAAAGAACAGGTGTTATGTTTTGAGGAGCACAATATGGATTCAGAAGGCATTGTTAGAGACAGTCATTAGGTTTTCAAGAAGAAAATATGAGTAAAGTGAGGTTGGATCTCCACAATACCCCAGGCCTGGGAAATTGAACTTAATTTCACCATATGATTAAATGTAGGTGATAACAAAAAGGCAATACTTGGGGCATGTTTTTTCTTACTTCTGGTAATTCCCAATTGTTCTTTATTGGTTCTCATGCTACTTGTGTTAAATTGGTTCCCAAATTTCATGAGAATCCTGCATTTGGGACACTGAGATTCTCTGCCCCAAAATGGTTCTAATTGGTAAATAAAATTGCCAGAAGCCAATGGCTAGGCAGCAAGACTGAGGCAAGACTTTTGTATTCATTGGCAAGAGAACCAAAGAGGATTGCCATGCTAGTAAATGAAGTGGATGCAGGCTTGAGAGCTGGGAATGGCAGAATACCAGCCATGTAAGAGCCAGGGAAGAGAGGCCCCAGTGGCCCCTCCTGTGATTGATTCTGGGGTAGCAAAGATGGCATAGAGACTTTAGTAAGTAATAATTCAGGAGTATCACAGAGAAGAATTAGGAATGTGGAAGATTGGGAGTGTCCCAACCAATTAGCTGATTTAAGATAGTAAATAAAGCTGTGTATATTTATTTGAGGATCTAAAGCATTTGCATGCTCAGTGAGGAACTTGCACAGGAAGGATCCTATAGTAGATCAGAGTAACCAACCAACTCTGCAGAATGCACCTCACCTGTAGGCTTGAACTTAATATTAAAAATTAATTGTAGATTCTCAAGTGGAAAACCATGTCATGATGTGAGATAAAAAGATGTGGAAAATTGGATTCTTAGCAGAGATGCTGGTTTGCTGGAGACATGAGGTGTGTCACCAAGCTGTGCAGGTTCACAACTAGAACAAAAAGTGAGTTGAACTGGTATGCATAATTTTTGGTTACATGTCATTAGCTGGGATGTAGCAAAATCCCCCTAGCTGACCCAGACATCCTGCCTTTGTCTCCTGCCTAGCCATTGGCTGTTGGCACTTTTGTTACCCATTTACAATCAGCTTGGGGCAGGGAATCTCAGTGTCCCAATATGGGCTTATCAATTTGAACAATTTAACAGGAGTAGCATGAGAACCAATACACAATTGGGAATAAGCAGAAAAAACAAAACAAAACAAACACCAGGCCCTAAGTATTGCCTTTTTTATTATTACCCTGCATTTACTCATATGGTGACTCTAAGTTCAAGTTTCCAGGCATGAGGTCTTGTGGAGATCCAACCTCACTTTACTCATATTCTCTTCTTGAAAACATAATGACTGCCTCTAATAATGCTTTCTGCTTTTCATTGTGCTCCTCAAAACATAAGACCTGTACTTTACCACCAAAGAACAAATCCATATGATTGGTTAAACTATAACACCCATAATATATAACAGATGACACTGTAAACTACATAAGCCTCTATCCCTAAATCCTGATTGGTGTGAAAATGAAGCTATAATTTGGAAGGTATATTTCTGTCTGTCCATCCTTTTTTTAAAAATAATTTTATTTCTTTTTTTCCTTTTTTATAAAGATTTATTTGCTTATTTATTATGTGTAAGTACACTGTAGCTGTCTTCAGACACTCCAGAAGCGGGAGTCAGATCTCTATATGGATGGTTGTGAGCAACCGTGTGGTTGCTGGAATTTGAACTCCAGACCTTCGGAGGAGCAGTAGGGTGCTCTTACCCACTGAGCCATCTCACCAGGCCATAATTTTATTTCTTCATTTCTTTATTGTCTGATGTCTTTTTTTACAATCCACACCTTATACCCCTTGTCTTATTCAGGGTTTCTATTCCTGCACAAACATCATGACCAAGAAGCAAGTTGGGGAGGAAAGGGTTTATTCAGCTTATCCTTTCATACTGCTTGCTGTTCGTCACCAAGGAAGTCAGGACTGGAACTCAAGCAGGTCAAGTGGCAGGAGCTGATGCAGAGGCCATGGAGGGATGTTTCTTTATTGGCTTGCTTCCCCTGGCTTGCTCAGACTGCTCTCTTATAGAACCCAAGACTACCAGCACAGAGAGATGGTCCCACCCACAAGGGTCC
This sequence comes from Mus musculus, assembly GCF_000001635.26. Classification (NCBI taxonomy): domain Eukaryota; kingdom Metazoa; phylum Chordata; class Mammalia; order Rodentia; family Muridae; genus Mus; species Mus musculus. The sequence continues at coordinate 177,089,354 of NC_000068.7, read as the reverse complement.
TATTCCCTTGATCACAAACTGAGAAAATGTCTGACAGCTGGATCTCATGGAGGTATTTCCCCAACTGAAGCTCCTTTCTCTGTATAACTTTAGCTTGTGTCAAGTTGACACAAAACTAGCCAGTACAATTGACACCTTGTCAACTTGACACACAAACACATCACTAGTAATCCTCAAACCTTAGTTTCTTATTCATCCCCAAGATATACACAACTTTGAAAGTCCCACAGTCTTTACATATTAAAAGTTCAATCCCTTAAAAATATCTAATAGCCTTTAAAATCCAAAGCCTTTTACAATTAAAAGTCTCTTAACTGTGGAATCCACTAATATATATTCTCCCTTCAAGAGGGAAAAACATTAGCGCACAGTCACAATCAAAATCCAAAATTAAACTCCAACTATCCAAAGTATGGGATCCAACTCACGATCCTTTGGGCTCCTCCAAGGGCTTGGGTCACTTCTCCAGCCCTGTCCTTTGTAGCACACAGCTTGTCCTCTAGGCTCCAGATGCCTGTACTTTACTGTTGCTGCTGTTCTTGGTCATTCATGGACATGAAAACTCCAAAACACTGCATGATCTCTTCAGCACTGGGCCATCAATTGCACCTGAGGCTGCACCTTCACCAATGGCCTTCCATGGTCTCTCACAGTGCTGGGCTTCAGCTGCTCTGCATGATCCTTTTATGCTTTCAAAACCAGTACCATCTGGGTACCTCTTACACATTACCAAGTCCAGCCACAGCACAAGATACAACCTTGACTATCTTTATAACACTGCCTCTGTGCTCTCAGAAAACACTTCCCATATAGTGCCATCCAATGATGCTGGTTTCTTTTTAATCACTGCTAATTTCTTAGCTCCAACTAAACAGCATCAATAGTCCCAGTAATACAAAGTTTTCACTCTAGTAGTTCTGTTCATCACAGCTGATTCTTCAGCCCTAGCTATCCAGAACCACAGATCTTCACAATCCAAAATAGCAATGGCTCTCAAAAGTCTTTAATTTTCCCTGTGAAATTTTATGAGCCAGGATTTAATCTTCTGCACTGCTCTCAACATTTTCTTCCAAGCTCCTACACAACATCCCACAGAGTTCTTAACACCGAATGGATCTTCTGGCCCAAAGTTCCAAAGTCCTTTGACAGTCCTCCCAAAACATGGTCAGGTTGTCACAAAAATACCCCACCCCTGATACCAATTTGTCTTAGTCAGGGTTTCTATTCCTGCATAAACATCATGACCAAGAAGCAGTTGGGGAGGAAAGGGTTTAATCCAGCTCACACTTTCTACATTTATATTTATCACCAAAGGATGTCAGGACTGTCACTCAATCAAGACAATAAGAAACATGCCTTGCATCCCCTTGATCTCCTTTGTATGATTAATTTCATGATGATGAAGAATTTAAAATGTTTAGAGGCTTCCCCATATTGAATGCATTCATGGGTTTCTCGTTCATAATGATGAAATTTGGGAAATCTGAAAAGGTTTCACCATATTATATTCCTAAATTTATTTGCAGTATGGATTGTTTCATTGTGAAGACTCTAGAAGTATTCAAAAATCTTCACCATATTAAATACACTCAGCATTTTGTCTACATTATATTTTCTTTTGTGTCTTTGAATATGACTGACAAGTGAAAGCAATAGCAAATGGCTTGCAGACATAGGGTTTCTCACCTCTATGTCTTCTTTTATGTATTTGAAGATTTTAATGCACAAGGCTTTGTTCATTTGATAACTTTCATAGGGTTTCTCTCAACTGTGTTTCCTTTTATTTACTTAGGGACTACTGTGACTTATAAAATGTTTACCACACTGCTTATATTCATAGGGTTTCTATCCCGTGTGTATACGTTTGTGTTGGGAGATGACTCTTTTGTACAATTGCTTTACCTAATTAGTGTTGTTCAGAGGATTTCTCAAAACCTCATGCTCTTTATGGATTTGAAGATGATTGTGCTGTAGAAGTCCTTTAAAACATTGCCAATATTCATAGGGTTTCTCTCCTGTATGTGTTCCTTTATATATTTGGAGGCCACTGCTTCATGAAAAAGGTGTAAAGGCACCATTGCTAGCATTCAAAAATCTCTCTCCTATACGTGTTCTTTTATGATTTTGTTTATGACTGCTATTTGAAAATTTTTAACCACATTGGTTAAAATCAAAGCATTTCTCTCAACTATATGTGCTTTTATGTGTGTAAAGACTATTGGTTTTCGAAAAAGCTTCACCACATTGGTTACATTTAAAAGGTTCCTCTCTGGTATATGTTCATTTATGTACTTGGAGATCAATGCTTGCTGCAAAGGCTTTATAACATTAGATACCTACATAGAGTTTCTCTCCTGTATGGTCTTTTCTCTTTAAAGGTCATTCCTTCCTGCAAAGGCTTTACCACATTGGTTACATTCCTGGGTTTTTCAGCTGTATGTGTTTGATTATGATATTCAAGACCACTGCTTCCTGCAAAGGGATTATCACCTTGTTTACATTCATATGGTGTCTCTCCTGTATGTGATCTTTTATGACATTGGAGACCACTGCTTCTTGCAAAGGCTTTACCACATCGTTTACATTCATAGGGTTTCTCTCCTGTATGTGTTCGTTTATGTTTTTGGAGGTCACCACTACTTGCAAAGGCTTTTCCACATTGGTTACATTCATAGGGTTTCTCTCCTGTATGTGTTCGCTTATGTATTCCGAGATGACTGCTTTGTGCAAAGGCTTTACCACATTGTTTACATTCATAGGGTTTCTCTCCTGTATGTGTTCGCTTATGTATTCGGAGATGACTGCTTTGTGCAAACGCTTTACCACATTGTTTACATTCATAGGGTTTCTCTCCTGTATGTGTTCGATTATGGATTTGGAGGTCACTCCTTCTTTTAAAAGCTTTACCACATTGGTTACAGTCATGGTGTTTCTCTCCAGTATGTTTAATTTGATGCCTTTGACTACAACTCTCATATGCAAAGGCTTTACCACATTGAATAAACTCAGAGGGTTGCTCTGCAGTACAACTTCTTTCACGCCTGCAAAGAAAATTTGCACACGTGAAATCTTTCTTACTTTGATTATACTGATGAGTCTTTTTATCTGTATGAATTGTTTTAAATTTTGGTTTCATTGAAAAGAACAATTTAATGTTAACATAATATTACTTTGTTTATATTCAAAGGAGTTCTACTAAATTATGAATTGTTTTACATCTTCGAGGATATATGAAATGGGAACAGTACTGATTATCTGGCTCACATTTATAACATACTTTTTCTATAAAAGATCACTCACGTATTTGAAAACAAAAACAGGAAGAACTCACAGTGTTTGCACAATGATTGCATTCACAAATTTTGTGATCATGAGAATAATACTACATTTGGAATATGAACAAATGCAAAAGAAAAAAATTTCTACTGCCTTAATTCTCATTACTATTTTTACCATTTTGAGTTGGTTAATGTCCCCAGGAATGTTCGGAAACAAATTATTTATAAACTTATATAGCACATTTAGAATGTTGCATCCCTTTCTGCCACCGCCATGCCATCCAGACTGAGGAAGACCCGGAAACTCCGGGGCCACGTGAGCCACAGCCACGGCCGCATCGGTAAGCACTGCAAGCACCCAGGCGGGAGCGGGAACTCTGGAGGCAGGCACCACCGCAGGGTCAACTTTGACACATATCACCCAGGTTACTTTGGGAAAGTTGGTATGCGGCATTACCACTTGAAGAGGAACCAGAGCGTCTGCCCAACAGTCAACCTGGATAAACTGTGGATATTGGTCAGCGAGCAGACGCGGGTCAATGCAGCAAAAAACAAGACTGGAGCTGCTCCCATCATTGATGCTGTTCGATCAGGCTACTACAAAGTTTTGGGCAAGGGAAAGCTCCCTAAACAACCTGTCATCGTGAAGGCCAAATTCTTCAGCAGAAGAGCTGAAGAGAAGATTAAGGGTGTTGGAGGTGCCTGTGTTCTGGTGGCTTAAAAGCCACACGGGAGGTTAATTAAATGCTAACATTTAAAAAAAAAAAGAATGTTGCTCAAAATATGTTATACTGCATATCCTCTAATCATTCTGGAAAAGTGAAAGGTATGTGGCTTCTTTCAATGCCCCAATGCTCACAAGGCTTATATCCATCATAACCTATGACATCCATATCAAAAGAAGAATAACAAGTGAAAATTCCACATTACATTCACAGCTGACTTTTTTTCGTCACAGAGATGTGGTACAGAGATTAAGGTTTTTCCACAAAACCATTTTTGAATCTTATGAACTGTTCATCTCACTAAATTTAGCAATGTTATTATAAGTATATCATTGAGCTCAGATATACTATGGATTATTTGCTCATTACTAGGTTTTAGACATATAATTGTCACCTAATCACTGTGTGTTCCTTTTGCAACAGCTAAGCGATATGAGACTGAAGACACTCACACTTGTACAGCATGGCTCTACTAGGCTTGATTTAAACAGTAACATATCTGTTAAGTCATTATTTCTCTGCCTTTGAACTAATGGAATGTCTTGCAAACAAAAATTACATATCTGCCATAGACATATATGATTTTATGAAATTCAGTAAATATCCATGACTGAAAGAAGTGCTTATTTTACCCTATTGGTTTTCTTTACTACTTGTAGAACACGTTAAACTTTCTTTATAGGCATTTTCTCATCAGCTTGCAGAGGAAAATTACCTTCCATGACTTCTAGAAGTTTGGAAATGGTCTTCAATTGTATGTTCTTCCCAAATGTAACCTAAACCCAGTACCAGAGAAAGTATGTTACATTATTGGCAATTAAACAGTATTTAAGTTATTAACTCCACTGAACTTTAAAACCATGAGTGATTTATTCACCATATTATTCCTCATTCTCAATTGAAATTACAAAAACAAATGAGAATAACAAAGAAACAGTTGTACATACATGTTATAAAGTAAATTAAAAAATCACAATATTACCTATAGCTGTGAGATTCCTATAGGTCTCTAGCATCACACCCTTGTAGAGACTCTTCTGAGAAGGATCCAGCAAAGCCCATTCTTCCTGAGTGAAGTTGACATGCACGTCATCATAGGTGACTAAATCCTGTAAGATTTGATAAGTGTGTACAAAACAAAATATGATACAGACAACAGTGTAAAGGTGTATTTCAAAATGAATATTCGCTGACTGCCCTGCCCACCCACATAGTACTTTTTATCCAGTCTTTTATACAATCTGTGAAATTACAAAATCATTCTCACTGCCTGTATCATGTCCTTCTCCATAACAATGACTAATGCAGCATACTCCCTTTCCTGTAGTCTGTGACCTACCTCTTGTCTGCACTGCATTATCTGACAGTGTACACAGGAAACTCTTTCCCTTGTTCTCATCCTACCAAGTATATTTCCACATACAAGCCCCAGCTACAAATGTTTGTCCAGATGCAGGCTTATAATAAAGTTACTCAGAGGCCACAGTCTCGTCCAAAAGGAGATTAGGTCCACAAAATACCTCACAGGTGGCCCCATTTGTCTGGCTGATGCATACCATTCTGCCTCTGGGAAGACCTATTATACAAGCATCCTTTTCTAAGATGCTAGCTCCTCCTCTTTGTGGGAGATGACATTGCATTTAGTACATCTGAAGTTATGAGCTTGCTTGAGTTAACCTCACAGCATCCAGCGAAAACACTAAGAACAGGTCACACAGAAACACTGAGATCAGCTGATTTACACAGAGGAACATGCAGGCTTAGTACCTGGAAAAGTCACTGCCTCTTCTGACTGGCAATTCGTTGTGGAGGTTCTGATGGCTATTGAGTCTTATTGACATGAGCACCACCCTTAGGGTTAGAGTGTGCTGAAGGGACACAGCAGAGTGGTTCCAGCCGGCCAATCCTTTTCCAGATCTGCAGATTTGCAGTTCAGTAGCAACAGAGTGTCTCCTCCAACAGTCTGTTCCCTCACCAAGCTCTTGGGAGAGGCTAAGATTCCTGATCCTTGCTGCCTAAGTGCCTGCCTCTCCCCTTTCTGGGCAGTGCCCCTGGGTTCACTGCTTTGAAAGTTTGGAGCTTGCTTGAGCTCCAAATCCAGCACTTCCCCTTCTTCCTCCTGGAATCAAGCTGGATAGCTTGCATACCCCAACAATCAGCTGACACTGGAGTTACCAAACCGTCCACAGGTGGTCAGAGCCAGAATATTAGTAACTGAAGAGAGATTTTAGGACATAAGATTTTGTGTTGTGGCTTCAGGCTGGGTTAAGGTAAACTGCAAGCACTTTCCACCTAATGGCTATGAGCAAAGGCTCAGAGAAAAGCAGGACACATGTCAGACACTGTGGAGCACTCTTGTTAATCAGCTCATTGTCCTCAGTGGTTTGCTAAAACAAACATAATAACAAACCCACACCTATATTGGGAAAATATATAACTACTGATTTGAAAATGATCAGGCCTTTCTTAGTTGAAGGAATGATACTAATAAGATAGTGTTTGACCTTGCCCCATGTGCTTTGTTAACTACTGAGATCTATAATGTGACACACACAGCTCCAGCTAATGGCATGTGTTTTACATTTCTGATACATTATATCTATATAGTACAGATCCTAAAACAGAAATTCATTATCACTGGCTCAAGCTAACCTGCACAAATTAAGAACCCACCAATCTAGTTTTATTTAATCACATGCATTATTTAATACATGCTGTTAAATTACAAAATTATTCACCCTGCCTGACACTTATCCTTCACTAGAGTGGTGACACCTGGAGCAGATATCCATAAGCTTTCGTCTATAATCTAGCCATCTCCTGCCCTACTTCACCTGACAGAGATAACAGTAAACCATTGCTCTTGTTCTCTACTGAAGGTGGAAGAAATGAACAGTTCATTATTTGACTCAAATGAGCTATTATAAAACACTACTTTGCTACACTCTTTAACTCAAGAATTTAGGAATTTATATCAAGAGGAAAGCAAGGTCATTGCCCTGGGGAGCAGCAGACCAGGATCAAGGCTACCTGAGTCAACATAGCTTGTCTTAGAAACATCTTTATAAGGGGAAAAAGAGACAGCTCTCCCAGAATTAACATGTCATCCCAGAAAGCAATCACTGCATATACAACTAAATATTAATTAGTAAAAATTCTTAATGGCATCATGGATTCAGCTGTGGCTAATGCTCAAAGACCAGCCAGCCAAAAACAGGTTTTTTGGATTCCACATATGCTCTCACCCATAAGTGTCTTTCCAGTTCAGTCCCCAGGTTATTTTGAACAATTTAAATATGGACTGGAGATTACAAGTCCTACTTAAGACAGCTAGGAGATATACAAACCAAAGACCCCCAGAATCATTTATTAAGTGCCTCAGAGCCCTGAAATGGCAAGCCATTTTTCAGTGATGGGTTCCTGAGTTGGAGGTCCCAGGAGATGAGAAAAATAGCAAAAGTAGAAGGTAGAATTTACAACAGCTGCAGTGGGGAGAGCTTACACAAGCTATGTCTTATGCCAAGTAAACTTTTTAAGAGTAGCATCTTGTATCCTACTTACAGGAATAAGTGTAAAGAAATGGAGAGCTCTATGAAGTCTGCAGAAACTAGCATACACTGGGACAAACTCAGAAGTCTAATAAAACAGCACTGTAAAACGGAATTGCCAAGTATCAAAAAAACTATGACAGACCAAGGCCCCAGTGGACTTGGGACTGAGAACCATATTGCCACATTGTGGAGAAAGTTGGAATCTCGGGATCTGAACATTGTCTTCCCCAAACGCCCTAGTCACAGACCATTGCCACCTCTCCTAATGCTAATCCTGCCTTAAGGGAAAGAGCAATATTTTGGACTCAATACACAAGGGCCTTAGGTCAAGCTCCTAAGCCTTAAGGCTCCAGGCTCTTAAAGGTCTGGAATTTAGGATTGAGATATGCAATTCTCCACACATTAGGATCAAGCATTATTTGAGTGGACCAACCCTCAACACAATAGTATTTTACCTTTCAAAGAGCTGTCACCAGCTGTAGTCCTGCCCTGGAGGAAAAACTATGCTTTTTCCATGAAGGAAAATATATCTTTATGGCACACCAGGCCTTAAGGTTGGTTGTGAGCCTATAATGCCATTGTGAGTAGCTTGTTAGGGGCCTATTCTTTGATAAAAGCATAGGTCTAATGCCTGACTGTATAGCAGATTTGTCCCTTTTGTTATGGTTTGGAGACAAATTTCTGATAACCCTGGTAAATAAACATGCATATGGCTATAATAACCTTTAACCAGACTGGTTAGCATACTACATACCTGTCAGGTGTTTTTTTTTTTTTTTAAATGTTTTAATGCTTTTAAAAACATTTATTTATTTGTTATAAGTACACTGTAGCCGTCTTCAGACATTCCAGAAGAGGGAGCCAGATCTCATTACGGATGGTTGTGAGCCACCATGTGGTTGCTGGGATTTGAACTCAGGACCTTCGGAAGAGCAGTCAGTGCTCTTAACCGCTGAGCCATCTCTCAAGCCCTGTCAGGTGTTTTACAGGCAGTCCTACCTCAGCTACATTCTACTTAGTGTCACTTAATATTACCTAAGCATTGATGAATCCATAACATCATCAACTCTACTCTTGTACATCAGAGCTTAATATTGGAGTGCTACCCAGCACATAAAATGTCTTCTACAACTTCCACAAAAACAATTCCAAATGGATCTTGCACTTACATGTTAACTGCTAAAGGCAGAACTTAGAGAAGATAATATAGAAACAAGGGCTGTCAAGTTTGTCATCCTGCCAAGTACATTTCTCTAGAGTAGCCCCTCCTGCAAATGTTTTGTGCAGATGCAGCCCAATAATAAAGTTATTCAGAGGCCACAGCCGGGTCCAAGAGGAGACTAGGTCCACAAAGCTCCTCACAGGTGGCCTCATCTAGCTGCCTGCTTCTTACCATCCAGGTGCTGGGAAGTGGAACTACAAGTGCATTTCTTGCTAAGCTGCTTGCTCCTCCTCTCTGTGGGAGATGACTTTGCACTTACCATGTCTGGAGTTCTGAGCTTGCTAGGTCCCCTCACATCACTCAGTAGAGGCCCTCAAAACACATTCCACAGAAACGCAAAGATCAGATGAATTACAGGGAGGAAGTTGCTGGCTTGGAACCAGGAAGAGCTGCCTCCTTTTCTGACTGCCAGCTGTGTAGAGATTCTGGTTGGCTCAAGAGTCTTGAGTGACATGTTAACTACCCTTAGGGTTAGGGTGTGCTGAAGGACACAGTTCCAACCTGGGGCAATTGTTTTCCAGATCTAGAGATTTGCAGATGAGTAGCACTCATGCCTTTGCTCCAATAGAGTACCTGTGCATCCTCCTAAAAGCCCCAGGGAGTAACTAAGATTCCAGATCCATGCTGCTCAATTGTCTGTTACTTCCCTTTGTGGGCAGTGTCTCTGTGTTCACTGTTTTGCAAATTTGGAGATCAATCTGAACTCCAACCACAGCACTCCCTATGCATGCCTCCTACTTCCTCCTAGAATCAAGCTGGATAGCTTACATAGCCCATGAATCAACTTACATTGAAGTTACCAATGTGCCCACAAGTGGACAGGTGACAAGAATGTTAGCAATTAAAGAGACATTTTAGGGAACAAGATTTTGGTCTGTCTTCAGGCTGGGTTTAGGTCACCTGCAAGTCCACATGATGGTTATGAGACAAGCTTCAGAACAGAGCAGGAAACACATGAAAGACATGGTAGCCTCCCTGGCTTTCCTGGCCTTTGTGGCCATCAGGCACGGACAGAAACAAAACAAACAGAGGCAAACCAACCATACAAATAAAATAACAGGTTAATTTCTGAGAGAGAGAGAGAGAGAGAGAGAGAGAGAGAGAGAGAGAGAGAGAGAGAGAGAATAACATTTAAAGAGAGCATTGAAGAATTGGGACAATACAATAACTCTTAAAGTCATTTCAGGTGTTTAGAATCAGTGCCTTACAATCATTTTCAAAATGATATTGCCAAGCATGATAATATGTGCTATCAATTTCAGAAGTGTGGAGGCAAATTCTTATTCCTGAATTTGAGGCCACACTTGTCTACATAGTCTCTTCCATAATATAAACCAAATCAAATAGGCTTAGTTTTTTAAAGGGTAGATACATTTACACTGTCAAGAACTAGGAAGCAATGACCTAAATGATATGAAGTAAAAATTTGTTCTATTTCCAGGCCAATCTCGCAGTCTTCTCTGAATTCAGAGAGATAATGAGCTGTAAGTAAAAACAGAGAAACTTTTTGGAGTCAAACTCAAGGCTAAGATGAATAGTAAGTATTACAAACCTGGATTTGCCTTCCAGTTGGTAATACAATTAAAATCAGCAGTGCATAAAACCTACCATGCCGGGCAATGATGGTTCGAGCTTTTAGTCCCAGCACTTGGGAGGCAGAGGAAGGCAGATTTCCCAATTGAAGGCCAGCCTGGTCTACTGAGTGAGTCCAGGATAGCCAGGGCTACACAGAGAAACCCTGTCTTGAATATAACCAAATAAATAAATAAAACATACCATGAACAGTGGAACAGTGGAAACAAGTTATACTATGTAAATCTCAAGACTATAGAGGAAAAATAAGTCAAAATGACAAGTTGTCCTTTAACTTGGGACATTAGAGAAAACATCGATATTTAACAATATAGAATTTATCATATTTTACCTTTAGGTAATCCTGTGCTTTTCGGCCTCCATTCATTACATTGAAGGAAATACAGAATGGGTAGTAGAGGAAGGTAGTTATAAATACCAATTAAGGCCACGTAACCAGTTGCAGAAACGAGGATTATAAAGTAATATGAATGCCCATTGTAAATTTACAAATGCGTTTGCGATTGTACGAGGAATAGTTATATCATGTTAGGCGTATTTACAACCTTGTTATTGTTTCATGTGAACATGAGATATTATTTGTGTCAAGTTGACAAGGGGTGGATTGTAGTGGTTATTCCTGGTTGTCAACTTGACTATATTTGGAATGACTACAATCCGGAATTGGAAGGCTCACCAGTGATCCTTATCTGGAGGCTTGGAGATCCTTATCTGGATCTTGGTTTGAAGATCTTAAGCCATAGTGGCTATGGATTCCAGAAGATTGAATCTCCGAGTTTAAGGAACACACCTTTAATCTGGGCTATGCCTTTCATCTGGGATTAAAGGTGTGGTGGAACACACCTTTAATCTGGGCTACACCTTTTGCTGGAGACAATATAAGGACATTGGCAGTAATTTCTGCAATGCCTCCAGGAATACGATACTGTTTTTGATTCACTATTTTCTTTGGCAGAGGCAACTCTAAAGGCTTCCATTTGGCCTTTCCAACCATAATAGCCCTCACTCTACAGTTCAGGGAACCAATATGAGAATTCTGCCAATTTCTGAGTCTTCAATACAAGATGGAGCAGAAATGTTATTTTTATAGAAATGTTATTTGGAATTGGTTGTGTTATAAGTAAAGCAGAATGTTCTTAAAAGGATTGCTTTAAGGGAAGTAGATAATTGTCAATCTTGCGATTACTCCTAATTTCAAAGGTATGTGACAGATCATACTGACCTAGAGATAGTTTGAAAAATATTCCTCCTTGGTTTCTATAGTTGGAAGGGATGATATTCTGATTTCTGATTTTCCATGGAACTCTTCTGAATATTTCTTTTCTATCGATCTCATGAAAAACACCATAGATAAAGGGAATTATAACTGAAGGCTCATTTTGGGCTTACTGTTCCAAAGCCTTAGAGTCAATACTGGCAGGATAAACACATGGCATCAGGTAGAGCTGAGAGCTCATATTTTGAACCTAGACAAGAGGTAGCTAGCAAAATGGGCATGGTCAGAAGATGTTACATCCTTCATAATCAGTCCGATAAACAAAAAAATAAGTGTTCGAACATATGGAGAATGGAAAGGTGGCTTAGTGGTTAAGAGCACTGACTGCTCTCCTGAAGATCCTGAGTTCAAATCCTTGCAACCATATGACGACTCACAACCATCTGTACTGAGATTTGACTCGCCATTATGGAGTGTCTGAAGATAGCTACAGTGTACTTACATATAATAATTAATTAAATCTTTTTTTTTAAAAAGTATTCAAACATATAAGTCTATGGGAGCCATTATCATTTAACTACCACATGTTTTTTTCAAAAATGAAAACTACTTTTTATCTGTCCACACTGTACCATATGCTTAAGAGAGATTGTTATCTTTTGCACATCCAATGTCACAAAAGAAACAATCCTTAGCAGAAATAATCAAATCATCTGGAAAAATGAACTGACCAAAGACACCAAAATTTAACAGTGAAAACAACAAAACTTATAGCTTCTTGTCAGCATCTTGAGATTATGATGACATTGCCTTAACCACATGGTTTTCCATACTCTCACTTCTCCAGCTCTGTCACCTGCAGCACACATAGCGTCTTTTCAGTAAATTCCATTTCCTGCTTGTAGCTTTCCTCAAAGCTGGCCCTTGTAACTCTAATACCTTCTGTACAGTATTCTCTTATTTTACTGTAAGTGGGTTGTCCAGAGCCATAATGGGACAAGCTAATATCTAGCAGGTGATCATCGGAAATGTTCAAATACTTCTTTTTTAAAAAAAGATTTATTTAATTATTATATGTAAGCACACTGTAGCTGTCTTCAGACACATCATAAGAGGGAGTTAAATCTCAATTCAGATGGTTGTGAGCCACCATATGGTTGCTAGAAACTGAATTCAGGACCTTCAGGAGAACAGTCAGTGATTTTAACCACTGAGCCACCTTTCCATCCTCCATATGTTCGAACAATTATTATATAATCTGCAACATCTGTGCCCTTATTAAGCAAGCCTGTAATGGATTCCTTGTATGAAATATTCCTGCTATGAATTATTAAAGATATATAACAGTCACTATGTAGAAGCACACCCCTTTAGAGCAGAACTCTACAGATCTATGAAGATGTACTGTTTTCTAGTGATGTTATATAGACAAACAGATCACTTAAGTCTTAATGACGATCCGATAAGAATTCCTAAAATTATGTCAGTGAGTATTAAACTGATTATAGTCGGACCGCTATTAGATAAATTTCTGATACTCAAAACTGCAAAGAAAACTCCACCAGTCTCCCAAGCATCACCAATTAATTGCTCTTAGATAGTAATCAGACTTTCTCCTACTCAGAGCACATTCCAAGAGGTTGTAAAACAATTTACCAAACGTCATAAAAAGGAAACTAATGATTTATTATAGGTGCTAGAAATAGTTCCTAGAAAACGATATAGGACTGTGTTTATCTCTACAAAACTTTACTAATAACTTAGTTATGGTTTTAAACCTTCAGGGAACCTGAGGATCTGATACAGGCGATGGATACTTAGCCATTAGTAATTACTCCTAATGGATATGCATGTAACCATTCTCTGTTGTAAACTTCTATTTCAGTTTATGATTTGATTTTTTGTGAGAACTTGTGATGAACTTGGTAACATGTGATCGTGTATACTGAAAGATGTTTAAGTAGTGAGGACAAAGAGATAAGGAAAAGAGAAAGGAGAAGATTTTTGCCCTTCCCCACTTAGGATCTTTTTGCTTTTCCTCTTAGATAGCTTTCATAGGTAACTTTTGACAACTTAGTAATAAACTCCAGAACCACTTCTTTGAGCATCCCATTTTCTTCCTGTGACTTCTGACTTGCAGGCTAAAAGTTAGAGCCCAGCAGTTCCTTCTGAGATAGAGCAAAGGCCACATTGCTTAATCCTCAGCTGTTAGGCTACAGGTGATAATCACCTAAGCCATCAGTCTTCTACCCTCAGAAAGAGCAAGGAAGTTTTTAGGCTCAAATGCTCAAAGCAAGTATGAAGTACATGGCATAAGGGAAGCCTGAACTACAGATGTTGCTGTAAACAGACAGATATGTAATTTCTTTACAAATAGGAATGAATCTGTTGTTTTCTGGGAAACATTGGAGAATAGAAACAAGTAACAGATCAGGGCACCTATGCATAAAGAAAATGGAATTTAAAAAGTAATACCAAGGGCTGGAGAGATGGCTCAGTGGTTAAGAGCACCAACTGCTAGTCTGAAGGTCCTGAGTCAAATCCCTGCAACCACATGGTGGCTCAAAACCATCCATAAAGAAATCTGATGCCCTCTTCTGGAGTGTCTGAAAACTGCTACAGTGTACTTACATATAATAAATAAATAAATCTTTAAAAAGGAAAAATATATAATTTTAAAAAATTTGTCACTGTACTGATTAGAAAAGGATCAGGCCTTTCTTTGTAGAAGGAATGGCATTAATGAGATAGTGTTTGACCTTGCCCCTAAGTGCTTTGTTAACTACTGAGATCTATAATGTGACAGACATACACAGAGACAGCTAATGGCATGTGTTTTACATTTCTGAGCTCAATTAAATATGTCAACAAGGATTGCACAAATCTACATAATACAGATCCTAAAATGGGAATTCATTACCCACTGGCTCAAGCTAACCTGTCCAAACAAAACACCCACCAATCTAGTTTTACTAAATTACATGCAGAAATGAATGCAGTCTGTGAAGTTACAAAATCATTCTCACTGCCTGAATCAGGTCCTTCTCCATAACAGTGATCCCTGCAGCACACTCCCTTTTCCTTTGGTCTGTGACCTAGCTCTTGTCTGCACTGTTTTACCTGACAGTGTACACAGTAAGCTGTTCCTCTGGTTCTCGTCCTGCCAAGTGTATTTCCACACACAAGCCCCTGACACAAAGATTTTGTCCAGATGCTGCCAGACAATAAAGTTATTCAGAGGCTACAGCCGGGTCCAAGGAGAGACTAGGTCCACAAAGGAGGGCACAGGTGGCCCGATATACCTGGCTGATGCTTACCATCCATGCGCTGTTAAGACCTACTACACAGGCATCCTTTGCTAAGAAGCTTGCCCCCCCCCCCTTTTTTTATGGGAGATGACTTTGTACTTACCATGTCTGAAGTTCTGAGCTTGCCTGAGCTACCTCGCAGCACTCACTGAAGACAGTAAGAACGCAACACATAGAAACACTCAGGTCACCTGAGTTACAGAGAGAAACTTGAGGGCTTAGTACCAGGAAGAGCCACCTCCTCTTCTGACTGGCAGCTCCGTGTGGGGTTCTGATTGGCTACTGAGTCTTGAAAGACAGGAACACCACCCTTAAAGTTAGAGTGTGTTAAAAGTACACAGCTTAGTGTTTCCAGCCTGGGCCAATCCTTTTTCAGATCTGCGGCTTTGTAGGACAGTAGCAGTAGTGAGTCTCCTCCAATAGCTGATCTGTCTGTTCTCCCGCCAATTCCTTGGGAGGGGCTAAGATTCCAGATCAATGCTGCTTGCCTGCCTGCTTCTCCCCTTTGTGGGCAGTGCCCTTTGTTCATTGCTGTGCAAATTTAGAACTTGCCTGATGTCTAAGCACTGCACTCAGGAGGCACTTCTTCTTCCTGCTAGAATGAAGGTGAATAGCTTGCATAGCCCATCAATCAGCTTACATTGGAGTCACCAATTTGTCCTGCAAGTGGGTGGTTGGTCAGGATATTAGTAATTACAGAAATTAAACAGAGATTTTAGGAAACAAGATCTTGTTCTGTTGCTTCTGACTGGGTTCAGGTCCACTACAAGTATGTTCCACATGATGGTTATGAGCAAACTACAGCACAGAGCAGGAAACACAAGACAGATATTATGGCCTTGCTGGCTTTCCTGGCCTTTGTGGCCATCAGGTATGGACAGAGAACCAAATTAGAGCACAGAGGCAGGGAGATTACTGAGTTTTAGGATCGCCAGTACTGACCTCAGAAATGGGGGTCCAAACACTGCCTACAGGAGTTTTTGGCCCATTGCCTCCAGGGACGTGGGATAACTTCAGGACTGAAGCAGCACTATTATAAAAATACTACAGATCTATTCACATATTACAGACAATGATTATGCAGGAGAAATTAGAATTATGGCTGCCCCATTATAACTGTACCTGCTAACAAAAGAATTGTTCAACTTAATTTAGTTCCCTTGCATCTGCTAAATGTGTGAGAGGACAAGGTGGCTTTGGTTTCACTGATGTGTACTGGGTCCAATCTGTTGCTATTAAGAGACCTAACCTTAAAGTACTAATTGAAGGAAACTGTTTGGAAGGATTAGTAGGCACTGGAGCTGATGTACTCCCTCACCTCCAAAGGACTGGTTATTCCAATGACCCAAAATAAAGTTCAAAACCTAAGATGTATGAAAGGATAATGACCCTGGGACTTAAGAGGACATTCAAGGGCTGGTGAGATGGCTCAGTGAGTAAGAGCACCTGACTGTTCTTCCTAAGGTCCGAAGTTCAAATCCCAGTAACCACATGGTGGCTCACAACCACCTGTAATGAAATATGATGCCCTCTTCTGGTGTATCTGAAGACAGCTACAGTGTACTTACATTAAATAAACAAACAAATAAATAAATAAATAAATAAATAAATAAATAAATCTTTAAAAAAAGAAGAGGACATTGAAAACTGGCTTACTTACTTTAGCAGATGTTTCAAAAAGTAGGTGTAAGATTATTATTGACTTAAAAGATCAGTTTTATAGTATTCCTTTGCATCTTGAGGGTTGTAAAAGGTTTGCATTTGATGTATCTGCTTGTAATTTTAAATAAGCCGCGAAGTGATATCATTGGACTCCCTTCAATGGAATTCCTCAAGGAAGGGTCAGTAGCCCTACATTTTGTCAAAAATTTGTTTCTGCTTCAATATAAGAGGTTAGGACTTTGAATCCTACTCTGTTTATTGATCATGATATGGATATTTTATTAGATTCTTCCTCTGAAAGAGTATTTCTATAGGCCTTTGTTATGATATAAAAAGCTTTAAAATTTTGGGAAAGAAAAGATTCAAAGACAATATCCTTTTCAAGATTTGGGCCATCAGTTATATCCTAAAGAAATTGTTGACCAGAAAATTCAAATAAGAAAAGATAGTTTACTTACTTTAAATTACTTTCAAAAGCTGTTAGGAAATGTTAGTTGGCTAAGACCTCACCTTAAGCTTGCCACAGAAGAACTTAAATGTCTGTTTGTTATTTCTCAAGGGAAATGCAAATCCTAATTCCCCTGGAAAATTAACTGACGAGGAATGAAAAGTTTTGCTAAATGTATAGGAAGCTATTAGCCAACAACAGATATATATATATATATATATATATATATATATATATATATATATATATATACTAAGATAAATTGTTGACTAGTTCACAGCAGTCTTTTAGCCAAAGGGACCATTAATGTGTATTCATCTTTCTTCATCTCCAAGTAAAGTTTGCACACCCTACTATGAAACTGTAGCTATGTTGATACACAATTGTAGGATAGAATCACAAAACTATTTTGGAAAAGAACGTGATGAAATATTTATTTCTTATTTCAGCTTTGAAATTGGTTACTGAAGAATGCTTATATTTAGTCTATTGAACGTGCAAACATTTTACGTAAATCTGATAATTGTTATCCAAAAGGCAAGTTGTTAGAATTTGCCTTTATGCATACATTTGTATTTCCTGTATATTTACACATGCAGCTGATAGAGAATGCATTTATTGTGTTTATAGATAGCTCATCTAAAGGGAAGGTAGCATATGTACTTGGATCATGTTTATTCTCTTGAGTTTCCTCCCTGCTTCACAAATATTTGAATAATGTACTGTAGCCACTGTTTTTTGAAACGTTGACAAAATCAAGCTTTGAGTTGATATACTGATGGTCAGTATATACCTCATGGCTTACAATTGCTTGACTTTGTTCCATTTTTAGTTGCAGCTAGTACTCAAATTTTGGAATTATTTATGCAAATGCAACTTAATTTAAGAGCAAGTACTCTTCCTTAAGTTATAGGATATTTGAAAGCTCATAGTGGATTGCCCAGACCCCTTAATGAGGGCAATGCCTCAGCAGGTTTGCATATTAGGCAGAGTATAGGCATTACACAGGAACAGTTTAGCCAAACACTCTCATTCTTTACATCATTAAAAAGCAATAGGTTGAGACAACAATTTGGTATTTCTAGAAAATGTGCATGTCAAATTGTAAAGACTTTCATCAGTGTCCTCAGTTTCTTCCTGTATCACACAAAGGTGTTAATCCTCTAGGACTGGTACCTACTCAGTTATGGCAAATAGACATTACTTATATATCTGAATTTTTAAAAATGTTAAACAATGTACATATGTGCTACATCCAATCCAGTAGTGAGAAGCGCGACAGGCCCCGAAAAACTGTGTGCTGTCCTGAGGCAAGAAGTTCATAGAACTTAGTCTCCTGGAATCTTGCCATCAGGTATAAAGAATGCTCCAGTGTCCTTGCTTTAGTTGGTAAACGGATCTATGGGCTTTCCCTTAATATTGCTTTATTATAAGTTCTCCTAAGGGGGCTGGAGAGATGGCTCAGTGGTTAAGAGCATTGACTGCTGTTCTGAAGGTCCTGAGTTCAAAGCCCAGCAACCACATTGTGGCTCACAACCACCCATTATGACATCTGATGCCCTCTTCTGGTGTATCTGAAGACAGCTATAGTGTACTTAAACATAATAAATAAACAAATCTTTAAATCACATAATTATAAACAAAATAAGTGCTCCTAAGGATTGATTTTTTTTTGACATATACCTAAGTTAGATTCTAGGCAGTCCTTGATCCGACCCTGGGCATGGATAGCTAAATCACTGCCCTATGCAGGAATTTACCATTATTTAGGAAGAAGGAAGTTTGTGACCAGAGGAGGAACCAGAGTAGATACTTAGAACTATAGATTGCTGAGTTACACCCATACACAAGTGTTTACAATGTCCTAGGGGAAAAGTTGATTATACAATAGACTAGAGTAGGAACTATGTCAAGGGCATGAAGCCCTTGCCCCTGGCTTCTAAGATTAAGTGGACCTTAGGTGGAGCTGTTTTTGATCCCAGTTGTTAACACTGAATTTTATCCCAGTTGGTTCCTCTGGTCAGTCCTTCTGTGTTTGCATTCCTCTGTTTTGTGTAAGAATTCAGTAACATCATTGTACTTGCCTGAGTGTCACTGAACTTTCCTATTTTCTTCTGTATAAAAAGTTTGATGCTCGAGTTAACAAATTACATTCAGATTCAGCACACTCTCTCATGTCTGTGTCTGTCTGTCAATTCCCGCCAACTCTATGCCCATCTGCTGGAACTCCTGATTCCCAAGGATTGAGGAGCGCCCACTGGACCCGATTCATAGCAAGTATGACTATTGATACCTTCTCAGGCTATCAATTTGGAAATGCTTTAACAAGAGAAGCAACTAAATATGAAACTAGTCATTGCCTACATGTTTTTCTATACTGGATGTTCAAAAGGACATGGAGTTACTGGCCATTACAGTCAGACATTTGAGATGTTTTGTTAACAATTTAATATCAGTCATATTACTGGGATTCCTTATTATCCTCAAAGACTAGGTATTGTGGAATCTTTGAATATTTTCTTAACAGAGAAACAGTGAAACTAACAGAAGTTATGAAACAAATGGATTTAACAGATGTCTGTAGAACATTTCATGCTAAAACAAAAGGTTTTACCTTCTTTTCAGCAACTCATTATACCTTCTCCAAAACTGACCATATAATTGGTCACAAAACAGGCCTCAACAGATACAAAAATACTGAAATAATCCCATGCATCCTATCGGAACACCACAGATGAAGGCTGATCTTCAGTAACAATATAAATAATAGAAAGCCAACATTCACGTTGAACCTGAACAACACTCTACTCAATGATAACTTGGTCAAGGAAGAAATAAAGAAAGAAATTAAAAACGTTTTAGGGTTTAATGAAAATGAAACCAGGCGTGGTGGCGCATGTGTTTAATCCCAGCACTCCAGAGGCAGAAGCAGGCAGATTTCTGAGTTCGAGGCCAGAAAATATAATAATCAAAGAAAATAATATCAAAGAAAATACATGGTGGTACTCCTGTCTTATGGCCTAGTAAGCCATCAATGTGAGGAGAGGCCCTTGGTCTTGCAAAGATTCTATGCCCCAGAATAGGGGAAAGCCAAGGTCAGGAGGAAGGAGTGAGTGGATTGGGGAGCAGGGTGAGGACGGAGGTTATAGGGGATTTCCAGAGTGGAAACTAGGAAAGGGGGTAGCATTTGAAATGTAAATGAAGAAAATATCTAATAAAAATATATTTAAAATAAAAAGACTACTTTTGCAGAGAACCTGTATTCTCTGTGTCTACACATTGGCTCAGAACTGTGTAAAACTCCAGTACAAAAGATTCACTGTCCACTTCTGTCCTATGAGGGAATCAGGAATGCATGTGATAAACATACAAAAAGGCAAAACACTCATACACGTAGAATAATAAAATAATTTTTTCTTTATTAGAAAATGGAAGGTTTAATCAGCTGAAATGAGGACAATCAAAGGGTGGGTGAGAGGGTTAAGCCAAAATTGGCTATGTAGAATAGCCAAACATTTCTCATAGTTGTACCCTCAACTGAAGGGCTATTTGCAGCTGAGAGATCAGGGTCATTCTTTATTGAGGATGAGGTGACTGGAAGGTTGCCCATTGTCCAATAACGGGCCTCACAGTCAGACCCATGCAGGCATCGCTAAATGGACTTAGTAGGGATCAGGAGAAGGCAGAGGAGGAGGAGATTTCATAGTGAGGAGATGGTTGATTTGGATGGATCTGTGGGCTGTAGAGGGGGACGAGGGATATATAATTATATTTCATAGTATATACATTTAGAATTCTGACATTTAACACAAAAACTCTAGGGACTGGAGAAATGGCTCAATGGTTGAGAGTACTGGCTACTCTTGCAGAAGTCCCACGTTTAATTCCCAGAAACAACATGGCAGCTCACAACTGTCTGTAACTTCTGTTTCAGCCAATTTTACACCCTCATGCATGCAGGCAAAACACCCATATATATAACATAAAAATAAACACATTATAAAAAAGAAAAAATCTACAAAACAGTAGAGTCAGATCAGTATTTCATCTTAATAATTACATTTTCATTTTCAACATTATATTCCTTAGGAATTATTTTTTATGAAAACAAACAAACCCAAAGTTTGATTAGGGCATCATTAATTAGAAGGTATCTGGAAAGACTGGGCATTTTTATAGCGGATTGTCAGCCTGATGCCAGCTGTGCTCTTTCAATGTTAACCCATCTGAAGTTTCAAAGTCCCTGGTTATGTGCATGTATTGCAGGTTGAATATTATGCTATGTCTTAATTTTCCTCCCGAAATGCTTGCTCTGAGAGGCTCAGTAGCCCTGCCTCCAGCTGGCTTTGATTGATAATAAATGATTGCCATTCAGCCAATGGATGCACAGGGAAATGCAAGCAGGACTTTTAGATTGCATAAGCAAGGGAATAAGGGGGACAAAGAAAGAATCGCTATGAAGGGAGCAGAGATATCAGAAGTAAAGGCAGGTCAACATAGAATTACCCAGGGAAGAAGGCCCAGGGGCTGATCCCCCACTTGAGTCAGGGAAAGCAAATAACCTAAGTATATTTAGAAAACGATAACTTAAGAATAGGGAGAGAGCCAGGGATGGAAGCACACACCTTTAATCCCAGCACTGGGGAGGCAGAGGCAGGCTGATTTCTTAGTTCAAGGCCAGCCTGGTATACAGAGTGAGTTCCAGGACAGCCAGGGCTACACAGAGAAACCCTGTCTCGAAAAAACAAAACAAAACAAACAACAAAACAAAACAAACCAAACCAAACCAAACCAAACCAAACCAAAACAAAACAAAGAATTGGAGAGAAGTATGTGCTAGCCATTGGGAAGATTAGAAGTGCACAGAAATTGAGCTACTTAGGCATATTAAGGATTAAACTGACATGTGTGTCTTTTATTCACGAATCCAGAACTCTTGGGCGGGTGTAGTACATGCGCCACCTGATGGGAGCTTAAGCAAACTAACAATTCACCTCTACAGATGGCAATATGGGGAAAGTACTATTAAAAGTTATTTAGAGATTCTGGGATGGAATACACACACCATGATATAAGATTAGACGGAGGGGAGGATTGGCTTTTTAGCAAGGTACATATTTTGCCTAAGCCATGTGGAGATATCTTCCCAGAGTTCTGGACTATCCAAAGAGTTTAGACTTAGAGGTGCTGGGAGTCACTGCTCTTCAAATAGGCTGCCCAGAGTAAGGCAAAGAGAGGAAGACAATACAGGCTGCTGGCCTCCAATGAGCAGATAATCAAAGAACAGAGATAAATTAATTTTGATTTAATTGTTTTTATTAGCGTTTATTTAGTGACTCTGATATTCTAAATAAGGCTGTGTCTGAGAAATAACAACAACACAGATAAACAATCACAATTTTATTTGTTAAGGGCAACTTAAGGGCTATTTTTTATTTCCTGTTCCAAATTAATCCTAAAAATAAAATATGAGTAATTCTATATTAACTATGGATGTTGTCTCTAATGTCCCAAGTTAATGGACAAATTGTTATTTTGACTAGTTTTTCCTCTATAATCTTAAGATTTACATAGTATAAATTGTTTACAGTGTTCCTCTGTTCATGGGATGTTTTATTTATTTATTTATTTATTTATTTATTTGTTTGTTTGTTTGTTTTTTGCAAGACAGGGTTTAATTGTATTACTAACTGCAAGGCAATTCCAGTTTTGTAATAGTTACTATTCATCTTAGCCTTGAGTTTGACTCCAAAAAGTTTCTCTGTTTTTACTCACAGCTGATTATCTCTCTGAATTCAGAGGAGACTGTGAGATTGGCCTGGAAATAGAACAAATTTTTACTTCATATCATTTAGGTCGTTGCTTCCTGGTTCTTGACAGTGTAACTGTATCTGCCATTTAAAGAAACTAAGCCTATTTGAGATGGTTTATATTATGGAAGAGACTATGTAGAGGAGTGTGGCCTCAAATTCATGAATATGAATTTGTCTCCACACTACTGCAATTGATAGCACATACTGGCATGCTTGGCAATATTCATTTTGAAAATGATTGTAAGGCACTGACTCTAAACATCTGAAATGACTTTAAGAGTTATTGTATTGTCCCAATTCTTCAGTGCTGTCTTTAAATCTCTCTCTCTCTCTCTCTCTCTCTCTCTCTCTCTCCCTCTCTCTCTCTCTCTAAGAAATTAAGCTATTATTTTATTTGTATGGTTGTTTTGCCTCTGTATTTTTGTTTTTGTCATTGTCTGATGATCACAAAGGCCAGGAAAGCCAGGAAGTGGGTGCACCATGTCTTTCATGAGTTTCCTAGTCTGTTTTGAAGCTTGACAAATAACCATCATGTGGAACATACTTGCAGGTGACCTAAACCCAGCCAGAAGACAGACCAAAATCTTGTTTCTTAAAATCTCTCTTTAATTGCTAATATTCTGGCATCTGTCCACTTGTGGGGCACATCGGTAACTCCAATGTAAGCTGATTCAAGAGCTATATAAGCTATCCAGCTTGATTCTAGGAGGAAGAAGGAGATGTGCCTTTGGAGTGCTGTGGTTGGAGTTCAGATGAGCTCCAAATTTGCAAAACAGTGAACACAGAGACACTGCCCACAAAGGGAAGTAACAGACAATTAAGCAGCATGGATCTGGAATCTTAGTTACTCCCAGGGGCTTGGCAGGAGGACACACAGGTAGGTTATTGGAGCAGAGGCACTAGTGCTACTGAACCATGAATCTCTAGATCTGGAAAAGGATTGGCCCAGGTTGGAAATGAGTTCCTTCAGTACACCATCACCCTAAGAGTAGTTAACATGTCACTCAATACGCTCCAGCCAATCAGAATCTCGACCTGGAGCTACCAGTTAGAAGAGGAGGCGGCCCTTCCAGGTTCCAAGCCAGCGACTTCCTTCTCCATGTAATTCAGCAGACCTTTGCATTTCTATGTGATGTGTTTTGTGTGCCTCTACTGAGTGATGTGAGAAGACCTAGCAAGCTCAGAACTCCAAACATGATAAGTGCAAGATCATCTCCCACAGAGAGGAGGAGCAAGCAGCTTAGCAGAAAATGCATGTGTAGTGGACTTCCCATCAGCTGGATGGTAAGTAGCAGGCAGCTAGATGAGGCCACCTGTGGGCTTAGTCTCCTCTTGGACCCGGCTTTGGCCTCTGAATACATTTATTATTGGGCTGCATCTGCACAAAACATTTGCAGGAAGCCGCGCATGGTGACACACGCCTTTAATCCCAGAACTCGGGAGTCAGAGGCAGGCAGATTTCTGACTTCCAGACCAGCCTGGTCTACAAGGTGAGTTCCAGGACAGCCAGGGCACAGAAACCCTGTATCGAGAGAAAAAAAACCAAAAACCAAAAACCAAAAACCAAAAAACCCAAAAAAACAGAAGAAGTAGAAAAAAAATTTGCAGGAGGGGCTACTCTGGAGAAATGTACTTGGCAGGATGACAAACTTGACAGCCCTTGTTTCTATATTATCTTCTATGAATTCTGCCCTTAGCAGTTAACATGTAGGTGCAGGCTGTAGAAGACATATTATGTGTTGGGTAGCACTCCAATATTAAGCTCTGATGTACAAGAGTAGAGTTGATGATGTTACGGATTTACCAATGCTTAGGAAATATTAAGTGACACTAAGTACGATGTAGCTGAGGTAGGGCTGCCTGTAAAACACCTGACAGGTATGTAGTATGCTAAGCAGCCCTCTTGAAGGCTAGTATAGCCATATGCATGTTTATTTACCACGGTTATCGGAAATTTGTCTTCAAATCTTAACAAAAGGGACAAATCTGCTATACAGTCAGGCATTAGACCTATGGTGATATCAAAGAACAGGCCCCTAACAAGCTACACAAAATGGCATTATAGGGTCACAACCAACCTTAAGGCCTGGTGTGCCATAAAGATCTATTTTCCTTCCCAGAATTAAGATGTCATCCCAGAAAATAATCGCTCCATATACAACTAAAATATTAATTAGGAAATATTTCTTTTTTTAAAAATTTTTTTGATTTATTATTTATTATATGTAAGTACACTGTAGCTGTCTTCAGACACACCAGAAGAGGGCGTCAGATCTCGTTACAGATGGTTGTGAGCCACCCATGTGGTTGCTGGGATTTGAACTCCGGACCTTTGGAAGAGCAGTCGGGTACTCTTACACACTGAGCCATCTCACCAGCCCCAGGAAAAATTTCTTAATGACAGCATGGATTCAGCTGTGAATATTGCTCAAAGACGAGCCAGCCAAAGACAGATTTTGGATTCCACATATGCTGTCATCCATAATTTTCTTTTCCTTCATGGACAAAGCATAGTTTTGCCTCAAGGGCAGGACTACCGCTGGTGACAGCTCTTTGAAAGGAAAAATACTACTGTGTTGAGGGCTGGTCCACTCAAATAAAGCTTGATCCTAATGTGTGGAGAATTGCATACCTGAATCCTAAATTCCAGACCTTTAAGAGCCTGGAGCCTTAAGGCTTAGGAGCTTGACCTAAGGCCCTGGTGCATTGAATACAAAATAGTGCTCTTTCTCTTAAGCCAGGATTAGCATTAGGAGAGGTAGCAATGTTCTGTGGCTAGGGCTTCTGGGAGGAGAAGCTTCAGATCCTGAGATTCCAACTTTCTCCACAATATGGCGATATGGTTCTCTGTCCCAAGTCCACTGGGGGTTTGGTTGGTCATGATTTTTTAGATACTTGGCAGTTCCCTTGTGCAGTGTTGTTTTGTTAGACTTCTGAGTTTGTCCCAGGGTATGCAAGTTTCTAAAGACTTTATAGAGGTCTCCATTTCTTTCCACTTATCCCCTGTGAGAAGGATACAAGATGCTACTCTTGTTTTGTTTTTGTTTTTTGAGACGGGGTTTCTCTGTGTAGCCATGGCTGTCCTGGAACTCACTTAGTAGACCAGGCTGGTCTTGAACTCAGAAATCCACCTGCCTCTGCCTCCCCCCCGCCCCCCCCGCCCCCCGAGTGCTGGGATTAAAGGCGTGAGCCACCACACCTGGCACAAGATGCTACTCTTAAAAAGTTTACTTGGCATAAGACATAGCTTGTGTAAGCTCTCACTACTACAGCTATTGTAAATTCTACCTTCTACTTTTGCTATTTTTCTCATCTTCTGGGACCTCCAACTCAGGAATCTATCACTGAGAAATGACTTGCTATTTCAGGGATCTGAGGCACTTAATAAGTGATTCTGGGGGTCTTTGCTGTGTAAATCTCCTAGCAGTCTTAAGTAGGACTTGTAATCTCCAGTCCATATTTAAATTGTTGAAAATAACCTGGTGACTGAACAGGAAAGAAACTTATGGATGAGAGCATGTGTGGAATCCAAAACCTGTCTTTGGCTGCCTGGTCTTTGAGCATTAGCCGCAGCTGAATCCATGATGCCATTAAGAAAATTTTCCTAATTAATATTTTAGTTGTATATGGAGAGATTTCTTTCTGGGATGACATGTTAATTCTGGGAGAGCTGTCTCTTCTTCCCCATATAGAGATGTTTCTAATACAAGCTATGTTGACTCAGTAAGCCTTGACCCTGGTCTGCTGCTCCCCAGGACAGTGACCTTGCTTTACTCTTGATGGAAATTCCTAAATTCTTAAGTTAAAGAATGTAGCAAAATAGTGTTTTATAATTGCTCATTTGAGTCATATAATGAACTGTTAATTTCTTCCACCTTTAGATAAGAACAGGAGCAACGGTTTACTGTTATCTCTGTCAGTTGAAACAGGGCAGGAGATAGTTAGATCATAGATAAAACCATAAGAGAATCTGCTCCAGGTGTCACCATTCTAGCAAAGGATAAGAGTTAGGCAAGGTTAATAATTTTGTAATTTAACAGCATGTATTAAATAATGCATTTGATTAAATAAAACTAGATTGGTGGGTACTTAATTTGTAAGGGTTAGCTTGAGCCAGTGATAATGAA
This sequence comes from Mus musculus, assembly GCF_000001635.26. Lineage (NCBI taxonomy): Eukaryota > Metazoa > Chordata > Mammalia > Rodentia > Muridae > Mus > Mus musculus. The sequence continues at coordinate 177,062,411 of NC_000068.7, read as the reverse complement.
TTTCTGTTTTAGGATCTGTACTGTATAGATATAATGTGTCAGAAATGTAAAACACATGCCATTAGCTCTAGCTGTGTGTGTGTCACATTATAGATCTCAGTAGTTAACAAAGCACATAGTGGCAAGGTCAAACACTGTTTTATTAATATCATTCCTTCAATCAAGAAAGGCCTGATATTTTTCAAATCAGTACAGTGATATATTTTACCAATATAGGTGTGGGTTTGTTGTTATTATGTTTGTTTTGACAACCCACTGAGGACAATGAGCTGACTAACATGAGTGCTCCACAGTGTCTGACATGTGTCCTAATTGCTCTGAGCCTTGTCTCATAGCCATTGGGTGGAAAGTACTTGCCGTTTACCTGAACCCAGCCTGAAGCCACAACACAAAATCTTATGTCCTAAAAATCTCTTCAGTTACTAATATTTGGGCACTGACCACCTGTGGACAGTTTGGTAACTCCAATTTCAGCTGATTGATGGGGGAATGTAAGTTATCCACCTTGATTCCAGGAGGAAGAAGGGGAATTGCCTCCTGAGCGCTGGAATTAGAGCTCAGGCAAACTCCAAACTTTCAAAGCAGTGAACCCAGGGGCACTGCCCAGAAAGGGGAGAGGCAGGCACTTAGGCAGCAAGGATCAGGAATCTTAGCCTCTCCCAAGAGCTTGGTGAAGGAACAGACTATTGGAGGAGACACACTGGTGCTACTGAACTGCAAATCTGCAGATCTGGAAAAGGATTGGCCCAGACTGGAACCACTGGCCTGCATCTCTACAGCACACTCTAACCCTAAGCCTGGTGTTCACTTCACTCAAGACTCAATAGCGAATTAGAGCCTCCACATGGAGCTGCCAGTCAGAAGATGAGGTGACTCTTCCAGGTACTAAGCCTGCATGTTCCTCTGTGTAACTCAGCTGATCTCAGTGTTTCTGTGGAATCGGTTCTTATTATTTTTGCTGGTTGCTGTGAGGTTAGCTCAGGCAAACTTAGAACTTCAGACATGGTAAGTGCAATGTCATCTCCCACAAAGAGGAGGAGCAAGCATCTTAGCAAAGGATGATTGTGTAATATCTCTTCCCAGAGGCTGGATTGTCAGCATCAGCCAGACAGATGGGGACATCTGTGAGGTCCTTTGTGGACCTACTCTCTCCTTTTGGTCCCAGCTGTGGCCTCTGATTAACTTTATTATAAGACTGCATCTTGTCAAAACCTTTGTGTCAGGGGCTTGTGTGGAGAAATATATTTGGCAGGATGAGAACCAGAGGAACAGCTTACTGTGTACACTGTCAGGTAAAACAGTGCTGACAAGAGCTAGGTCACAGACCAAAGGAAAAGGGAGTGTGCTGCAGGGGTCACTGTTATGGAGAAGGACCTGATTCAAGGACTGAGAATGATTTTGTAATTTTACAGACTGTATCCATGTATGGATGTAATTTAGTAAACCTAGATTGAAGGGTGTTTTATTTGATCAGGTTAGCTTGAGCCAGTGGGTAAGGAATTCCCATTTTAGGATCTGTATTATGTAGATTTGTGCAATCCTTGTTGACATATTTAATTGAGCTCAGAAATGTAAAACACATGCCATTCTCTGTAGCTGTGTGTGTTAGATTATAGACCTTAGTAGTTAACAAAGCACTTAGGGACAAGGTCAAACACTATCTCATAAATGCCTTTCCTTCTACCAAGATAGGCCTGATCTTTTTCAAATCAGTATAGTGACATATTTTTCAATTATATTTATCTTTTTAAAAAGCCAATATTTGGTATTATTTTTTAAATTTTTATTTTCTTTATGTATAGGTGCTCTGACCTCTTACTTCTTCCTATTCTCCAATATTTCCCAGAAATCAATAATTTAATTCCTATTTTTAAAGAGATTACATATCTTTCTGTTTACAGCAACATCGGTAGCTCAGGCTTTCCTTATGCCATGTAGTTAAGCCTTGCTTTGAGCACCTGAGCCTAAAACCTTCCTTGCTCTTTCTGAGGGTAGAAGACTGAGGGCTTCTGTGATTAACACCTGTAGCCTAACAGCTGAGGATTAAGCAATGTGGCCTTTGATCTATCTCAGAAGGAACTGCTGATCTCTAACTTTTAGCCTGCAGGTCAGAAATCACAGGAAGAAAATGGGACACTCAAAGAAGTGGTTATGGAGTTTTTACTAAGTTGTCAAAAGTTACCTATGAAAGCTATCTAAGAGGAAAAGCGAAAAGATCCTAAGTGGGGAAGGGCAAAAAAACTTCTCCTTTCTCTTTTCCATATCTCCTTGTCCTCTGTACTTATAAATCTTTCAGAATACCTGATCACATGTTACTGAGTACACTACAAGTTCACACAAAAAAATCAAATCATAAATTGAGAGAGAAGTTTACAACAGAGAATGGTTATTAGTAAAACTAGATTGGTGGGTGTTTATTTTGGGCAGGTTAGCTTGAGCCAGTGAGTGATGAATTCCCATTTTATGATCTGTATTATGAGATATGTGCAAACCTTGGTGACATATTTAAGTGATCTCAGAAATATAAACGCATGCCATTAGCTGTAGCTGTGTGTGTCACATTATAGATCTCAGTAGTTAACAAAGATCGTAGGGGCAAGGTCAAACACTATCTTATTATTGCCATTCCTTCTACCAGGAAGGGCATGATCTTTTTCAAATCAGTACAGTAATATATTTTTTCATTTATTTTTTTCTTTTTAAAAAGTTCATTTTTGGTATTAGATTTTAAATTTCATTTTGACTATCCATGGGTGATCTCTTAAGTGTTTCTTTTCTCCAATATTGGCCCAAAATTAAGAATTTCATTCCTGTTTTTAAAGAGATTTCATATCTGTCTGTTTAGAGAAACATCTCCTGTAGCTCCTACTTTCTTTATGTCATGTAGTTAAGACTTGCTTTGAACTCCTAATCCTCCCTCTGCTGCCCAGGGCTTGGAAAACAGTCCTACAACTCCTGTCAAGCTGGGTTCTGACTGATCAGTAAGACAAAAGACACCAGGGAATGAGTGTTGTCTAACCTCCCTGGGTTACAGGGTTAAAAATTAGGGGGTTACAAATAAAGAGGAACAGGTATAAGGTTGAGTTCACTGACCAACTTTGAAGCTGGTCTACTTGCAGCACAGAAGAGGAGGAGGAATAAGGTAGGTGAGGCCTTTCTGCTTTGGCAGTAGTTGACATTCACCATGAGGAGTCAAGTAATCAATTTTGCACAATCAGTTAAATTCCATACTGGTCATCTTCGGGCATTTTTCAGATTAGGGCAATGTCAAATGAGATCACAGGCCCTCGTTGTGACACCATATTGCTGGCATACCTCGCCATCTACCCCAGCAGTAGGACTGCCAATCTCCCAGCTGCCATTCCTTATGCAATCCAATCATTTAGGAACTGGGCTTTTCATCTATCATTAACCATCTTGATCTGGCTCTTGCTTCTGCCCTCCTTCCTCTCTCCACAAGGTCCCAGGTCATGTCTACTCTATACTATCCCAGGTATAATTGGGTCAGGCTATGTTCACTCTTTTGTGTATAATATACTTTCTCCTCCACCATACCTAGGAGCAGTGATGTCCTTACATTTTATTTCTTCTTTTTCTTCCTTTTTCTCGCCCAATAACTGCTTCTAGTTTTAAAAGTCATAGTCACATTCACTTTTAAATTATTGTCAATGTATGAATTTGATTGCAGGTTGGCTGCAGGACTTCCCCAGTAAGAAGTAGAGATGGCTGTAGTGGGTATTGCATGCATAATTGAATATATAAAGAAAGGACCTTGGGAATTAAATGGAATTTAAATGGAAATTACTTGGTCTCCAGGACTAGAACATTCTTATAAATGTAAATTTTCCAGACTAGGGCTATGTCTGCATGTAGGGTGTAACAGCCTAGCCTGGAAGGTTTTAGCTGTCTAAATCTTTTGCTCTGTGATCCCACAGTGGAAGGAGCTGCTGTTGCCCTGAGGCCCAGCTGACTTTTCCATGCTAATGAGGGACTATGGGCAGGACTAACAATCAGGAACACTAGGGGAAGGTAGCTTGCAGATTCTCTACAGGATTCTCCTCAGATGCATGTGTTATAAGCTGCCTGGAAGACTACAAGCCATCCCCTGGTTATTATAGTAATCTCCATTGACGGTACAGGAGAAGCAAGTCTGCAGAGCTATTTGAGTCCGATCTTCTGGTTCTAAATGGACTGTGGGTCAGAGTGTGGTTCTGTTGGTCCATGTGGTGATCATAACAGAGGCCCTTGTCCTTTGACTCTTTCTGAGTGTGGATTTACAGGGGTGGGGGTGGCTCGGTAGCCCTGGGAGTGGCAAGGTATGGAACTTAAATGTCACTCTGCAGTGTGCATATACAGGCATTGCCTTTGGTGTGCCATAGGACAACATTGGAAAAGTAATGGTTTGATTTCTAGAATTCATGACCCTTCTGTATTCAGTTTTGTGTGACTAGTTTTATAAATAGTTTAGAAGGTAGTAGTAAAGAGTTGTCAGCGATCATCCTCCAGAAATATTTGATTAGATTCCTTTTATCTTTCTATTCCCTGTTGTCAAAATGGCATGATTCACAGAACTTCAATTCTTGTTACAAAAGGAGCTTCTGACATGCAGAAGTTTCTCGGGTGTTGATGGTGCTGGGTGGGTGGATAGGACAGATTGGAGCATAATGCATATGGCAGGAAGCAGACACTAAGTTATCATTCAGCATTGTTTTGTATATGGGCTCCCAGGGCCTGGTTTAGCCTGAAAGTACAAAGGGTCATGAACAGCTATAGAGCAATAGCTCAACTTTCGGATCATCTACAATGACAGAGAGAACTCTGGAGCATGGGGCCTCTCTGTTTGGAAGACAGATCAGTAGTAACTGTAGGGTCAGATTTATAACAGTTTAGGGGTCACTTTGAGTTATTTTTATTGGAGTCAGGAAATATGATTTTATTTTATTTCTATACACATACTAGCACAGGTAATATTAGTCAAGTTCACATTGTTCCTGGTGTAGTTGCCTTAGTTATTGAAGAAAAGTTGAAAATTGGTCACGTGGAAATGGGCAGAGGAAGCTTTCCCTGATATTGTGTGGCAGTTCTGTGGGCTACTATGAGACTGTTCTGTCTAGGAAAACAGATAGTGGGCTTGTTCTTTAGACAGACTGCTTGGTCTTTGGGAGAATTGGCTATGGTTGAGAAGGGGGTGTCTGCCCATACTTGGGGGCTAAGAAGGGAAGGGGACATGTGACAAGAAGGTAAGGGGAGATGGAAATGGTCTTTTGTGACATGGATAGGTGAGAGAAAACTGCAGTTTTAAGGGAACTCTTGCATATTTGATCTCAATAACAAAAATGTCTACCAGCATTCTACATGGTTCCATACAGAACATCTTAAAACTAAGGCATCAGGTTCCCAGAGATCATTTATTTACTTAAGTTTTTGTTGTCCAACTGTGAAAGACTGGATAAAAAGTACTATGTGGGTAGGCAGGGCAGTCAGCGAATATTCATTTTGAAATAAACCTTTACACTGTTGTCTGTATATATTGCTTTGTGCACACTTATCAAATCCTACAGGATTTAGTCCCCTATGATGACGTGCATGTGAACTTCACTCAGGAAGAGTGGGCTTTGCTGGATGCTTCTCAGAAGAGTCTCTACAAAGATGTGATGGTAGAGACCTATAGGAATCTCACAGCTATAGATAATATTGGACTTTTCTTTTTTTTTTTTTTACTTTATAACATGTATGCACAACTGTTTCTTTGTTATTGTTTTTTGTTTTGTAATTTTAATTGAGAATGAGGAAGAATATGGTGAATAAATCACTCATGGTTTTAAAGTTCAATGGAGTTAGTAACTTAAATGTTGCCTAATTGCCAATAATGTAACATACTTTCTCTGGTACTGTGTTTAGGTTACAGTTGGGAAGAACATACAATTGAAGACCATTTCCAAACTTCTAGAAGTCATGGAAGGTAATTTTCCTCTGCAAGCTGAGGAGAAAATGCCTATGAAGAAAGTTTAACGTGTGCTACAAGTAGTAAAGAAAACCAATAGGGTACAATAAGCACTGCTTTCAGTTATGGATGTTTATTGAATTTCATAAAATCATATATGTCTATGGCAGATATGTAATTATTGTTTGCAAGACTTTCTATTAATTCAAAGACAGAGAAATAATGGCTTAACAGGTATGTTACTGTTTAAATCAACCTAGTAGAGCCATGCTGTACAAGTGCGAGTGTCTTTAGTCTCATATCGCTTAGCTATTGCAAAAGGAACACACAGTGATTAGGTGACAAGTATATGTCTAAAACCTAGTAATAAGCAAATAATCCATAGTATATCTGAGCTCAATGATATACTTGTAATATCATTGCTAAATTTAGTGAGATGGACAGTTCATAAGATTCAAAAATGGTTTGGTGGAAAAACCTTAATCGCTATACTACATCTCTATGAGGAAAAAAGTCACGTGTGTGAATGTAATATGGAACCTTTACACTTGTTATTCTCTTTTAATATGGTTGTCATACGTTACTATGGATACAGCCCTTGTGAGCATAGGGGTATTGAAAGATGCCACATACCTTTCACTTTTTCAGAACAACAAGAGGATATGCAGTATAACATACTTTGAGTGACATTCTAAATGTGCTGTAAGTTTATAAGTATTTAGTTTCCCAACATTATTGGTGACATTTTCCAACTCAAACTGCTGAAAATCATAATTAGAATTAGGGTAGTAGAAATTATATTCTGTTTGCATTTGTTCATGTTCCAAATGTAGTATTACTCTCATGATAACAAAATTTGTGAATGCAATCAGTGTGCAAAGACTTTGAGTTCTTCCTTTTTTTTTCAAATATGTGAATAACCTTTTATACAAAAAGTATGCTATAAATGTGAGCCAGATAATCAATACTGTTCCCATTTCATGTATCCTCAAAGATGTAAAACAATCCATAACGAGGAGAACACCTTTGAATGCAAACAAAGGCATATTACATTAACATTAGATTGCTCTTTTGAATGAAGCCAATTTTTAAAAGAATTCATACAGATAAAAAGACTCATCAGTATAATCAATGCGAGAACAATTTCACGTGTGCCAATTGTATTTGCAGGCATGAAAGAAGTTCTTCTGCAGAGCAACACTCTGAGTTTATTCAATGTGGTAAAGCCTTTGCATATCAGTCATAGTCAAAAGCATGTAAGAATACACAATGGAGAGAAACACTATGACTGTAACCAATGTGGTAAAGACTTTGGAACAAGGAGTGTCCTCCAAAGACTTAAACGAACACATACAGGAGAGAAACCCTATGAATGTAACCACTGTGGTAAAGCCTTTGCAAAAAGGAGTGACCTCCAAATTCATAAACGAATACATACAGGAGAGAAACCCTATGAATGTAACCAATGTTGTAAAGCCTTTACACGAAGCAGTCATCTCGGAATCCATAAGCGAACACATACAGGAGAGAAACCCTATGAATGTAAACAATGTGGTAAAGCCTTTGCACATAGCAGTACTCTCCAAATACATAAGCGAACACACACAGGAGAGAAACCCTGTGAATGTAAACAATGTGGTAAAGCCTTTGCACATAGCAGTACTCTCCAAATACATAAGCGAACACATACAGGAGAGAAACCTTGTGAATGTAAACAATGTGGTAAAGCCTTTGCACATAGCAGTACTCTCCAAATACATAAGCGAACACATACAGGAGAGAAACCCTAAGAATCTAAACAATGTGGTAAAGCTTTTAAAAGAAGTGGTGACCTTCTAATACATAAGCGAAGACATACGTGAGAGAAACCCTGTGAATGTAAGCAATGTGGTAAAGTTTTTATAAGAAGTGTTGACCTTCAAATACATAAGCGAAGACATACAGGAGATAAACCCTATGAATGTAAACAATGTGGTAAAGCTTTGCAGAAAGCAGTACTCTCCAGATATATAAGCGAACACGTACAGGAGAGAGACCCTATGAATGTAACTAGTGTGGTTAAGCCTTTGCAGGAAGCAGTGGTCTCCAATGTCATAAAAGAACACATACAGGAGAAACACCCCATGAATGGAACCAAGGTAGTAAACCCTTTGCAGGAAGCAGTGGTCTTGAATATCATCGAATACATACAGCTGAAAAACCCTATGTATTTAACCAATGTGGTAAAGCCTTTGCAGGAAGGAGTGACCTCCAAAGACAAAAGATCATACAGAAGAGAAAGTCTATGAAGGCATCTAATGTTATAAAGTCTTTGCAGCAAGCATTGATCTCCATGTATATAAATGAACACATACCAGAGAGGAACCTTTTAAATGTAACCAACATGGTAAAGCTTTTTCAAAAACCAATAGTCTTTACATACATAAAAGAATATATACTTGAGAGAAATGCTTTGACTTTAACCAATGTGGTTAAACTTTTTCAAAAAGCAGTCATCAACAAAATCATAAAACAACACGTATAGGAGAGAGATTTTTGAATGTTAGCAATGTGCTTTTACACCTTTTTTCACAAAACAGTGGCCTCAAAATATATAAGTACGTGTTTGTACTGGAGAGAAACCCTATGAATATCAGCAATGTCCTGAAACCCTTCTACATCACAATCATCTTCAAATCCATAAAGAACATGTAGTGGAGAAAAATCCTCTGAATATCACTAATTAGGTAAAGCAGTTATAAAGAGTCATCTCCTAACACAAAAGTATACACACTGGATAGAAACCCATGAATATAAGCAATGTGGTAAATGTTTTATAAGTCACGGTATTCTCTAAGTAAATAAAGGAAGACACACTTGAGAGAAACCCTATGAAAGTTATTAAAGGTACAAAGCCTTGTACATTAAAATCTTCAAATACATAAAAGAAGACATAGAGGTGAGAAACCCTATGTCTGGAAGCCATGTGGTACTGCCTTCACTTGTCAATCATATTCAAAGACACAAAAGAAATCATAATGTAGACAAAATCCTGTGAGAGTAGTTAATATGGTGAAGCTTTTTGAATATTTCTAGAGTCTTCACAGTGAAACAATCCATACTGCCAAGAAATTTAGGAATATAATATGGTGAAACCTTTTCAGATTCTCAAATCTTCATCATTATGAAGAGAAACCCTATAAATGCATTAAATATGGGGAAGCCTTTAAACATTTCTAATTCTTCATCATCATGAAAATAATCATACGAAGGATTCAAGAGGATACAGGGGTGTTTCTTACTGTATTGCTTGAGTTACAGTCCTGACATCCTTTGGTGATCAACAGCAATTTGGAAAGTGTAAGCTGAAGAAACCCTTTCCTCCCCTCTGCTTCTTGCTCATCATGTTTGTGAAGGAATAGAAACCCTGACTAAGACAAATTGGTATGAGAACTGGGGTATTCCTGTGACAGCCTGACCATGTTTTGGGAGGACTGTGGAAGGACTTTGGAACTTTGGGCCAAAGGACACATTCAGTTTTAAGAACTCTGTGGGATGTTGTGTAGGAGCTTGGAAGATAATGTTGAGATCAGTGCAGAAGATGGAGGCCTGGCTTGTGAAATTTCAGAGGGAAAATTAAAGACTCTTTTCAGGGCCATTGCTATTTTGGATTGTGAAGATTCTGTAGTTCTGACTAGCTAGGGCTGAAGAATCAGCTGTGATTAACAAGATACCAGAACTACTAGAGTGAAAACTTGGCATTACTGGGACTATTGATGCTGGTTAGCTGTAGCTAAAAACTTAGCAGTAATTAAGAAGAAACCAGCATCATTGGGGTGACATATTCTCGGAAGTGTTTTCTGAGAGCACAGAGGCTGTGTTCCAGAGATAGCCAAGGTTTGCCTTGTGCTATGGCTAGACTTGGTAACGTGTAAGAGTTACCCAGGTGGTACTGGTTTTGCTGGCATGAAGGGATCGGGCAGAGCAGCTGAGGCTCAGCACTATGAGAGGCCATGGAAGGCCATTGGTGAAGGTGCAGCCTCAGATGCAATTAATGACCCAGGTGTCATGTAGTGTTTGGAGAAGCCAGGACCATGAATGACCAAGAACAGCAGCAGCAGTAAAGTACAGCCATCTGGATCCTAGTGGACAAGCTGTGTGCTACAAAGGACAGGGCTGGAGAAGTGACCCAAGCCCTTGGAGGAGCCCAGAAGATAATGAGTTGGATCCCAGACGTTGGACAGTTGGAATTTAATTTTTCTTTTGATTGTGACTGTGCCCTCATATTTTTTCCCTTTGAAGGAAAAAAATATTTTAGTGGATTCCACAGTTAAGAGTTTGTAAAACAGTTTGGAATTTAAAGGATATTGAATATTTTAAAAGGATTGAACTTTTAATATGTAAAGACTATGGGACTGTGATGGTTTGTATATCCTTGGACCAGGGAGTGGCACCATCTGAAGGTGTGGCCTTGTTGCAATAGGTGTGACCTGGTTGGAATGGGTGTGTCACTGTGGGTGTGGGTATAAGATCCTCACCCTAGTTGCCTGGATGTCAGTCTTCCACTAGCAGTCTTTGGATGAAGGCATAGAACTCTCAGCTCCTCCTGTGCCATGCCTGCCTGGATACTGCCATGCTCCCACCTTGAAAATGAACTGAACCTCTGAACCTGTAAGCCAGCCCCAATTAAATGTTTTTTATAAGACTTGCCTTGGTCATGGTATCTGTTAACAGGAGTAAAACCCTAACTAAGACAGGGACATTTAAAGTTGTTTAGATCTTGGGGATGAATAAGAAACTAAGGGTTGAGGCTTACTAGTGATGTATTTGTGTGTCAAGTTGACAAGGGGTCAATTGTACTGACAAGTTTGGTGTCAACTTGACACAAGCTGGAGTTATCACAAAGAAAGGAGCTTCAGTTGGGGAAATGCTTCCATGTGATCCAGCTGTAAGGCATTTTCTCTCTCCGCCCCCCCCCCCTTTGTTTTTTTTTGAGACAGGGTTTCTCTGTGTAGCCCTGGCTATCCTGGAACTCACTTTGTAGTCCAGGCTTACCTCAAACTCAGAAATCCACCTGCCTCTGCTTCCTGAGTGCTGGGATTAAAGGTGTGTGCCCCCACACCAGGCTCTTTCCTTTTTTGGAGGACAGCCATTTTCTCAATTAGTGATCAAGGGGGAAAGGCTGCTTGTGGGTGGGACCATCTCTGGGCTGGTAGACTTGGGTTCTATAAGAGAGGAGGCTGAGCAAGCCAGGGGAAGCAAGCCAGTAAAGAAACATCCCTCCATGGCCTCTACTTAAGCTCCTGCTTCCTGACCTGCTTGAGTTCCTTTCCTGACTTCCATTGTGATGAACAGCAGTATGAAAGTGTAAGCTGAATAAATTCTTTCCTCCCCAACTTGTTTCTTGGTCATGATGTTTGTGCAGGAATAGAAACTCTGAATAAGATAAGGGGTAGAAGGTGTGGATTGTATAAAAAAAAGAGTAAACAATAAAAGAAAGAAACATTTATATATATTTAAAAAAAGGGAGGGACAGGCAGAAACATTCCTTCAAAATTATAGCTTTGTAAGACCCCCTTTCAGGGACTGCTGCTCTAGTCTGGGGAGAGAGAGTGCACCCAAAGAAACACAAGAGTCCTCCTTACTGTAAACACATGAGGTAGGTTAATGACAGAGCTCCATGTCAAAAACGAATCTCACACAGGAGACACTGGATTCGACCCCGAGGCTCAAAAGCTAGGGGTTTTTATGGGGTAAAGGGCTTAGGGGTGGGGAACTCAGCATCGTGACACACTATTGGCTTATTCAAACATCAGCAAAAGAATATGTGCAGGTCAGGGTTCTGTGAGTTGTTGACTCAGTTCAGATAGCCCTGTTATGTCCTCATATTGCTCTTTATCTTTTTGGTCAAGCTGTTCCCAGGAATGCCCGGGTTTTTTTTTCTTTGTTCTCAGCCCCAGGAGCCTCTAAGCTTACAAACAACCAGCAATTTCTGAGTACTTTATATGACTTACAGGTCTTGAAATTTCATCTTTCTTTCAGCTTCATTTTCACACCAATCAGGATTTAAGGACAGGGGCTTATGTAGTTTACTGTATCAACTGTTATAGAATATAGGTATTATAGTTTAAACAATCACTTGGATTTGTTCTTTGGTGGTAAAGAACAGGTGTTATGTTTTGAGAAGCACACTATGAAAAGCAGAAAGCTTTATTAGAGACAGTCATTATGTTTTCAAGAACAAAATATGAGTAAAGTTAGGTTGCACCTCCACAATACCTGATGCCTGGAAACTTGAACGTAGTTTCACCATATGAGTAAATGAAGGGTAATAACCAAAAGGCAATACTTAGGGCCTGGTGCTTGGATTTGCCTTGTTTTTCTGTTTATTCCCAATTGTTTATTGGTTCTCATGCTACTCATGTTAAATTGTTCCCAAATTTCATAATAATCTTGCATTTGAGACACTGAGATTCCCTGCCCCAGGCTGATTATAACTGGGAAACTAAAGTGCCAGCAGCCAATGGCTAGGGAGGAGACACAGGCAGGATTTTTGGATTCATGACAAGGGGAACAAAGAGGATCTCCATGCCAGTAAAGGAATTGGATGCTGGCTTGAGAGATGGGAAAGACAGAATACCAGCCACATAAGAGCTGTGGAAGAGTAGTCCCAGTGTTCCCTCTTCTGATTGGTTCTGGGGAAGCAGAGATGGGCTATAGATTTTAGTAATTCAGGAGTGCCATAGAGGAGCCATTAGCAATGTGGATGATTGGGAGTGTCCCATCTAATGAACTGATTTGGCATATTAAATAAAGCTGTTTGTCTTTCATTTCAGACTCCAAAGCATTTGCAAGCTGAGCTAGGAACTTACACAGGTGGCATCCTATAGTAGAGCAGAGTAACAACTGAGTTTACAGAAGGCATCACACCTATAGGCTGAAACGCAGTATTCAAAACTTACTGGAGATTCTCGAATGAAAAACCAATGCTAAGTTGTGAAATTAAGGGATGGGGAAAATTGGATTCTTAGTGGAGTTGCTGGTTTTGCTGAGCCATCTAGTTCCTCACCAAGTTGTACAAGTTCACAACTAAAACAAAAGTTGAGCTGAATTGGTTTGCATAATTCTTGGGTTCTTGGAATATGCTGGGACTCACCAAAATCCTCCAAGTTGATCCGGCCATCCTTGTTGGTCTGGATTTACCATGGGCCCTTCTCAAAGATTTCTGTCTGTCTCAAATAGTTTGAGCTTGGAGGTGCAGTACAGACAGAGAGGTAGCTCAGAAAGAAGAGACAGAGGTCGATAGTAGAAACTGCCCAGAGCTATAATCAGAAAAAAGAATAGAAATCTATGAGATTTGTTTAATTGCTTTTAGGGATAAATGAGACAGAAGTAATTGTTTAAGAGTGTTTGAGGCGGTCTCTGTGGAGGGCCCTAAGGTCCCCAGAGGACTCCCCACAAGGCTGGCACATTAGCACACCCAGTTCCTTGAGATCACTGGTGAGTGGAACACAACATCAGTTCCAAAAAATCCAGAGGGTCTTGTGCTAGCAAAAACAGGGTCAAAGGACATAGGCAGGCCCTAGCACACCCAGAATATTGGGATCACTGAAACCAGTTTATGCAGAAGAGTACATGGGCAGCAGAATCAACCAAGCTTCTTGGACAGGGTCCCTTCAGGCCTTCATCCTCAGCCAGAAGACAGAGCTGGAACCCAGACTCCTGGACACCTTCACTGCCAGAGGAGAATTGGCCTCTGGGGAGGGCTCTGACCTCAGGAATCAGGAAGTAGATCGGAGCTCCAGACTTCTGTGCACCTTCTCTGCAAGAGGAGAGCTTGCCTGCAGAGAGTGTTCTGACCACTGGGACACAGGAGAGAATTAGTCTCCCAGGAGTGCTGACAGGGGTTAAAGAACACAGGAGGAACAAGCTTCAACCAGAGACAGCTAGAACATCTAACACCAAAGACTACCAGATGGCGAAAGGCAAATGAAAGTATCTTCCTAACAGAAACCAAGACCACTGGGCATCATCAGAACCCAGTACGCCCACCACAACGAGTCTCAAATACACCAACACACCTGAAAAGCAAGATTCGAATCTAAAATCTTATCTCATGATGTTGGTATAGGATGTTCAGAAGTGCATTAATAACTCACTTAAAGAAATTCAGGAGAACACGGCTAAACAGGTAGAAGCACTTAAATAGGAAGCACAAAGAATCCCTCAAGGAATTATAGGAAATCACTGCTACACAGGTAGAAGACCTTAAAGAGGAAAGACAAAAATCCCATAAAGAATTACAAGAAAATACAACCAAAGAGGTGACAGAATTGAACAAATCCATCCAAGATCTTAAAATGGAAGTAGAAATGGTAAAGAAACCCCAAAGGGAGACAACTCTGTAGATAGAAACACTGGGAAAGAAATAAGAAACCAGAGATACAAGCATCAGCAACAATACAAGAGATGGACGGGAGAGACCCAGGTGCAGAAGATTCCATAGAGAACATGGATACAACAATCAAAGAAAATGCAAAATGATCCTAACCAAAAACATGCAGGAAATCCGGGACTCAAAGAGAAGACCAAACCTACAGATAATAGGTATAAATGAGAATGGAGAATTTCAATTCAAAGCACCAGTAAATATCTTCAACAAAATTATAGAGGTAAATTTCCCCAACCAAAAAGAGATGCCCATGAACATACAAGGGACCTATAGAACTCCAAATAAACAGGACCAGAAAAGTATCTCCTGACACATAATAATCAGAACAACAAATGAACTAAATAAAGATACAATATTGAAAGCAGTAAGGGACAAAGGTCAAGTAACATATAGAGGCAGGGCTATTAGAATTACACCAGATGGTCCCTTCCAGTCGGTGCCAGCACAGGGTCACTTTGGGCTCAGAGTCGGCGGACATCCCTAAGGTCCCTAGAGGACTCTTCTCGTGTACTTAGGACCATTGGTTAGTGGAACACAACTTCTGTTCCAATCCTCTCGCACACGGAACCTGAGACAGCATTAGGGACGCAGAAAACATGCCTGACCAGAGTTACAAGTCCCTTCCTCTTGGCGCCAGTACTTGGTCACCTTGTGTGCAGAGTTGGCGGACACACCCATGGTCCCTAGAGGACTGTCCACACTAACTTAGGACCACTGACCAGACAGCTCCACACTCCTCAAAGAAAACACCACCTCCAGGCACTGTAACATGCCCAGGATCTTTGACAACAGGATCCTAGGATAAAAAGAGCTTGTTCACACCAGTATTTCAGGGTCTCAGAGGAAGCTTGACTGCCAAAAACTCTGACACACCCAGAATTTCAGATTCTCAGGAGCCCACAAGCAAAGGATCACAGAGAAAGCTGGACTCTTATAAGTTCTGAATCAACTGGGATTGTAGGAACGACAGGCTCCAATCAGATATATTGAGGGCAGCAAATACTTGAGATGATCAGATGGCAGGACGCAAGCTTAAGAACAGAAGCAACAGAAACCAAGGTTACTTGGCATCATTGGAACCAAACTCTCCCACCATAGCAAGTCCTGGATACACCATCACACCAGAAAAGCAAGACATGGATCTAAAGTCACTTCTTATGATGATGATGGAGGACTTTAATTAGGAAATACAGGAAAACACAGGTAAACAGCTAGAAACCCTTAAGGAGGAAACACAAAAATGCCTTAGAGAGTTACAGGAAAATAATACCAAACAGGAGATGGAATTGAACAAAACCATCCAGGATCTAAAAAGGTAATAGAAACAAAAAGAAAACCTAAAGGGAGACAACTCTGGAGATAGAAACCCTAGGAAAGAAAGCAGGAACCGTAGAACAACAGAATATAGGATATGGAAGAGAGAATCTCAGTTGCAGAAGATTCCTTAGGGAACATGGTCACAACAACAAAGGAAATGCAAAATGCAAAAAGATCCTAACTCAACACATCTAGGATATCCAGGATACAATGAGAAGACCAAACCTATGGATAATAGGAGTAGATGAGAATGAAGATTTTGAACTTAAAGGCGAGCAAATATCTTCAACAAAATTATAGAAGAAAACTTTCCATACCTAAAAAAGAGATGCCCATGAACATACAAGAAGCCTACAGAACTCCAAATAGACTGGACCAGAAAAGAAATTCCTCCTGACACATAATAATCAAAATAACAAATGCACTAAATAAAGACAAAATATTAAAAGCAGCAATGGAAAAAGATCAAGTACCATATAAAGGCAGGCCCATTAGAATTACTGCACACTTTTCACCAGAGACTATGAAAGCTAGAAGATCCTGGACATATGTTATATAGACACTAAGAGAAGACAACTGCCACCCCGGGTTACTATAACCAGCCAAACTCTCACTTACCATAGATGGAGAAACCAACGTATTCCATAACAAAACCAGATTCACAAAATATCTTTGCACTAATCCAGCACTGCAAAGGATAATAACAGAAGAAAACCAATACAAGGACGGAATCTATGCCCTAGAAAAAGCAAGAAAGTAACCTTACAACAAACCTAAAAGAAGACAGCCACAAGAAGAGAATGCCAACTCTAACAACAAAAATAATAGGAAGCAACAATTACTTTTCCTTAATATCTCTTAATATCAATGGATTCAATTCCCCAATAAAAAGACATAGACTAACAGACTGGCTACACAAACAGGACCCAATATTTTGCTGCTTACAGGAAACCCACCTCAGGGAAAAAGATACTACCCCAGAGTGAAAGGCAGGAAAACAATTTTGCAAGCAAACTGTCCGAAGAAACAAGCTGGATTAGCCATTCGAATATCGAATAAAATCGTCTTCCAACCCAAAGTTATCAAAAAAGACGAGGGGTACTTTATAGTCATCAAAGGTAAAATCTTTCAAGAGGAACTCTCAATTTTGAATATCTATGCTCCAAATGCAAGGGAAGCCACATTCATTAAAGAAACTTTAGTTAAGCTCAAAGCACATATTGCACCTCACACAATAATAGTGGGAGACTTCAACACCCCACTTTCATCTATGAGCAGATCGTGGAAACAGAAACTAAACAGGGACCCAGTGAAACTAACAGAAGTTATGAAACAAATGGATTTAACAGATATCTACAGAACATTTTAACCTAAAACAAAAGGATAATACATCTCAGCACCTCATGGTACCTTCTCCAAAATCGACCATGTAATTGGCCACAAAACAGGCCTCAACAGATACAAAAATATTGAAATTGTCCCATGCATCCTATCAGATCACTATGGACTATAAGGCTGATCTTCAATAACAACATAAATAATAGAAAGTCAACATTCACCTGGGAACTGAACAACGCTCTCCCCAATGATACCTTGGTCAAGGAAGAAATAAAGAAAGAAATTAAAGACTTTTTAGAGTTTAATGAAAATGAAACCACAACATACCCAAACTTATGAGACACAATGAAAGCAGTCCTAAGAGGAAAACTCAAAGCTCTGAGTGCCTCCAAAAAGAAAGCAGAGAGAGCACACACTAGCAGCTTGAAGCACAACTAAAACCTCCAGAACAAAAGGAAGTAAAATGACCCATGAGGAGTAGATGGCAGGAAATAATCAAACTCACTGCTGAAATCAACCAAGTGGAAATGAAGAGAACTATACAAAGAATCAACCCATCAAAGAGCTGGTTCTTTGAGGAAATCATCAAGATAGATGAACCCTTAGTCAAACTCACTAGAGGGAACAAGGACAGTATCCTAATTAACAAAATCAGAAATGAAAAGGGAGACATAACAACAGATCCTGAGGAAATAAAAAACACCATCAGATCGTACTACAAAACTGGAAACCTGGATGGAATGAACAAATTCTAGACAGATACAAGGTACCAAAGTGTACTCAGGATCAGAATAATAACCTAAACAGTCCTATATCTCCTAAAGAAAAGGAAGCAGTCATTAATAGTCTCCCAACCAAAAAAAGAAAAAAAAGAAAAAAAAGAAAAGACCAGTACCAGATGGGTTTAGTGCAGAGTTCTATCAGATCTTCAAAGAAGACCTAACTACAGTTCTTTTCAAACTATTCCACAAAATAGAAACAGAAGGTACCTTATCCAATTCATTCTATGAAGTCACAATTACTCTGATACCTAAACCACAAAAAGACCCAACAAAGATAGAGAACTTCATCAGGGAAAAAGACAGACACTACCTCAGAGTGAAAGGCTGGAAAACAATTTTCCAAGCGAATGGTCTGAAGAAACAAGCTGGAGTAGCCATTCTAATATCGGATAAAATCGACTTCCAACCCAAAGTTATCAAAAAAGACAAGGAGGGACACTTCATACTCATCAAAGGTAAAATCCTCCAAGAGGAACTCTCAATTCTGAATATATACGCTCCAAATGCAAGGGCAGCCACATTCATTAAAGACACTTTAGTAAAGCTCAAAGCACACATTGCACCTCACACAATAATAGTGGGAGACTTCAACACACCACTTTCATCAATGGACAGATCGTGGAAACAGAAACTAAACAGTGACACAGTGAAACTAACAGAAGTTATGAAACAAATGGATCTGATAGACATCTACAGAACATTTTATCCTAAAACAAAAGGATATACCTTCTTCTCAGCACCTCACGGGACCTTCTCCAAAACTGACCATATAATTGGCCACAAAACAGGCCTCAACAGATACAAAAATATTGAAATTGTCCCATGCATCCTATCAGACCACCATGGCCTAAGGCTGATCTTCAATAACAACATAAATAATGGAAAGCCAACATTCACGTGGAAACTGAACAACATTCTTCTCAATGATACCTTGGTCAAGGAAGGAATAAAGAAAGAAATTAAAGACTTTTTAGAGTTTAATGAAAATGAAGCCACAACATACCCAAACCTATGGGACACAATGAAAGCATTTCTAAGAGGGAAACTCATAGCTCTGAGTGCCTCCAAGAAGAAACGGGAGAGAGCACATACTAGCAGCTTGACAACACATCTAAAAGCTCTAGAAAAAAAGGAAGCAAATTCTCCCAAGAGGAGTAGATGGCAGGAAATAATCAAACTCAGGGGTGAAATCAACCAAGTGGAAACAAGAAGAACTATTCGAAGAATTAACCAAACGAGGAGTTGGTTCTTTGAGAAAATCAACAAGATAGATAAACCCTTAGCTAGACTCACTAGAGGGCACAGGGACAACATCCTAATTAACAAAATCAGAAATGAAAAGGGAGACATAACAACAGATCCTGGAGAAATCCAAAACACCATCAGATCCTTCTACAAAAGGCTATACTCAACAAAACTGGAAAACCTGGATGAAATGGACAAATTTCTTGACAGATACCAGGTACCAAAGTTAAATCAGGATCAAGTTAAGGATCTAAATAGTCCCATATCCCCTAAGGAAATAGAAGCAGTCATTAATAGTCTCCCAACCAAAAAAAGCCCAGAACCAGATGGGTTTAGTGCAGAGTTCTACCAGACCTTCAAAGAAGATCTAATCCCAGTTCTGCACAAACTATTCCACAAAATAGAAGTAGAGGGAACTCTACCCAACTCATTCTATGAAGCCACAATTACTCTGATACCTAAACCACAGAAAAATCCAACAAAGATAGAGAACTTCAGACCAATTTCCCTTATGAATATCGATGCAAAAATCCTCAATAAAATTCTTGCTACCCGAATCCAAGAACACATTAAAGCAATCATCCATCCTAACCAAGTAGGTTTTATTCCAGGGATGCAGCGATGGTTTAATATACGAAAATCCATCAATGTAATCCATTATATAAACAAACTCAAAGACAAAAACCACATGATCATCTCGTTAGATGCAGAAAAAGCATTTGACAAGATCCAACACCCATTCATGATAAAAGTTCTGGAAAGATCAGGAATTCAAGGCCAATACCTAAACATGATAAAAGCAATCTACAACAAACCAGTAGCCAACATCAAAGTAAATGGAGAGAAGCTGGAAGCAATCCCACTAAAATCAGGGACTAGACAAGGCTGCCCACTTTCTCCATACCTTTTCAACATAGTACTTGAAGTATTAGCCAGAGCAATTCGACAACAAAAGGAGATCAAGGGGATACAAATTGGAAAAGAGGAAGTCAAAATATCACTTTTTGCAGATGATATGATAGTATATATAAGTGACCCTAAAAATTCCACCAGAGAACTCCTAAACCTGATAAACAGCTTCGGTGAAGTAGCTGGATATAAAATTAACTCAAACAAGTCAATGGCCTTTCTCTACACAAAGAATAAACAGGCTGAGAAAGAAATTAGGGAAACAACACCCTTCTCAATAGTCACAAATAATATAAAATATCTTGGCGTGACTCTAACGAAGGAAGTGAAAGATCTGTATGATAAAAACTTCAAGTCCCTGAAGAAAGAAATTAAAGAAGATCTCAGAAGATGGAAAGATCTCCCATGCTCATGGATTGGCAGGATCAACATTGTAAAAATGGCTATCTTTCCAAAAGCAATCTACAGATTCAATGCAATCCCCATCAAAATTCCAACTCAATTCTTCAACGAATTAGGAAGAGCAATCTGCAAATTCATCTGGAATAACAAAACACCTAGGATAGCAAAAGCTCTTCTAAAGTATAAAAGTACCTCTGGTGGAATCACCATGCCTGACCTAAAGCTTTACTACAGAGCAATTGTGATAAAAACTGCATGGTACTGGTATAGTGACAGACAAGTAGACCAATGGAATAGAATTGAAGACCCAGAAATGAACCCACACACCCATGGTCACTTGATCTTCGACAAGGGAGCTAAAACCATCCAGTAGAAAAAAGACAGCATTTTCAACAAATGGTGCTGGCACAACTGGTTGTTATCATGTAGAAGAATGGGAATTGACCCATTCCTCTCTCCTTGTACTAAGGTCAAATCTAAGTGGATCAAGGAACTCCACATAAAACCAGAGACACTGAAACTTATAGAGGAGAAAGTGGGGAAAAGTCTCAAAGATATGGGCACAGGGAAAAAATTCCTGAATAGAACAGCAATGGCTTGTGCTTTAAGATCGAGGATTGACTAATGGGACCTCATGAAACTGCAAAGCTTATGCAAGGCAAAAGACACCGTCAATAAGACAAAAAGACCACCAACAGATTAGGAAAGGATCTTTACCTATCTTAAATCAGATAGGGGACTAATATCCAATATATATAAAGAACTCAAGAGGGTGGACTCCATAAAATCAAATAGCCCCCTTAAAAGATGGGGCTCAGAGCTGAACAAAGAATTCTCACCCGAGGAATACGGAAAGGCTGAGAAACACCTGAAAAAATGTTCAACATCCTTAATCATCAGAGGAATGCAAATCAAAGCAACCCTGAGATTCCATCTCACACCAGTCAGAATGGCTAAGATCAAAAATTCAGGTGACAGCAGATGCTGGCGAGGATGTGGAGAAAGAGGAACACTCCTCCATTGTTGGTGGGATTGCAAACTTGTACAACCACTCTGGAAATCAGTCTGGCGGTTCCTCCGAAAATTGGACATAGTACTACTGGAGGATCCCGCAATGCCTCTCCTGGGCATATATCCAGAAGATGTCCCAACCGGTAAGAAGGACACATGCTCCACTATGTTCATAGCAGCCTTATTTATAATATCCAGAAGCTGGAAAGAACCCAGATGTCCCTCAACAGAGGAATGGATATAAAAAATGGGGTACATTTACACAATGGAGTACTACTCAGCTATTAAAAAGAATGAATTCACGAAATTCCTAGGCAAATGGTTGGACCTGGAAGGCATCATCCTGAGTGAGGCAACCCAATCACAAAAGAACTCAAATGAAATGTACTCACTGATAAGTGGATATTAACCCAGAAACTTAGTATAGTGATATATAAGGTACAATATGTAAAACATATGAAACTGAAGAAGAACGAAGACAAAAGTGTGGACACTTTGCTCATTCTTAGAATTGGAAATAATCACCCATGGAAGGAGTTACAGATACAAAGTTTGGAGCTGAGACAAAAGGATGGTCCATCTAGAGACTGCCATATCCAGGGATCCATCCCATAATTAGCCTCCAAGCGATGACACCATTGCATACACTAGCAAGCCTTTGTTGCAAGGACAGTGATATAGCTGTCCCTTGTGAGACTAGGTCGGGGCCTAGCAAACACAGAAGTGGATGCTCACAGTCAACTATTGGATGGATCACAGGGTCCCCAATGGAGGAGCTAGAGAAAGTATCCAAGGAGCTAAAGAGATCTGCAACCCTATCGGAGGAACAACATTATGAACTAACCAGTACCCCAGAGCTCTTGAATCTAGCTGCATATGTATCAAAAGATGACCTAGTCGGCCATCACTGGAAAGAGAGGCCCATTGGTCAGGCAAACATTATATGCCCCAGTACAGGGGAATGCCAGGGCCAAAAAATGGGAATGGGTGGGTAGGGGAGTGGGGGGGGGCACTTTTGGGATAGCATTGGAAATGTAATTGAAGAAAATACGTAATAAAAAAAAAGGGAAAAAAATAGAGAACTTCAAACCAATTTACCTCATGAATATCAATGCAAAAATACTCAATAAAATTCTTGGTAACCGGATCCAAGAACACATCAAAAGGATCATCCATCATGACCAAGAGGGCTTCATCCCAGGGAAGCAGGGATGGTTTAATATACGGAAATCCATCAACATAATCCACTATATAAACAAACTCAAAGACAAAACTCACATGATCATCTTGTTAGATGCTCAGAAAGCAGTTGACAAAATCTAACACTCATTCATGATAAAAGTCTTGGAAAGAGCAGGAATTCAAGGCCCATATCTAAACATAATAAAATCAATCTACATCAAACCAGTAGCCAACAACCAAGTAAATGGAGAGAAGCTGGAAGCAATCCCACTAAAATCAGGGACTACACAAGGCTGCCCACTTTCTCCCTTTCTATTCAATATAGTACTCAAAGTCCTAGCCAGAACAATTAGACAACAAAAGGAGGTCAATGGGATACAAATTGGAAAGGAAGAAGTCAAAATATCACTATTTGCAGATGATATGATAGTATATATAAGTGATCCTAAAAATTCCACCAGAGAACTCCTAAACCTGATAAACAGCTTCAGTGAACTAGCTGCATATAAAATTAACTCAAACAAATCATTGGCCTTTCTCTACACAAAGGATAAACAGGCTGAGAAAGAAATTAGGGAAACAGTACCCTTCACAATAGTCACAAAAAATATAAAATACCTTGGTGTGACACTAAGGAAGTGAAAGATCTGTATGATAAGAACCTCAAGTCTCTAAAGAAAGAAATCAAAGAAAATTTCCGAAGATGGAACGATCTCTGATGCACATGGGTTGGCAGGATCAATATAGTGAAATTAGCTATCTTGCCAAAAGCAATCTACAGATCCAATGCAATCCCCATCAAAATTCCAACTCAATTCTTCATCGAATTAGAAAGGGCAATTTGCAAATTCATCTGTATTAACAAAAGACCTAGGATAGGAAAAATTCTTCTCAATGATAAAAGAATCTCTGGTGGAATCACCATGCCTGACCTAAAGCTGTACTACAGAGCAATTGTGATGAAAACTGCATGGTACTGGAATAGCGACAGTCAAGTAGACCAATGGAATAGAATTGAAGATTCAGAAATGAACCCACACACCTATAGTAACTTGATCTTTGACAAGGGAGCTAAAACCATTCAGTGGAAAAGAGACAGCATTTTCATCAAATGGTGTTGGCACAATTGGCAGTTATCATGTAGAAGAGCGCGAATTGATTCATTCTCATCTCCTTGTTCTAAGGTCAAACCTAAGTGGACCAAGGAACTCCACATAAAACGAGAGACACTGAAACTTATCTAGGAGAAAGTGGGGAAAAGCCTTGAAGATATGGAGAAAAGTTCCTGAATAGAACAGCCATGGCTTGTGCTGTAAGGTTGAGAATTGGCAAATGGGACCTCATAAAATTGCAAAACTTCTGTAAGGCAAAAGACACTGTCAATAAGACAAAAAGACCAACAACAGATTGGAAAAGAATCTTTACCAATCCTAAATCAGATAGGGGACTAATATCCAATATATATAAAGAACTCAAGAATGTAGACTTTGGTTACATTCATAGGGTTTCTCTCCTGTATTTCTTCGTTTATGTATTCGGAGATGACTGCTTATTACAAAGGCTTTACCACATTGGTTACAGTAATAGTCTTTCTCCCCATTATGTGTTCTTTCATGCCTTTGTCTATAGACTATGATATGCAAAGGCTTTACCACATTGAATAAATTCAGAGGGTTGCACTGCAATACAACTTCTTTCATGCCTGCAAATACAATTAGCACACGTGAAATCTTTCTCACATTGAGTGTACTGATGAGTCTTTTTATCTGTATGAATTCTTTTGTAATTTGGTTTCATTGAAAAGAGCTATCTAATGTTAACATAATATGACTTTTACATTCAAAGGTGTTCTCCTTCATTATGGATTGTTTTACATCTTTGAGGATACATGAAATGGGAACAGTACTGATTATCTGGCTCACATTTATAGCATACTTTTAAAAGGTTATTCACATATTTGAAAAAAACAGGAAGAACTCTGCATTCACAAATTTTTTTATAATGAGAGTAATACTACATTTGGAACATGAACAACTGCAAACAGAAGAAAATTTCTACTACCCTAATTCTTATTGTGATTTTCAGCAGTTTGAGTTGGTATTTGTCCCCAATAATGTTGGAAAACTAATTATTTATAAACTTATAGCACATTTAGAATGTCTACTCAAAGTGTGGTATACTGCATATCCTCTAATCATTCTGGAAAAGTGAAAGGTGTGTGGCTTCTTTCAATGCCCCAATGCTCACAAGGCTTGTATCCATCCTAACCTATGACATCCATATCAAAAGAGAATAACAAGTGAATAAGTTCCATTTTATATTCACACAGCGGACTTTTTTCGCCACAGAGATGTGGTACAGAGCTAAGGCTTTACCACAAAACCATTCTTGAATCTTATAAACTGTCCATCTCACTAAATTTAGCAATGTTATTACAAGTATTTCATTAAGCTCAGATATAGTATGGATTATTTGCTTATTACTAGATTTTAGACATATACGTGTCACCTAATCACTTTGTGTTCCTTTGCAATAGCTAAGTGATATGAGACTGTAGAGACACTTTTACAGCATGGCTCTACTAGGCTTGATTTAAACACTAATATACATACATACATATATATATATGTATATATATATATATATATATATATATATAGATAGATAGATAGATACACACACACACACACACACACATATATATATATATATATATATATATATATATATATATATATATGTTAAGCCATTATTTCTCTGTCTTTGAACTAATGGAATGCCTGGCAAAGTATAATTACATACCTGCTATAGACATATATGATTTTATGAAATTCAGTAAATATCCATAAGTGAAAGGAGTGCTTATTGTACCCTAATGATTTTCTTTACAACCTGTAGCACACGTTAAACTTTCTTTATAGGCATTTTCTCACCAGCTTGCAGAGGAAAATTACCTTCCATGACTTCTAGAAGTTTGAAAATGGTCTTCAATTGTATGTTCTTCCCAAATGTACCCTAAAACACAGCACCAGAGAAAGTATGTTACATTATTGGAAATTAGGCAATATTTAAGTTACTAACTCCCTTGAACTTTAGAACCATGAGTGATTTATTCATCATATTCTTCCTCATTCTCAATTGAAATTACAAAAACAAATAACAATAACACAGACATTTTACAAAGCAAATAAAAAAATCATAATATTACCTATAGCTGAGAGATTCCTATAGGTCTCTAGCATCACATCTTTGTAGAGATTCTTCTGAGAAGTCTCAAGCAAAGCCCCCTCTTCCTGAGTGAAGTTCACATGCACGTCATCATAGGTGACTAAATTCTAAAAGATTCAATGCATGTGTACATAAAAAAATATGACACAGACAAGAATGTAAATGTGTACTTCTAAATGAATATTTGCTGACTGCCCTGCCCACCCACAGAGTATTTTTATCCAGTCTTTCACAGTTGGACAACAAAAATTTAAGTAAATAAATGATCCCTGGGAACCTGATGCCATTGTATTAAGATGTTAATACATGGAATCATGCAGAATGCTGCAAGACCTTCTCTCATTTTTGCTCCCTGAGACCCAATATACAAGACTGCCCTTAGGACTGAAGTTTCCTCTCATCTGTCCACGCTACCTGCAGATACAAAAGACCCTTTTCATCTTCCCTTCCCTTCTAGCCACATGTCTGTGTCTTAGCCCTCAAATAAGGGCAGACACACCCTCCTCAACCATAGTCAGTCCTCCTTAAGCAGTCTGTCTTAAAACCAAGCCCACTATCTCTTACCCTAGACACATTGCTCATAGTAGCCCACAGAGCAGCAAAACAATATCAGGGAAAGCTTCCTCTGTCCATTTCCATGTGACCAATTTTCAACTTTTCTTAAATAACTAAAGCAAATACATCAGGAACAATGTGATCTTGACCAATGTTACCTGTGCTAGTGTGTGTATAGAAATAAAATAAAATCATATTTCATGACTCTAATAAAAATAACTCAAAGTGACTCCTAAACTTTTATAATTCTGACCCTACAGATACTACTGATCTGTCTTCCAAACAGAGAGGCCCCATACTCCAGAGTTCTCTCTGTAATTGTAGATGGTCAGAAAGTTGGGCTATGGCTCTATAGGTGATCATGACCTAGTAATTTCAGGCAAAACCAGCCCCACTCCAGCCCATATACAAAACAATGCTTCCTTCCATATGCATTATGTTCCAATCTGTCCTATCCACCCACCCAGCACCATCAACACCTGAGAAACTTCTGCATGTCAGAAGCTCCTTTTGTAACCAAGAATTGAATTTCTGTGAATCATGCCATTTTGACAATAGGTAACAGAAAGGTAAAAGGAATCTAATCAAATATTTCTGAAGGATGATCGTGATCAGCTCTTTACTACTAACTTCTAAACTATTCATAAAATTAATCACACAAAACTGAATACAGAACAGTCACAAATTCTAGAAATCAAACCATTGTGTTTCTAATGCTGCCCTACTGCACAACAAAGGCAATGCCTGTATATTCACACTGCATAGAGACATTTAAGTTCCATACCTTCCCACTCCCAGGGCTACCGAGCCTTCTGGACCCCTGTAAATCCACACGCAAGAAGGGTCAAAGGACAAGAGCCTCTGCTATGATCACCACATGGACCAACAGAACCACACTCTGACCCACAGTCCATTTAGGAGCAGCAGATCAGACTCAAATAGCTCTGCAGACTTGCTCCTCCTGTACTTTCAAAGGAGATTACTATAATAACCAGGGAATGGCTTGTGGTCTTCCAGGCAGTTTGTAACACATGCATCTGAGGAAAATCCTGTAAAGAACTTGCAAGCTATCTTCCCCTAGTGTTCCTGATTGTTAGGCCTGCCCATAGTCCCTCATTAGCTTGGAAAACCCAGCTGGGCCTCAGGGCAACAGCAGCTCCTTCACGGTTGGATCACAGAGCAAATGACTCAAACAGCTGAAACCTTCCAAGCTCTGATGTTCCATCCTACATGCAGACATAGCCCTAATCTCAAAAATGTACATTTAAAAGAATGTTCTAGTCCTGCAGACCAAGTATTTTATATTTAAAAGGCCCATGGTCCTTTCTTTGTATATTCAATTATGCATGCAATGTCCTGTGCAGCCATCTCTATTTCTTAATATGAAAGTCTTGCAGCTGAACTGAAATAAAATTCATACATTAACAATAATTTAAAAGTAAAAGTGGCTATGAATTTTAAAGCTAGAAGCAGTTAATGGGAGAGAAAAGGGAAGACAAAGATGAAATTAAAAGTAAAGGATAGCATTGCTCCTAGGTATGGTGGAGGAGAAAGTATATTATACACAAAAGTGAGAACATAGCCAGACCTAGTTATATTTGGGATGGTATAGAGTAGACATAACCTTGAACTTTGTGGAGAGAGGAAGGAGGGGAGAAGCAAGAGTTAGACCAGGAGATCAGGATGATTAATGATAGATAAAAAGGCCAGTTCCCAAATGGTTGGATTCCATAAGGAATGGCAGCTGGGAGATTGGCAGCCCTACTCCTGGGGTTGATGGTGAGGTATGCCAGCAATATGCTGTAACAGAGAGGGACCATGATCTCATTTGTCATTGCCCTAATCTGGGAAATGCCACAAAATGTCCAGTATGGAATTTTACTGATTGTGTAAAATTGATTACTTGACTCCTCATGGTGAATGTCAACTACTGCCAAAGCAGAAAGGCCTCACCTACCTTATTCCTCCTCCTTTTCTGTGCTGCAAGTAGACCAGCTTCAAAGTTGGTCAGTGAACTCAACCTTATACCTGTCCCTCTTTATTTGTAATCCCCTAATTTGTAACCCTGTAACCCAGGGAGGTTAGACAACACTCATTCCCTGGTGTCTTTTGTCTCACTAATCAGTCAGAACCCAGCCTGAAAGCAGTTGTAGGACTGTTTTCCAAGCCCTGGGCAGCAGAGGGAGGATTAGGAGTTCAAAGCAAGTCTGATTACATGGCACAAAGAAAGTAAGAGCTACAGGAGATGTTTCTCTAAACAGACATATATAAAATCTCTTTAAAAATAAGAATGAGCCGGGCAGTGGTGGTACACACCTTTAATCCCAGCACTAGGGAGGCAGAGGTAGGTGGATTTCTGAGTTCGAGGCCTGCCTGTATACAGAGTGAATTCCAGGACAGCCAGGGCTACACAGAGAAACCCTGTCTCAAAAAAAAAAAAAAAAAAATTAGGAATGAAATTCTTAAATTTGGGGAAATATTGGGTAACAGAAACAAGTAAGAGATCAATATGCATAAGAAAAATGAAATTTATAAAGGATTACCAAAAATTAACTTTTTAATAAGATAAATATAATTGAAAAAATATATTACTGATTATTTGAAAACAATCAGGCCCTTCCTGGTAGAAAGAATGGCATTAATGAGATAGTGCTTGACCTTGCCCCTAAGTGCTTTGTTAACTACTGAGATCTCTAATCTGACACACACAGAGACAGCTAATGGCATGTGTTTTACATTTGGGAGCTCAATTAAATATGTCAACAAGGATTGCACAAATCTACATAATACAGATCCTAAAATGGGAATTCATTACCCACTGGCTCAAGCTAACCTGCCCAAATAAAACACTCTTCAATCTAGGTTTACTAAATTATATCCATAAATGGATACAGTCTATGAAATTACAAAATCATTCTCACTGCCTGAATCAGGTCCATCTCCATAACAGTGACCCCTGCAGCACACTCCCTTTTCCTTTGGTCTGTGACCTAGCTCTTGTCTGCACTGTTTTACCTGACAGTATACAGTAAGCTGTTCCTCTGGTTCTCATCCTGCCAAGTATATTTCCACACACAAACCCCTGCCACAAAGGTTTTGTCCAGATGCTGCCAGTTAATAAATTTATTCATAGGCTACAGCCGGGTCCAAGGAGAGACTAGGTCCACAAAGCAGCACACAGATGGCCCCCTATGCCTGGCTGACGCTTACCATCCATGCGCTGGAAAGACCTACCACACAGTCATTCTTTGGTAAGAAGCTTGCTCCCCAGGCTTTATGGGAGATGACTTCGTACTTACCATGTCTGAAGTTCTGATCTTGCCTGATTTACCCTCCCAGCACTCACTGAAGACACCTAAGAAAGCAACACATAGAAACACTCAGGTCACCTGAGTTAAAGAGAGGAACTCAAGGGCTTAGTACCCGGAAGAGCCACCTCCTCTTCTGACTGGCAGCTCCGTGTGGAGTTTCTGATTGGCTACTGAGTCTTGAATGACATGAGCACCACCCTTAGGGTTAGAGTGTATTGAAGGTACACAGCTTAGTGGTTCCAGCCTGGTCCAATCCTTTTGTAGATCTGCAGCTTTGTTCTACAGTAGCTAGTGTGTCTCCTCCAATAGCCGACCTGTCTTTCCTCCCGCCAATTCCTTGGGAGGAGCTAAGATTCCAGATCAATGCTGTTTACCTGCCTGCTTCTTCCCTTTGTGGGCAGTGCCCCTTTGTTCACTGCTGTGCAAATTTAGAACTTGCCTGATGTCAAAGCACTGCACTCAGGAGGCACTTCTTCCTCCTAGAATCAAGCTGAATAGCTTGCATAGCCCATCAGTCAGCTTACATTGGAGTTAACAATTTGTCCCACAAGTGGACAGTTGGCCAGGATATTAGCAATTAAAGAAATTAAAGAGCGATTTTAGGAAACAAGATTTTGTTCTGTGGCTTCCGACTGGGTTCAGGTCCACTGCATGTATGTTCCACGTGAAGGTTATGAGCAAGCTTCAGATCAGAGCAGGAAGCACATAACAGACACGGTGGCTTTGCTCGCTTTCCTTGTCTTCGTGTGTATAAGGCATGGATCGAGAACCAAAATACAGAGGCAGAATAACCATACAAATAAAATTCTTTGAGAGAGAGAGAGAGAGGGAGAGAGAGAGAGAGAGAGAGAGAGAGAGAGAGAGAGAGAGAGCGGGAGGGAGGGAGAGGGAGGGAGGAAGAGGGGGGGAGGAAAGGAAGAAGGAGAATAAAGAGAGTAGAGGTAAGAGGCAAGATAGAGAGGAAAAGAAAAACAAAATGAATAATTAGATAATGAAAGCACTGAAGAATTGGGACAATACAATAATTCTTACAATCATTTCAGGTGTTTAGAATCAGTACCTTACAATCATGTTCAAAATGAATATTGCCAAGCATGGTAGTATGTGCTATCAATCCCAGAAGTTTGGAGGCAAATTCATATTCCTGAATTTCCAGCCACACTGGTCTCCATAGTCACTTCCATAATATAACCCATTTCAAAAAGGTCTAGTTTTTAAAAGGGTAGATATGTTTACACTGTCAAGAACCAGGAAGAAATGACCAAAATGATGTGAAGTAAAAATGTATTTTATTTCCAGGTCAATCTTGCATTCTCCTCTGAATTAGGAGAGATGTTCAGCCTAGAGTACAAACAGAGAAACTTTTTGTAGTCAAATTCAAGGGTAAGATGCATACTAATTATCACAAACTGGAATTGCTTTGCAGTTAGTAATACAATTAAAATCTGCAGTTTTAAAAACATATCATGAACAGTCGAAGCAATTTATACTGTGTAAATCTCAAGATTATAGAGGAAAAACAAGTCAAAATGACAAGTTGGCCTTTAACTTGGGACATGATTAGAGAAAACACCATTATTAACAATATAGAATTAATCAAACTTTATCTTTAGGATTAATTTGGAACAGAAAATAAAAAATAGTTCTTTACAGGCCCTTAAAAATATAATTGTGATGTTTATCGTTGTTGTTGTTCTTGAGAGAGTGCCTTATTTAGAATGTCATCCCAACTTGATTCACTAAATATACCATAATTTACAACATTTATTGTATGTGTAATAAAGATTAGTATAATGCCCCAGTGTAAGTGAGTGCCAGGGCAGGGAGGCAGGAGTGAGTGGTTGGCGGAACACCCTCAAAGAAGCAGGGGTAGAGGTAGGGAATAGTGAATTGGGAGGAGAGAACTGAGAGAGGGGATAACATTTGAAATGTAAATAAAGAAAATATTCAATAAAAAATAAGAAACTGTCAGAAAAAGAAGGAGTAGTATGTATGTAATCCTATGCTTTTGGACCTCAATTCTTTACATGAATCTTCAACACAAGATGGAGTTGAGACTTTATTTGGTATTGGTTGGGTTATAAGTAAAGGAGAATGTCCTTAAAATGGTTGCTTTTTAAGAGAAATATATAATTGCCAATCTTGGAATCACTGATAATTTCAACGGCATGGAACAGATCATAGTGCCCTAGAGATAGTTGGAATAGTGTTCCTCCCTGTTTTCTGAAGTTAGAAGTGATTGTTTTCTGTGTTCTGATTTTCCATGTACTCTTTTGTATATTTATTTCTATTGATATCATAAAACACACCACAGAAAAAAGAATTTATAATTGAAGGCATCATTTTGGGCTTAGAGTTCCAAAGCATTAGAGTCACTAGTGGCAGCATAAACACATGACATCCAGTAGAGCTGAGAGCTCATATTTTGAACCTGAGACAAGAGGTAGCTAGCAAAGTGAGCATGGTCAGAAGATATTAAAACCTGAATATGCACCCATATGACACATCTTTCCAAAAGGCCACACCTATGCTTCTTTGAAAACAGTCCCACCAACTAAAAAATAAGTATTGAAACATATAAGTCTATGGGAGCCATTCTCATTTAACTGTCACATGTTTTTTCAAAAGCCAAAACTACTTTTTTCTGTCCTCACTGTACCATATGCTTAAGAGAGATTGTTATCTTTCATAAATCCAATGTCACAAAAGAAACAATCCTTAGCAGAAATAATCAGAACATAGGAAAAAATGAACTGACCAAATGAGACCAAAATTTAACAGTGAAAACAACAAAACTTATAACTTCCAGTTCAGCATCTTGGGATTATGGTGAAATTGCCTTAACCACAAGGTTTTAGGTACTCCCACTTCTCCAGCTCTGTCACTTGCAGCAAACATAGCTTCTTTTCAGCAAGCTCCATTAACCATTTGTAGCTTTCCTCAAAGCTGGTCCTTGAAGATCTAATATCTCGTGTTCAGTATTTTATTTTATTTTATTTTATTTTATTTTATTTTATTGAAAGTGGGTTACTTGGCACGCAGGGATCATTCAGTGGTTAAGAGCACTGTTCAAACCCATTACTTTTCCTAGGTCTCACACATCTGATCAACATGGTCTTTAATTACACTTCCAAAAGAACCATAAATCAAAATAGTTGGGTATAAGCTACTATTGGCATTGGAAAAGACCTTTAAAATCTTAGGTTCCAAATATGTAATTCCTCAAAAAACAATGATGCAAATTGAACTATGAGGGGCTTCACAAATCTAAAGGAAAGAAAGTAGGTGTGCTGTGAGCCAACTTATCAGACAGATACTAAGGAACATTTATGTTAACATAAATGAGACCTTTCCTATAAGTCCTGATATAGATTAAAAACTTAGTGGCATAAAAATATTCCTCTGTTGCCAAGTTCCAATCCTGGGCTAAAAGGAGTGTTCTGAGAGAAGGGGTATCTGGGAGCATCAAAAATAAAGGGAAGGCAGTTGAATCATCACTACAGGGTAACAACCTATGCTCTGCTGGAAACAGTCTTCTACCCTGCGTTCATTCTGTTCTGTGCTCATTTTGTCTGATCTGCCTCTCTGGAGATCTTCAAGCAGCTCTCCATGAGAATCTTCTACAAGAAATTCTCTTTTGCTATTCTAAAAAAATTCTCTTAGTAGGTCATCTCTTGGAGATCAGAGTCCAGTCTTTTATTTTACATACCAATCCAGTCATTTACTCCAAGTTTCCGTTTGATTATCTTAAGAATGTGCATCCCTGAGCACACACCTGATTCTTAGCAGAAAGCAAGTACACATTTTCTTTTAATATTGCAGAAGAATTTAGAGGTCTTCATGCCTCTCTGTTAAGCACAGATACTAAACTAGTTGAGTGCAACCCAGTCCTGAAATTCCATTTCCAAAACACCTGGACTTAACCTTGATCTGTTCCAGGCTGATATTGAACTCAGGAATCTGTTTGGCTTTGTAAATATAAAAAACAGCTATAACAACAAAAACTTATCTTGGTTAAATCTCTTGTGATCACCACTCTCTAAGTCTCATTATCTTCTATATCCTTCCTTAGTATCTGTCTGATAAGTTGGCTCACAGCACACCTACTTTCTTTCCTTTAGATTTGTGAAGCCCCTCATAATTCAATTTGCATCATTGTTTTTTGAGGAATTACATATTTGGAACCTAAGACTTTAAAGGTCTTTTCCACAGCCCTAAGGGCTGTCCTGAAGTTTGCAGCATTTACCATTTTACTGAGACATTAGCCACCCCTTTGCCTCCTGGTCTTGTAGCCATAATGGAATCATTAATATTAACAGGGAAGACATTCTTTAAAGCAATATTGTAATGGTCTGTATATTCTTGGACCACAGAGTGGCACCATTTGGAGGTGTGGCCTTGTTAAAATAGGTATGACCTGTTTGGAGTATGTGTGTCACGTTGGGTGTGGGCTTAATACTCTCAAGCTATGTGCCTGGAAGGCAGTCTTCCACTAGCAGCTGTTGGATGAAGACATAGAACTCTCAGCTCTGCCTGCACCATGACTGCCTGGATGCCACCATGCTCCCACCTTGATGATAATGGACTGAATCTCTTAACCCATAAGCTAGCCCCAATTAAATGTTGGTTTTTTTTTTTTTTTGCTTGTTTGTTTGTTTGTTTTTTTTTTTATAAGACTTCCTTGGTCATGTTGTCTGTTCATAGCATTAAAACCCTGACTAAGACATCTTGTGTTCTCCTGAACGGAAGTATTTACAGAGACAAAGTTTGGAGCAGAGGCTGAAAGGATGAGCATCCAAGACTGCCCAATCTAGGGATCCATCCCATAAACAACCACCAAAATCAGACACTGCTGTAGATGCCAACAAGAGTTTGCTGACAGGATCCTTCAGTCTCTGCTCCAAACTTTGTCTGTAAATCCTTCCACGGTTATTTTGTTCTCCCTTCTAAGAACAATTGAAGTATCCACACTTTGGTCTTCCTTCTTCTTGAGTTTTAAGTGTTTTGCAAATAGTATCTTAGGTACTCTGAGATTCTGGGCTAATATCCACTTATCATTGAGTGCATATCCTGTGTGTTCTTTTGTGATTGGGTTACCTCACTCAGGATGATATCCTCCAGATCCATCCATTTGCCTAAGAATTTCATAAAGTCACTGTTTTAAATAGCTGAGTAGTACTCAGTTGTGTAAATGCACCACATTTTCTGTATCCATTTCACTGTTGAGGAACATCTAGGTTCTTTCCAGCTCTGGTTACTATAAATAAGACTGCTATGAACATAGTGGAGTTTGTGTCCTTATTACAAATTGGAACATCTTCTGGGTATATGCCCAGGAGTAGTATTATTGGATCTTCTGGTAGTACTATGTCCACTTTTATGGGGAACCACCAAACTGATTTCCAGAGTGGTTGTAAATGCTTGATAGCCCACCAGCAATGGAGGAGTGTTCCTCTTTCTCAACACCCTCAAAAGCATATGCTATCTCCTGAATTTTTGATCTTAGCCATTCTGACCGGTGTGAGGTGGAATCTCAGGGTTGTTTTGATTTGCATTTCCCTGATGATTAAGGACGTTGAACACTTTTTCAGGTGCTTATCAGATATTCTGTATTCCTCAGTTGAGAATTCTTTGTTTAGCTTTGTACCCCATTTTTTAATAGGGTTATTTAGTTTTCTGGAGTCCACCTTCATGAGTTCTTTACATATACTGGATATTAGTCCCCTATCTGATTTAATATTGGTAAATATCTTTTCTCAATCTGTTGTTAGCCTTTCTGTCTCATTGACAATGTCCTTTGCCTTACAGAAGCTTTGCAATTTTATGAGGTCCCATTTGTTGATTTGCGATCTCACAGCACAAGCCATTGCTGATCTGTTCAGGAATTTTTCCCCTATGCCCATATCTTTGAGGCTCTTGCACATGTTCCTTTCTATAAGTGTCAGTGTCTCTGGTGTTATGTGGAGTTCCTTGATCCACTTACACCTGAGTTTTGTACAAGGAGATGAGAATGGATAAGTTTGCATTCTTCTACATTCTACCCACCACTTGAGGTAGCACCATTTGTTGAAAATGCTTTCCTTTTTCCACTGGATGGTTTTTGCTCCTTTGTCAAAGATCAAGTGACTTCCTCCTTTCCAGTATGAATCCCCTTAATCTCCTTTTGTTGCCTAATTGCTCTAGCTAGGATTTCACGTACTATGTTGAATAGATAGGGAGAGAGTGGGCAGCATTGTCTAGTCCCTGATTTCAGTGAGATTGCTTCAAGTTTCTCTCCATTTAGTTTGATGTTGGCTACTGGTTTGCTGTATATTGCTTTTATTATCTTTAGGTATGGGCCTTGAATTCTTGATCTTTCCAAGACTTTTATCATGAATGGATGTTGGATTTTGTCAATTGCTTTCTCAACATCTAATGAGATGATCATGTGGTTTTTGTCTTTGAGTTTGTTTATATAGTGTATTTTGTTGATGAATTTCCATATATTAAACCATCCCTGCATCTCTGGTATGAAGTCTACTTGATCATGAGGGATGATCATGTTGATGTTCTTGGATTCTGGCTAAGGGTTTATCTATATTGATGATTTCCTCAAAGAACCAGCTCCTGGTTTGGTTGATTCTTTGTATAGTTCTCTTCATTTCCACTTGGTTGATTTCAGCCCTGAGTTTGATTATTTCCTGCCATCTACTCCTCTTTGGTGAATTTGTTTCATTTTGTTCTAGAGCTTTTAGATGTGCAGTCAAGCTGCTAGGGTGTGCTCTCTCTAGTTTCTTTTTGTTGGCACTCAGAGCTGTGAGATTTCCTCTTAGGACTGCTTTCATTGTGCCTCCTAAGTTTGGGTATGTTGTGGCTTCATTTTCATTAAACTCTAAAACGTCTTTAATTTCTTTAATTCTTCCTTGACCAAGTTATTGAGTAGAGTGTTGTTTAGGTTCCACATGAATGTTGGCTTTCTATTATTTATGTTGTTACTGAAGATCAGCCTTCATCTGTGGTGTTCTGATAGGATGCATGGAATTATTTCAATATTTTTGTTCTGTTGAGGCCTGTTTTGTGACCAGGCCAGTCAGTTTTGATCAGTTTATGGACAGTTTTGGAGAAGGTACCATGAGGTGCTGAGAAGAAGATAAATCCTTTTGTTTTAGGATGAAATGTTCTACAGACAATTGTTAAAATTGGTTCATAACTTCTGATAGTTTCACTGTTTCTCTGTTTAGTTTCCATTTCCAGGATCTGTTCATTTATGAGAGTCGGGTATTAAAGTCCCCCACTATTATTGTGTGAGGTGTGATGTGTGCTTTGAGTTTTAGCAAAGTTCCTTTAATGAATGTGGATGTTCCTGCATTTGGAGCATAGATGTTCATACTTGAGTGTTCATCTTGGTAAATTTTACCTTTGATGAGTTAGAAGTGTCCCTCCTTATCATTTTTGAGAACTATAAGTTAAAAGTCAATTTTATTCAAATGGTCCCAGCTTGTTTCTTGGGACCATTTGCTTGGAAAATTTTTTTGCAGCCTTTTACTCTAAGGTAGTGTCTGTCTTTGTCCTGGAGGTGGGTTTCCTGTATGCAGCAATACGTTGGGTCCTGTTTATGTAACCTGTCTGTTAGGTATTAAGAGATATTAAAGAAAAGTAATTGTTTTTTCCTGTTATTTTTGTTGTTAGAATTGGTATTCTGTCCTTGTGGCTATGTTCTTTTAGGTTTGTTGAAGGACTACTTTCTTGCTTTTTCTAGGGTGTAGTTTCTGTCCTTGTGTTGGAGTGTTCTCTTTATTATCCTTTGAAGGGCTGAATTTGTGGAGAGATATTGTGTGAATTTGGTTTTGTCATGGAATACTTTGATTTCTCCATCTATGGTACTTGAGAGTTTTGCTGGGTATAGTGGCCTGGGCTGGTACATGTTTTCTCTTATGGTCTGTATAACATCTGTCCAGGATCTTGTTGCTTTCATAGTCTCTGCTGAGAACTCTGGTGTAATTCTAATAGGTCTGTCTTTATGTTACTTGACACTTTTCCCTTACTGCTTTTAATATTCTATCTCTATTTAGTGCATTTGTTCTGATTATTACGTGTAGGGAGGAATTTCTTTTCCGGTCCAGTGTATTATGAGTTCTGTAGGCTTCTTGTATGTTCATGGGCATCTCTTTCTTTAGGTTAGGGATGTTTTCTTCTATAATTTTGTTGAAGATGTTTACTGGCCCATTAAGTTGAAAACCTTCATTCGCATCTATACCTATTATCCTTAGGTTTGGTTTTTTAATTGTGTCCTGGATTTCCTGGATGTTTTGGGTTAGGATCTTTTTGCATTTTACACATCCTTTTATTTTTGTATCCATGTTTTCTAAGGAATCTTCTACACCTGAATTCTCGCTTCCATCACTTGTTTTCTGTTGGTGATGCTCAAATCTATGACTCATGATTTCTTTCCTAGGATTTCTATCTCCAGAGCTGTCTCCCTTTGGGTTTTCTTTATTCTTTCTACTTCCATTTTTAGGTCTTGGATGGTTTTGTTCAATTCCTTCTCCTGTTTATTTGCATTTTCCTATATTTCCTTAAGGGATTTTTGTGTTTCCTATTTAAGTACTTCTAGCGGTTTAACTGTGTTGTCCTGTTTTTCTTTAAGGGAATTATTAATGTCCTTCTTAAAATCCTTTACCAGCATCACGAGATATGTTTTTTTGGGTTATCCAGGGTTTGCTGTGGTGGGATTACAGGTTTCTGGTGATGCCAAGTGTTTTTGGTTTCTGTTGGTAAGATTCTTATGTTTGCCTTTTGCCATCTGGTAATCTCTGGTGTTAGATGTTCTAGCTGTCTCTGGCTGGAGCTTGTTCCTTCTGTGTGTCTGTTAGCCTCTGTCAGTACTCCTGGGAGACCAGCTCTCTCCTGAGTTCCTGGGTCAGAGCACTCCCTATAGGCCAACTCTCCTCTGTCAGGAAAGGTGCACAGAGGACTGAGGATCAGCTCCACCTCCTGGCTGAGGAAGAAGGACTGAAGGGATCCTGTCCAAGAATCTCTGTTCCTTCTGTAACCCACGTGCTCTCCTGTGTGGACCCGCCTCAAAGACACCCTGGATAGAAAATTAGCAATAGCATTTCTACAAACCAGGAGAAGATAGCCTAGTAAAAAGAGAGCCCAAAAATCAATGCAGGCATATATAGTCAACAAAATTTTGTCCCCAAAGTACTCTTTGAGTCATCTCTTTAACCACTCAGGGCCCGTTTTTTCATTTATTTTTAAAGGTTCTTAATGGTTAGACTTTCTTTTTAGTTCTTCGTACATTCTATCTATGATTGTCTTTCAGATGAGCATCTGGCAGAGAGGCCTCCCCTGTCTTGTGAGCCTCTCCTCTTCACTCACCTGACACTTCAGTGTACAGCTGCATATGGTCCCCTTTGTCAGTAATTGCTCTCATCCTCGGCAGCACCAGGGTCCTGTTTAGAAATTCCTCTCTTGTACTTCTATGTTGATGCAGACTCGTTGATGTTTCTGGTGCAGCCTTGGAGTACAAAGTCCTGTGTTGATGTCCTTGATCCAATTGGAATTAAGTTCTGTGCAGGATGAAAAGATTGGCTTCTTTTTCCTGAATATTGATTGTCAGATGTAGGGATGCATGTAGGAATGTGTATGACTGTGGGGATGTTTTTGCATGTGTGTGGAGATGTATGTGGTCCTGTTTGTGTTTGAGCATGTAGGTAAGGTGTATGTGTATGTGTGAGAACAGGGTTTGCACATGCATATGCGTGTGTGTGTGTGTATGTGTGTGTGTGTGTACATGTATGCATGTATGTGTGTCATCCAGTGTTCGTGGGGGTTTGTGCGTGTGAGTGTGAGCAAATGTGCTTGGGTTCCATGTGTGAATGTGTGTATGAGAATATGGGACAGTGCATGTCTGAATGTCTGTCTGTAAAGTTGTTTTGGGGTTGCATTTGTGTTTGTGTGAGCATGTGGGGGAAAGAGTTTCTTGTGTGTATGTGTTTGTATATGTGTGGAAGGGAGCATGTGTGCAAGTGAGGGTCAGGTATGTGGTGTGCATTTGTGTGTTAGCATGTTTATGTGGAAGTATGTGTGCATATGTGGGTGTGAGCTTGTGACCGAGAATGGGAGATGCATGTGTGTATGTTTCTGCATGTGACAGGTGCATAAGCATGTGCTTGTATTTGTGTGTGTGAGCATGTGAGTGGGGTTCATGTATGGATGTGTGTGTGTATGTGTGTGTGTTTGTGTCTTTGTCAGAGATAATGTGACCTTATGCAGTTATATCTGGATCTTCTATTCCAGTTGTTCAATCTGTGTCTGGTTATGTGTCAGTACCATTCTGACTTTTATTACTTCAGTTTTGTAGCATAATTTGAAATTAAGTATGGTGATGACCTGCAATATGTCCGAACACAGGGGTATTTCAAACAAATAAAATCACTGGTAGATTTTCTTATTATTAAGGTAAATGAATTATTTGAAAACACAGAAACCTTTAAAATAGTTTTATTTCACACCTTGTTTCTAGCTGGTACCACTTGCATGATGCAACCAAAAAACATTGAGCAATATTTGAGGTCGCCACAAGAGGGCCACCGAAACCTTCCTGACTTGTGGGATTCTCAGGGAATGGGAGAGTTGAGGGTGATGGGGGAATGGCAAGCTAGCTTTTTGAGAAGCCCCTGCTTTGTTTTTCTTTGAACAAACTCTGTCACTTTTGCCCTTGTCCTTCCTCCATCCACTTTTCATCTTAGACAGGCACATTCTTGAAGTCTGTACATTAGCACCAGCAATGATGTCCCAACACTGAGGTGGGTTCCTGGCTCCATGGCAGTGACAGTTCACAAGATGTCACAGGAGCTTCTCATGTGTCAACTACCCAAGGCACTGACCCTGGACAATGATTACAGCAAGTTCTTAATGGGGTGTTTGTTGTTAAATGTATCCTGGGGAGATGTGAAGGAACTTCCTTTCCTTCCAGATAGAGCATGTTGAGAGATAGGAGATGGCTCCACCCAAGTATTGTTTTGGAGCATCAGTGGGTTTTCTTGTTGCTGCAAATAAATACCCAACAAAAATATTTTAGGATTATGGGAAGGAAAGGTTTATCTTGGCCCATGATTTTCCACCTTAGCTGGGCCAACATTTGGTGTCATTTCATTCTGGGTGGCTTTGATCCTTTTTTTTTTTTTTTTTTTTTTTTTGCTTCTCTCAAACTCCCCAAAACAACCAAAACTTTGTCTCTGAAGTGATTTCAAGCCCAGTGAATGGGAGAGAAATTATTATTGAGCTTTTCGGATTATGGTTGATATAGTCAGCTAGCTGAGTCACTAACAAAGCAACCCAACATGGGTGATGCCTTGAAGGAGCTGAATCCCTGAAGTTTGCTATACTGCTTGCAGGCAGTGCTACCAGGGAGTCATCTCTCCCTCATGAACTGGTTCTTGCTTATACAACCCCATTGGGAACACTGTGAGTCCCATAACCTCCTTCTGAGTTAGTTTCAGATTGGAGG
This sequence comes from Mus musculus, assembly GCF_000001635.26. NCBI lineage: Eukaryota > Metazoa > Chordata > Mammalia > Rodentia > Muridae > Mus > Mus musculus. Next base: position 177,021,262 of record NC_000068.7, on the reverse strand, counting down.
TAATATACAGCTGCAGGTCAAGCCAGGGATAGCATAGTAGGAATCTACTGTTTCCTGGCTGGAGAAATGAATGATGCCTGACAGAGAGTGAGACTGAGGGAGGCTGTCCATCAAGAGATAGACTAGTGAGATGTGTGCACTTGGCATTCTTTGGACAATGCCTTTCATGCCATATATACTTTATGTTTCATTTTTAAAAATCCTCAAAAGAGAAACAAAATGTTTAAATTTATTGGTACGTCTCAATGCTATTCTTACAATAAAATACCCTAGGAAAAGCAAATGGGAAAGAAAGGGTCATTTTAGCTCATAGTTCCGTAGTATGGTTCATGGTGGTAAAATGTTGCAATGTCAAGAGCCTGCAACAAGAGTGCACACCTATCGACAGTCAAGAGCAGGAGTCTCAGAGCATTTTTGCTAGTGCACAGTTCACTTTCTCCATTCTTTTACAACCAGGCTCCCTGCTTAGGAAATGGAGCAACTTAACCGTGCTAAGTCTCTTCATCTTAATTAATATAACTATGACAGTATCCCACAGCTATTGTGAAAGGCTAACCTGATTCAGATGATGCCTCCTTGAGACTTTCCTACCATATGATTGAAGATTGTGCTAAATTGAGAATTGTTTTAAAGTTCCATGGGTGTGCTCCACAATACCTAGTCTTTGAGAATAATAAGGAATCCCAGTAATATGACAAGTATTAAATTGTTAACAAAACATCACAAATGCCTGACTGTAATGGCCAGTAACTTTATGTCTTCCTATCATTTTGAACATCAAGAATAGAAAAACAATGTAGGCAATGACTAGTTCCTTATTTAGTTGCTTATCCTGTTAAAGCAGTTGCAAATAGAAAGCATGAGAAGATATCAATAGTCATATGTACATTGTTTAACATTTCTTAAATTTAGATATATAAGTAACATCCATTTGCCATACTTGATTAGGTATGTGTTCTCAAGGATTAACACCATTATGTAGTACAGGAAGAAATTGAGGACACTGAAGACAAGTTTTTATAAATTGACATGCACATTTTCTAGAAATACCAAATTGTTGTCTCAACCTATTATTATTTTAATGATGTAAAGAATGAGAGTGTTTCTTTTAGTGCATCTGACTATGCCAGGGCCTAGCACACACAAAAGTGGATGCTCACAGTCAGCTATTGGATGGATCACAGGGCCCCCAATGGAGCAGCTAGAGAAAGCACCCAAGGAGCTAAAGGGAACTGCAACCCTATAGGTGGGACAACAATATGAATGAACCAGTACCCCGGAGCTCTTGTCTCTAGATGCATATGTATCAAAAGATGGCCTAGTTGGCCATCACTGGAAAGAGAGGTCCATTGGTCATGCAAATTTTATATGTCCCAGTACAGGGGAACGCCATGGCCAAAAAGTGGGAGTGGGTCGGTAGGGGAGTGGGGGGAGGGAATGGGGGACTTTTGGGATAGCATTGGAAATGTAAATGAGGAAAATACCCAATAAAAATATTTTAAAAAAAGAGCACTGACTGGTCTTCCGGAGGTCCTGAGTTCAAATCCCAGCATCCACATGGTGGCTCACAACCATCTGTACTGAGATCTGATGCCCTCTTCTGGAGTGTCTGAAGACAGCTACAGTGTACTTACATACAATAAACAAACAAATAAATAAATAAATAGAATTTTAAAAATGAAAAAAAAAAAAAACCAAACAAAAAGAATGAGAGTGTGTGGCGGAACTATTCCTGTGTAATGCCTATACTCTGCCTGATATGCAAACCTGCTGTGGCATTGCCCTCATTAAGGGGTCTGGGTTCCTGTTCCCCCTAGGCCATTGTAAACACTTGTATATGGGTGTAACTCAGCTATCTATAGTTCTAAGTATCTACTCTGGTTCCTCCTTAGGTCACTAACTTCCCTCTTCCTAGGTATTGGTAAATTCCTACATAGGGCAATGACTTAGCTATCCATGCCCAGGGTCGGATCAACGACTGCCTAGAATCTAACTTAGCTATATGTAAAAAAAAAAAAAAATGAATACTTAGGAGCACTTATTTTTTTTTATAATTATGTGATTTAAAGATTTGTTTATTTATTATGTTTAAGTCCACTATAGCTGTCTTCAGATACACCAGAAGAGGGCATCAGATGTCATAATGGGTGGTTGTGAGCCACAATGTGGTTGCTGGGCTTTGAACTCAGGACCTTCAGAACAGCAGTCAATGCTCTTAACCACTGAGCCATCTCTCCAGCCCCCTTAGGAGGACTTATAATAAAGCAACATTAAGGGAAAGCCCAAGATCCGTTTACCAACTAAAGCAAGGACATTGGAGCATTCTTTATACGTGATGGCAAGATTCCAGGAGACTAAGTTTCCGTGAACTTCTCGCCTCAGGACAGCACACAGGTTTTCGGGTCCTGTCGCGCTTCTCACTACTGGATTGTACATAGCACATATGTACATTGTTTAACATTTTTAAAATTCAGATATATAAGTAACGTCTATTTGCCATAACTGAGTAGGTACCAGTCCTAGAGGATTAACTCCTAGAGGATTAACACCTTTGTGTGATACAGGAAGAAATTGAGGACACTGATGAAAGTCTTTACAATTTGACATGCACATTCTCAAGAAATACCAAATTGTTGTCTCAACCTATTGCTTTTTAATGATGTAAAGAAAGAGAGTGTTTGGCTGAACTATTCCTGTGTAATGCCTATACTCTGCCTGATATGCAAACCTGCTGCAGCATTGCCCTCATTAAGGGGTCTGGGCAATCCACTAGGAGCTTTTAAATGTAAGGTGTATGCCACCACTGCCAGGTTGATGCTCTATTTTGCCCCTGACAACCATATAAAAGCTTGCCGAACAGGCACGCGGGTCACCACCTCTCCTTAGGGTCTGGGATGACCCCAGTTTAGTGGAACAATAAATTCCTCTTGCTTTTTCCATTGATTCCAGCCCCACATGGTTCACTCACAGGTCCCCAGTAAGCTAAGGCTCCCGGGAGTCTTACAACCCAACAAGAAGACCAACAGTCTCAAGAAACCTTGACCTTGGAAATCTCTCAGACTCTGAGCCAGCAACCAGGCAGCATACACTTGTTGGTCCAAGGTCCCCAACATATATACAGAGGAGAACTGCCTGGCCCGGACTCAGGGAGGGAAGACACACCTAATCCTTGAGAGACTTGAAGTCCCAAGGATTGGGGAGGCCTGGCAGGATGTTGTTGAATGGTTGTGGGTGTGAGGACACCCTCATGGAGATGTACATAGGGGTCGGGATATGGGATGAGAAACTGTAAGTGGTTGGAATGGGGGGGTGATAATGACTGGAGTATAATTAAAGAATAAACATAATTAAAAAAATCTCCATTCTGGTTGTTTGAAATATGTCTTAAATTCTAAGGGAAACTCTCCCTTAATCTTACTACAGTCTTAATTGTCTATAATCCTATCCACTAAATATAATGTGACCTAGGTAACATAAAGAGAAAGTGCCAACAGAGAAGGTGCACAGAAGTCTGGAGTTCAGATCCACCTCCTGATTCCTGGGGTCAGAGCCCTCCCTGGAGGCCGACTCCCCTCTCGCAGGGAAAGTGTCTAGGGTTCTGGGTGTTAGGTCTGTCTTCTGGCTGAGGATGAAGGCCTGTAGGGACCTTGTTCAAGAAGCTTAGTTACTTCTGCTGCCCACTTACTCTCCTGCATAAACAGTTCTCAGTGATCCCAAGATTCTGGATGTGCTAGGGCCTGCCTTTGTCCTTTGACCCTGTTGCTGCTAGCACAAGACCCTCTGGATTTTTTGGAAGTGATGTTGCATTCCACTCACCAGTGATCTCAAGGACCAGAGTGTGCTAGGGGGCCTTCAGCATGAAGAGTCCTCTGGGGACCTTTGGGCCCTCTGCTGAGATCTGGCCAAAGATTGCATGGGGGTGGGAGAGGGTGGCTCCAACCAGAAGTTAACCTCAGTCGCTGGTCACGCTGCTGTCCTTTGTCCCTGTTCCTACTATTACAAGACCCTCTGTATTTTTTGGAACTTATATTGCATTCCACTTACCAGTGATCTCAAGGACCTGGGTGTGCTAGAGTGCCAGCCATGTGGAGAATCCTCTGCAGACATTAGGGCCCTTCACAGAGATTGCCTCAAACACTCTTACACAATCACCACCTGCTCATTTTTCCTTAAAAGAAGTTAAAACAAATCTCATCGATTTCTCTCTATTCTTTTTTTCTGATTATAGCTCTGGGCAGCCTCTACCATCTACCTCTGTTGTTGCTTTCTGAGCAGCCTGTCTCTTTGTACTGCACCTGCAAGCTTAAACTATTTGAGGCAGACAGAAATCTTTTAGAAGGGCTCATGGTGGAAGAGGGCTCATGGAAAATCCAGACCAACAAGGATGTCTGGATCAGCTTGGGACATTTTTCTGCTCATTCCACAAATCCAAGAATTATGCATACCATTTTAGCTCAACTTTTGTTTTAGTTGTGAACCTGCACAGCTAGTGAGGACTCAAATGGCTCAGCAAAACAAGTGAATCCACTAAGAAACCAATTTTCCTCATCCCTTAATTTCACATCTTAGCATTTGTTTTTCATTTGAGAATCCCCAATTAGTTTTTAATATTGCATTCCATCCTGTAGGTGTGATGTCTACAGAAGGCATTACAACAGAAGTTGGTTACTCTGCTCTACTATAGGATGCCACCTGTTTAAGTTCTTAGCTCAGCATACAAGTACTTTGGAGTCTGAAATGAAAGACAAACAGCATTATGTAATATGCCAAATCAGCTCATTGGCTGGGACACTACCAAACATCCACATTGCTATTGGTTCCCCTGTGATACACCTAATTTCCTAAATCTAGAGGCCATCTTTGCTTCTCCAGAACCAATCAGAGGAGGGAACACTGGGGTCACTCTTTCCTAGCTTTTATGTGGCTGGTATTGTGTCTTTCCCAGCTCTGAAGCTGGCATCCAAATCCTTTACTGGCATGGAGATCCTCTTTGTTTCCCTTTCCATGAATCCAAAAGTTCTGCCTTTGTTGCCTGCCTAGCCATTGGCTGCTGGCACTTTTGTTACCCATTTATAATCAGCTTGGGGCAGGGAATCTCAGTGTCCCAGTACAGGATTATCATGAAATTTGGGAAGAATTTAACAAGAGTACCATAAGAATCAATACACAATTGGGAATTAGCAGAAAAACAAATCAAATCCAAACACCAGGCCCTAAGTATTGCCTTTTTGTTATTATCCTGAATTTAATCATATGGTGAAACTAAGTTCGTTTCCAAGGATTAGGTATTGTGGAGATCCAACCTCACTTTACTCATATTTTCTTTTTAAAACATAATGACTGTCTCTAACAATGCTTTCTGCTTTTCATTGTGCCCCTCAAAACATAAGACCTGTACTTTACCACCAAAGAACAAATCCATATGATTAGTTAAGCTATAACACCCATAATATATAACAGATGACACTGTAAACTACATAAGCCCCTATCCCTAAATCCTGATTGGTGTGAAAATAAAGGTATAATTTGGAAGGAATGTTTCTGTCTGATCCTCCTTTTTTTTAAAAAAAATTAATTTTATTTCTTCATTTCTTTATTGTCTAATCTTTTTTTTACAATCCATACCTTATACCCCTTGTCTTATTCATGGTTTCTATTCCTACACAAACATCATGACCAAGAAGCAAGTTGGGGAGGAAAGGGTTTATTTGGCTTACACTTTCATACTGCTTACTGTTCGTCACCAAGGAAGTCGGGACTGGAACTCAAGCAGGTCAAGAAGCAGGAACTGATGCAGAGGCCACAGAAGGATGTTTCTTTACTAGCTTGCTTCACCTGGCTTGCTCAGACTGCTGTCTTAGAGAACCCAAGACTACCAGTGCAGAGAGATGGTCCCACCCACAAGGGGCCTTTCCCCTTGATCACTAATTGAGAAAATGTCTTACATCTGGATCTCATGGAGGCATTTCCCAACTGAAGCTCCTTTCTCTGTAATAACTTCAGCTTGTGTCAAGTTGACACAAAATTAGCCAGTATAATTGACACCTTGTCAATTTGACACGCAAACACATCACTAGCAATGCTCAACTCTTAGTTTCTTATTCATGCCCGAGATATACACAACTTTGAAAGCCCCACAGACTTTACATATTAAAAGTTCAATGCTTTTAAAATATCCAATATCCTTCAAAATCCAAAGCCTTTTACAATGGAATCCACTAAAATACTTGTTTCCTTCAAGAGGGAAAAACATCAGGGCACAGTCACAATCAAAAGTAAAAATTAAACTCCAACTGTCCAATGTCTGGGATCCAACTCACGATCTTTTGGACAACTTCAAAAGAACCAAGGGCTTGGGTCACTTTTCCAACCCTGTCCTTTGTAGCACACCACTTGTCCTCTAGGCTCCAGATGCATGTACTTTACTGCTGCTGCTGTTCTTCGTGGTCAATCATGGACCTGTCAACTCCAACACACTGCATGATCTCTTCAGTACTGGGCCATCAATTTCACCTGAGTCTGCACCTTCACCAGTTGCCTTCCATGGTCTCTCAAAGTGCTGGGCCTTAGCTGCTCTGCATTATCCCTTCATGCCTTCAAAACCAGTACCACGAGGTTAAGACTTACACACTACCAAGTCCAGCCACAGCACAAGGTACCACCTTGATTATCTCTAGAACACTTCCTCTGTGCTCTCAGAAAACACTTCACAGATGATGCCACTTCAATGATGCTGGTTTCTTCTTAATCACTGCTAATTTCTTAGCTCCAGCTAACCAGCATCAACAGTCCCAGTAATGCAAAGTTTTCACTCTAGAAATTCTATTATCTTGTTAATCACAGCTGATTCTTCAGCCCCAGTTAACCAGAACCACAGAATCTTCACAAAGTAACAATGGCCCTGAAAAGAGGCTTTAATTTTCCCTCTGAAATTTCACAAGCCAGGCTTCCATCTTCTGCACGGTTCTCAACATTATCTTCCAAGCTCCTACACAACATCCCACAGCGTTCTTAACACAGAATGGATCTTCTAACCCAAAGTTCCAAAGTCCTTCCACAGTCCTCCCAAAACATGGTCAGGTTGTCACAGGAATACCCCACTCCTGATACCAATTTGTCTTAGTCAGGGTTTCTATTCCTGCATAAACATTATGACCAAGAAGCAGTTGGGGAGGAAAGGGAATCCACTCACAATTTCCACATTGATATTCATACCAAAGGATGTCAGGACTGTAACTCAAGCAAGACAATAAGAAACATTTCTTGTATCCCCTTGAACTTTGTATGATTATTTTCAGGATTATAAAGAATTAGAAATGTTTAAAGGCTTCCCCATATTGAATGCATTTATGGGTTTCCCATTCATAATGATGAAGATTTGGGAAATCTGAAAAGGTTTCACCATATTATATTCCTAAATTTATTTGCAGTATGAATTGTTTCATTGTGAAGACTCTAAAATATTCAAAAAGTTTCACCATATTAAACACACTCAGCCTTTTGTTACATTTTGTTTTCTTTTGTGTCTTTGAATATGACTGACAAGTGAAAGGAATACCACATGGCTTGTAGACATCGGATTTCTTACCTCTATGTCTTCTTTTATGTATTTGAAGATTTTAATGCACAAGGCTCTGTTCACTTGTTCATTTCATAGTGTTTTTCTCAACTGTGTCTCTTTTTATTTACTTAGAGACTACTGTGACTTATAAAATGTTTACCACATTGCCTATATTCATAGGGTTTCTATCTAGTGTGTATACCTTTGTGTTGGGAGATGACTCTTTTGTACAATTGCTTTCCCTAATTGGTGTTATTCAGAGGATTTCTCAAAACCTCATGTTCCTTACAGATTTGAAGATGATTGTGATGTAGAAGTGTTTTAAAACATTGCCAATATTCATAGGGTTTCTCTCCTGTATGTGTTCCTTTATATATTTGGAGGCCACTGCTTTGTGAAAAAGCTATAAAAGCACCATTGCTAACATTCAAAAATCTCTCTCCTATACGTGCTCTTTCATGATTTTGTTGATGACTGCTTTTTGAAAAAGTTTAACCACATTGGTTAAAATCAAAGCATTTCTCTCAACTTTATGTGCTTTTATGTGTGTAAAGACTATTGGTTTTCGAAAAAGGTTAACCACATTGGTTACGTTTAAAAGGTTCCTCTCTGGTATATGTTCATTTATGTACTTGGAGATCAATGCTTGCTGCAAAGGCTTTATAACATCAGATACCTACATAGAGTTTCTCTCCTGTATGGTCTTTTCTCTTTAAAGGTCACTCCTTCCTGCAAAGACTTTACCACATTGGTTACATTCCTGGGTTTTTCAGCTGTGTGTGTTCGATTATGATATTCAAGACCACTGCTTCCTTCAAAGGGTTTACCACCTTGGTTACATTCATATGGTGTCTCTCCTGTATTTATCTTTTATGGCATTGGAGACCACTGCTTCCTGCAAAGGCTTTACCATACTAGTTACATTCATAGGGTCTCTCTCCTGTATGTGTTTGCTTATGTATTCGGAGATGACTGCTTTGTGCAAAAGCTTTACCACATTGTTTACATTCATAGGGTTTCTCTCCTGTATGTGTTCGCTTATGTATTCGGAGATGACTGCTTTGTGCAAAGGCTTTACCACATTGTTTACATTTATAGGGTTTCTCTCCTGTATGTGTTCGGTTATGCATTTGGAGAGTAGAGATTACTGCAAAGGCTTTACCACATTGGTTACATTCATAGGGTTTGTCTCCTGTATGTGTTCGGTTATGGATTTGGAGAGTACTGCTTTCTGCAAAGGCTTTACCACATTGGTTACATTCATAGGGTTTGTCTCCTGTATGTGTTCGCTCATGTTTGTGGAGATGACTGCTATGTGCAAAGGCTTTACCACATTGTTTACATTCATAGGGTTTCTCTCCTGTATGTGTTCGTTTATGTTTTTGGAGGTCATCACTTCTTGCAAAGGCTTTTCCACATTGGTTACATTCATAGGGTTTCTCTCCTGTATGTGTTCGCTTATGTATTCGGAGATGACTGCTTTGTGCAAAGGCTTTACCACATTGTTTACATTCATAGGGTTTCTCTCCTGTATGTGTTCGTTTATGTTGTTGGAGGTCACCACTTCTTGCAAAGGCTTTTCCACATTGGTTACATTCATAGGGTTTCTCTCCTGTATGTGTTCGCTTATGTATTCGGAGATGACTGCTTTGTGCAAAGGCTTTACCACATTGTTTACATTCATAGGGTTTCTCTCCTGTATGTGTGCGTTTATGTTCTTGGAGTACACCACTTCTTGCAAAAGCTTTTCCACATTGTTTACATTCATAGGGTTTCTCTCCTGTATGTGTTCGCTTATGTATTCGGAGATGACTGCTTCGTGCAAAGGTTTTACCACATTGTTTACATTTATAGGGTTTCTCTCCTGTATGTGTTTGCTTATGCCTTTGGAGAGTATAGATTACTGCAAAGGCTTTACCACATTGTTTACATTCATAGGGTTTGGCTCCTGTATGTGTTCGCTTATGCATTTGGAGAGTAGAGATTACTGCAAAGGCTTTACCACATTGTTTACATTCATAGGGTTTCTCTCCTGTATGTGTTCGTTTATGTTTTTGGAGGACACCACTTCTTGCAAAGGCTTTTCCACATTGGTTACATTCATAGGGTTTCTCTCCTGTATGTGTTCGCTTATGTATTTGGAGGTGACTCCTTCTTTCAAAAGCTTTACCACATTGGTTACATTCATACTGTTTCTCTCCTGCATGTGTTTGATTATGTATTTGGAGATGACAGCTTCTTGCAAAGACTTTACCACATTGTTTACAGTCATAGGGTTTCTCTCCTGTATGTGTTCGCTTATGTATTTGCAGGACATTCCATGTTCTAAAGTCCTTACCACATTGGTTACAGTCATGGTGTTTCTCTCCATTATGTTTAATTTGATGCCTTTGTCTACCACTCTCATATGCAAAGGCTTTACCACATTGAATAAAGTCAGAGGGTTGCTCTGGAGAACAACTTCTTTCATGCCTGCAAATAAAATTTGCACACGTGAAATCTTTCTTACACTGATTATACTGATGAGTCTTTTTATCTGTATGAATTGTTTTAAATTTTGGTTTCATTGAACAGAGCAATCTAATGTTAACATAATATTACTTTGTTTATATTCAAAGGAGTTCTACTAAATTATGAATTGTTTACATCTTCGAGGATATATGAAATGGGAACAGTATTGATTATCAGGCTCACATTTATAACATACTTTTTCTATAAAAGGTTACTCACATATTTGAAAAAAAACAGGAAGAACTCACAGTGTTTGCACAATGATTGCATTCACAAATTTTGTTATCATGAGAGTAATACTACATTTGGAATATGAACAAATGCAAAAGAAAAAAAATTTCTACTGCCTTAATTCTCATTACTATTTTCAGCAGTTAGAGTTGGTAAATGTTCCCAGCAATGTTCGGAAACAAATTTTTTATAAACTTATATAGCACATTAAGTATGTTGTTCAAAATATGTTATACTGCATATCCTCTAATTGTTCTGGAAAAGTGAAAGGTATGTGGCTTCTTTCAATGCCCCAGTGATCACAAGGCTTGTATCAATCGTAACCTATGACATCCACATCAAAAGAAGAATAACAAGTGAAAATTCCACATTACATTCACAGCTGACTTTTTTTTGTCACAGAGATGTGGTACAGAGATTAAGGTTTTTCCACAAAACCATTTTTGAATCTTATGAACTGTTCATCTCACTAAATTTAGCAATGTTATTACAAGTATATCATTGAGCTCAGATATACTATGGATTATTTGCTCATTACTAGGTTTTAGACATATACTTGTCACCTAATCACTATGTGTTCCTTTTGCAATAGCTAAGCGATATAAGACTGAAGACACTCACACTTGTATAGCATGGCTGTACTAGGCTTGATTTAAACAGTAACATATGTGTTAAGCCATTATTTCTCTGACTTTGACCTAATGGAATGTCTTGCAAACAACAGTTACATATCTGCCATAAACATATATGATTTTTATGAAAGTCAGTAAACATCCATCACTGAAAGCAGTGCTTATTGTACCCTATTGGTTTTCTTTACTACTTGTACCACAAGTTAAACTTTCTTCATAGGCATTTTCTCCTCAGCTTGCAGAGTAAAATTACCTTCCATGACTTCGAGAAGTTTGAAAATGGTCTTCAATCGTATGTTCTTCCCAAATGTAACCTAAACCCAGTACCAGAGAAAGTATGTTACATTATTGGCAATTAAACAGTATTTAAGTTATTAACTCCATTGAACTTTAAAACCATGAGTGATTTATTCATCATATTCTTCCTCATTCTCAATTGAAATTATAAAAACAAATAACAATAACAAAGAAACAGTTGTGCATACATGTTATAAAGTAAATAAAAAAATCATAATATTACCTATAGCTGTGAGATTCCTATAGGTCTCTAGCATCACACCCTTGTAGAGACTCTTCTGAGAAGGATCCAGCAAAGCCCACTCATCCTGAGTGAAGTTCACCTGCACGTCATCATAGGTGACTAAATCCTAAAAGATTCGATACGTGTGTATATAAAAAAATATGATACAGACAACAGTGTAAAGGTGTACTTCAAAATGAGTATTCGCTGACTGCCCTGCCCACCCACATAGTACTTTTTATCCAGTCTTTCACAGTTGGACAACAAAAACTTAAGTAAATAAATGATCTCTGGGAACCTGATGCCTTAGTATTAAGATGTTAATACATGGAACCATGTAGAATGCTGCTAGACCTTCACCCATTTTTTGTTCCCTGAGACCCAATATGCAAGAGTGCCCTTAGGACTGCAGTTTCCTCTCACCTGTCCATGCTACCTGCAGATACAAAAGACCTTTTCCATCTCCCCTTCCTTTCTTGCCACATGTCTGTGTCTTAGCCCCCAAGTATGGGCAGGCACACCCTTCTCAACCATAGCCAGTACTCCCGAAGAACAAGCAATCTGTCTAAAGACCAAGACCACTATCTGTTATCCTAGACATAATTCTCATAGTAGCCCACAGAACTGCAACACAATATCAGGGAAAGCTTCCTCTGCCCATTTCCATGTGGCCAATTTTCAACTTTTCTTCAATAACTAATACAACTACACCAGGAACAATGTGAACTTGACCAATGTTACCTGTGCTATTATGTGTATAGAAATAAAATCATATTTCCTGACTCCGATAAAAATAACATAAATAAGTGACCCTGAAACTGTTATTAAATCTGACCCTCCAGATACTACTGATCTGTCTTCAAACAGAGAGGCCCCATGCTCTAGAGTTCTCATTGAAATTGTTGATGATGAGAAAGTTGGACTATGGCTCAATAGCTGTTCATGACCCTTAGTAATTTCATGTTAAACCAGCCCCACCGAAGTATACAAAACAATGCTGAATGATAATTTAATGTCTGCTTCCTGCCATATGCATTATGTTCCAATCTGTCCTATCCACCCACCCAGCACCATCAACACCTGAGAAACTTCTGCATGTCAGAAGCTTTTTTTGTAACCAAGAATTGAAGTTCTGTGAATTATTGCATTTTGACAATAGTTAACAGAAAGATAAAAGGAATCTAATCAAATATTTCTGAAGGATGATCGTGATCAGCTCTTTACTACTAACTTCTAAAGTATTTATAAAACTAGTCACACAAAACTGAATACAGAAGGGTCAGGAATTCTAGAAATCAAACCATTGCTTTTCCAATGTTGTCCTACTACACACCAAAGGCAATTCCTGTATATACACACTGCATAGTGACATTTAAGTTTCATACCTTGCCACTCCCAGGGCTACCGAGCCTCTGGGAGCCCTGTAAATCCACACTTAGGAAGAGTCAAAGGACGAGGAGCTCTGTTATGATCACCACATGGACCAACGGAACCACACTCTGACCCACAGTCCATTTAGAACCAGCAGATCAGACTCAAATAGCTCTGCAGACTTGCTCCTCCTGTATTCTCAGTGGAGATTACTATAATAACCAGGGGATGGCTTGTAGTCTTCCAGGCAGCTTGTAAAACATGCATCTGAGGAGAATCTTGTAAAGAACCTGTAAGCTACCTTCCCCTAGTGTTCCTGATTGTTAGTCCTGCCCAAAGTCCCTCATTAACTTGGAAAAGCCAGCAGGGCCTCAGGGCAACAGCAGCTCCTCTACTGTGGGATCACTGAGCAAAAGACTCAGACAGCTGAAACCTTCCAAGCTCAACTGTTACACCCTACAAGTAGACATAGCCCTAGTCTGGAAAATTTACATTGAAAAGAATATTCTAGTCCTGCAGACCAAGTATTTTCCATTTAAAAGGCCTAGGGTCCTTTCTTTGTATATTCAATTATGCATGCAGCCAACTCTTCTTCATAGTGGGGAGGTCCTGCAGACAAACTGGGATCAAATTCATACATTAACAATATTAAAAGTAAAAGTGGCTATGAATTTTAAAGATAGAAACTTTTAATGGGCAAAAAAAAAGGAAGAAAATGAAGAAATAAAATGTAAAGACATCACTGCTCCTAGGTATGGTGGAGGAGCAAGTATATTATACACAAAAGAGTGAACATAGCCAGACCCAGTTATACCTGGGATAATACAGAGTAGACATGACCTGGGACCTTGTGGAGAGAGGAAGGAGGGCAGAAGCAAGAGTCAGATCAGGATGATTAATGATAGATGAAAAGTCCAGTTCCTAAATGATTGAATTGCATAAGGAATGGCAGCTGTGAGATTGGCAGTCCTACTGCTGGGGTAGATGGTGAGGTATGCCAGCAATATGGTGTCACAACGAGGGCCTGTGATCTCATTTGACATTGCCCTAATCTGAAAAATGCCTGAAGATGACCAGTATGGAATTTTACTGATTGTGTAAAATTGATTACTTGACTCCTCACGGTGAATGTCAACCACTGCCAAAGCAGAAAGGCCTCACCTACCTTATTCCTCCTCCTTTTCTGTGCTGCAAGTAGACCAGCTTCAAAGTTGGTCAGTGAACTCAACCTTATACCTGTCCCTCTTTATTTGTAATCCCCTAATTTGTAACCCTGTAACCCAGGGAGGTTAGACAACACTCATTCCCTGGTGTCTTTTGTCTCACTGATCAGTCAGAACCCAGCCTGAAAGCAGTTGTAGGACTGTTTTCCAAGCCCTGGGCAGCAGAGGCTGGAAGAGGAGTTCAAAGCAAGTTTTAACTACATGACATAAAGAAAGTAGGAGCTACAGGAGATGTTTCTCTAAACAGACAGATATGAAATCTCTTTAAAAATAGGAATGAAATTCTTAATTTGGGGGAAATATTGGAGAATAGAAACACGTAAGACGTCAAATCACCTATGCATAATGAAAATGAAATTCAGAAAAGTAATACCAAAATTTAATATTTAAAAAGATCAATATAATTGAAAAAATATATTCCTGTACTGATTTGAAAAAGATCAGGCCCTTCCTGGTAGAAGGAATGTCATTAATAAGATAGCATTTGACCTTGCCCCTATGTGCTTTGTTAACTACTGAGACCTATAATGTGACACACACAGTTACAAGTAATGGCATGTGTTTTACATTTTTGAGCTCACTTAAATATGTCACCCAAGGATTGCACATGTTTATCTAATACAGATCCTGAAATGGGAATTCATTACTAACTGGTTCTAGCTAACCTGCCCAAATTAAACACCCACGAATCAGATTTTACTAAACTATATCCATAAATTAATATAATCTGTGAAGTTATCAAATTATTCTCACTGCCCTAATCAGGTCCTTCTCCATAACAGTGACCCCTGCAGCATACTCCCCTCTGGTCTGTGACCTAGCTCTTGTCAGCACTGTTTTATCTGACAGTGTACACAGTAAGCTGTTTCTCTGGTTCTCATCCTGCCAAGTGTATTTCCACACACAAACCCCTGCCACAAAGGTTTTGTCCAGATGCAGGCTTATAATAAAGTTACTCAGAGGCCACAGCCTGGTCCAAAAGGAGAGACTAAGTCCACAAGGGACCTCACAGGTGGCCCCATCTGTCTGGCTGAGGCTTACCATCCTGCCTCTGGGAAGACCTATTACACAGGCATCCTTTGCTAAGATGCTTGCTCACCCCACTTCGTTGGAGATGAAGTTGCACTTACCATGTCTGAAGTTCTAAGCTTGCCTGAGCTAACCTCACAGCATTCAGTAAAAATAATAAGAACCGATTCCACAGAAAATCTGAGAGCAGCTGAGTTACACAGAGAAACTTGCAGGCTTAGTAACTGGAAGAGTCACCTCCTCTTCTGCCTGGCAACTCCATGTGGAGGTTTTGATTGGCCATTGAGTCTTGAGTGACATGAGGACCATGCTTAGGGTCAGAGTGTCTGTAGGGACACAGCACAATGGTTCGAGCCTGGGCCAATCCTTTTCCATATCTGCAGATTTCCAGTTCAGTAGCACTAGTGTGTCTCCTCCAATGGCCTACCTGTCTGATCCCCTGCCAAGCCCTTCTGAGGGGCTAAGATTCTTGATCCCTGCTGCTTACCTGCCTGCCTCTCCACCTTTCTGGTCAGTGACTCTGGGTTCACTGCTTTGAAAGGTTGGAGCTTGCCTGAGCTCCAAATCCAGCGCTCAGGAGGCATTTCCCCTTCTTCCTCCTGGAATCAAGCTGGGTAGCTTGCATACCCCATCAATCAGCTGACACTGGAGTTACCAAACTGTCCACAGGTGGTCAGTGCCAGAATATTAGCAACTGAAGAGGGATTTTAGGATATAAGATTTTGTTTTGTGGCTTCAGGATGGGTTCAGGTAAATTGCAAGTACTTTCTACCTAATGGCTATGAGACAAGGCTCAGAGCAAAGCAGGACACATGTCACTGAGGAGCACTCAGTGCATTAATCAGAACAATTGTCCTCACTGGGTTGGTAAAACAAACATAACAACAACAAACCCACACCTATATTAGTAAAATATATCACTGTTCTGATTTGAAAAAGACCAGGCCCTTCTTGGTAGAAGAAATGGCATTAATAAGATAGTGTTTGACCTTGCCCCTAAGTGCTTTGTTAACTACTGATGTCTACAATGTGACACACAGCTACAGATAATGTCATGTGTTTAATATTTGTGGGCTCACTTAAATATGTCACCCAAGGATTGCACATATCTCATAATACAGATCCTAAAAAGGGAATTCATTACCCACTGGTTCAAGCTAACCTGCCCAAATTAAACACCCACGAATCTAGTTTTATATACGTCCATGCATAATTAATACAATCTGTGAAATTACAAAATCATTCTCACTGCCCTAATCAGGCCCTTCTCGATAACAGTGGCCCCTGCAGCATACTCCCCTTTCCTTTGGTCTGTGACCTAGCTCTTGTCAGCACTGTTTTACCTGACAGTGTACACAGTAAGCTGTTCCTCTGGTTCTCATCCTGCCAAGTGTATTTCCACACACAAGCCCCTGCCACAAAGGTTTTTTCCAGTGCAGTCTTATAATAAAGTTACTCAGAGGCCACAGCCTGGTCCAAAAGGAGAGACTAGGTCCACAAAAGACCTCATAGGTGGCCCCATCTGTCTGGCTGATGCTTACCATCCTGGCTCTGGGAAGACCTAGTACACAGGCATCCTTTGCTAAGATGCTAGCTCCTCCTCTTTGTGGGACATGACACTGCACTTACCATGTGTGAAGTTCTGAGCTTGCTTGAGCTAAATTCACAGCATCCAGCGAAGACACTAAGAACAGATCACACAGAAACACTGAGATCAGCTGAGTTACACAGAGAAACTTGCAGGCTTGGTACCCGGAAGTCACTGCCTCTTCTAACTGGCAGCTCCATGTGGAGGTTCTGATTGGCTATTGAATCTTGAGTGACATGAGCAACACCCTTAGGGTTAGAGTTTGCTGAAGGGACACAATATAGTGTTTCCAGCCTGGGCCAATCCTTTTCCATATCTGCAGATTTCCAGTTCAGTAGCACCAATGTGTCTCCTCCAATAGCCTACCTGTCTGTTCTCCCGCCAAGCCCTTGGGAGGGGCTAAGATTCCTGATCCCTGCTGCTTACCTGCCTGCCTCTCCACCTTTCTGGTCAGTGACCCTGAGTTCACTGCTTTGGAGCTTGCCTGAGCTCCAATGACAGGACTCAGGAGGCAATTTCCCTTCTTCCTCCTGGAATCAAGCTGGATAGCTTGCATATCCCATTAATCAGCTGACACTGGAGTTACCAAACTGTCCACAGGTGGTCAGTGCCAGAATATTAGCAACTGAAGAGGGTTTTTTGGACACAAACTTTGTTTTGTGGCTTCAGGCTGGGTTCAGGTAAATTGCAAGTACTTTCCACCTAATGGCTATGAGACAAGGCTCAGAGCAAAGCAGGACACATGTCAGACACTGTGGAGCACTCTTGTTAATCAACTCATTGTCCTCAGTGGGTTGGTAAAACAAACATAACAACAACAAACCCACACCTATATTTGGAAAAATATATCACTGTACTGATTTGAAAAAGATCAGGCCTTTCTTGGTAGAAGGAATGGCATTAATAAGATAGTGTTTGACCTTGTTCCTATGTGCTTTGTTAACTACTGAGATCTATAATCTGACACACACAGCTCCAGCTAATGGCATGTGTTTTCCATTTCTGATACATTCTATCTATATAGTACAGATCCTAAAACAGAAATTCATTATCACTGGCTCAAGCCAACCTGCACAAACTAAGCACCCACCAATCTAGTTTTATTTAATATCATGCATTATTTAATACATGCTGTTAAATTACAAAATTATTCACCCTGCCTGACTCTTATCCTTCTCTAGAATGGTGACACCTGGAGCAGATTCTCTTATGGTTTTATCTATGATCAAGCTATTTCCCGCCCTGTTTCACCTGACAGAGATAACAGTAAACCATTGCTCCCGTTCTTATCTAAAGGTGGAAGAAATGGAGGGTTCATTATATGACTCAAATGAGCAATTATAAAACACTTTTTTGCTACATTCTTTAACTCAAGAATTTAGGAATTTATATCAAGAGGAAAGCAAGGCCATTGTCCTGGGGAGCAGCAGACCAGGATCAAGGCTACCTGAGTCAAAATAGCTTGTCTTAGAAACATCTCTATATGGGGAAGAAGAGACAGCTCTCCCAGAACTAACATGTCACCCCAGAAAAAATCTCTCCATATAAAACTAAAATATTAATTAGGAAAAATGTCTTAATGACAGCATGGATTCAGCTGCGGCTAATGCTCAAAGACCAGGCAGCCAAAAACAGGTTTTGGATTCCACACATGCTCTCACCCATAAGTTTCTTTCCTGTTCAGTCCCCAGGTTATTTTGAACAATTTTAATATGGACTGGAGATTACAAGTCCTACTTAAGACTGCTAGGAGATTTACACAGCAAAGACCCCCAGAATCACTTATTAAGTGTCTCAGAGCCCTGAAATAGCAAGCCATTTCTCAGAGATGGGTTCCTGAGTTGGAGGTCGCAGGAGATGAGAAAAATAGCAAAAGTAGAAGGTAGAATTTACAACAGCTGCAGTGGGGACAGCTTACACAAGCTATGTCTTATGCCAAGTAAACTTTTTAAGAGTAGCATCAGCCGGGCGTGGTGGCGCACGCCTTTAACCCCAGCACTTGGGAGGCAGAGGCAGGCGGATTTCTGAGATCGAGGCCAGCCTGGTCTACAGAGTGAGTTCCAGGACAGCCAGGGCTATACAGAGAAACCCTGTCTCAAAAATAAAATCAAAAAAAAAAAAAAAAAAGAAGAGTAGCATCTTGTATCCTACTTACAGGGATAAGTGGAAAGAAATGGAGACCTCTATGAAGTTTGCAGAAGCTAGAATCCACTGGGACAAATTCAGGAGAAGTCTAATAAAAGAACCCTGCACAAGTGAACTGCCAAGTATCTAAAAAAAACATTACTGACCAAGCCCCCAGTGGACTTGGGGACCCTACTCAGTGCAGGGAGGCACAGAATTACTGCATGGCACAGCAGAGAGGGAGGTAGAGTTGACTGGCACTGCAGAAGTGGGTTTGCAACTTCCGCTCCCTGCCTGCATTCCTTTGTATTTGCTGGAACCCTCGCACCAAGGCTGGCAAGAGATCTCCGTGGAAAACCTTTGGTACCCAAGTCCACAAGCTACTAGGGCTACTGAGCTTCCCACATCCCCATTAATCCACACTCAGGAAGGGGCAAAGGACAAGGGCCTCTGCTATGATCACCACATGGACCAACAGAACCACAGTCCTTGGAACCAGCAGATCTGACTCAGATAACTCAGTAAACTTGCTCCTCCTGGCCTGGCAAAGGAGACAATTACAATCACCATGACATGGCTTTTGGCCTTCTTCACAGTTTGCAACAGATGGCTCTGAAGAGACTCCCATAAAGAACCCCAAGCTACCTTCCACTAGGGTTCCTGATAGAGAGGCATGGACAGAGTCCCTCATTAGTCTGGAAAACACAGCTGGGACTCAGACAACAGCAGCTCCTCCACTGTAAGATCACAGAGAAAATGATTCAGACAGCTGAAGCTTTCCTGGCTCAGCAATTCCGCCACAGTTGCAGACAGAGCTCTAGTCTGAAAAATTTGCATTCACTAGAATTTTCCTGACTCCACTTATTTTCCTTTTTAAAGGCACAGAGCCTTTCTTTGCAATTAAAGAACATTATTAAATTATACAGGCAATGTCCAGTGCAGCCATCTCTGCTTCATACTTGGGAAGACCTGCAGCCAAACTGCAATCAAATTCACACAGTAACAACAATTAAAAAGAAAACCTCCCGCCAGAAGGCCATCCTGTACTCCAGCCCCGGACCTGACCAAGGACTCTCGCTCGCGTGGGAAGCATTCAGCGACCCCTCTCCCCGACTTCTCCTCCTTTTGGCCCCGAAGCCTAGTTCCACCCCGGGGACCCCATTCTGTCTTAAGCTCTTCCGTGGTATCCCGCGTGGGATGCTGGAGGCTGGGAACCTGGTGCCTAGAGCTGCCCTTGTCCACCACCCACCGAGTTGGGTCCGTGCCTTCCCAAGGCCAGAGAGCCAACCGGGGCCATGTGGAAAGCATCCTGCAGTCCTCCTGCTCCTGCCTGCCCAGAGCACTGGAACTCTGGCTGGAAGTGAGCTCTCCCACTCCCCTCTTTTCCCCACACCGACGGCACCGCAGGAGATGACCTGGCACTTACCATGTTTGGAGTTCTGAGCTTGACTAACCTCCTCTCACAACACCCAGTAGAGTCACGCAGAACACATCACACAGAAACTCTCATGACTGCTGAGTTACAGAAAGGAGCTTGCAAGCTTGACCCGGAAGAACCGCCTCCTCTTCTGACTGGCAGGTCCATGTGGAGGTTCTGATTGGCTATTGAGTCTTGAGTGACATGAGCACCACCCTTAGGGTTAGAGTGTGTTGTGAGAGACACAGCATAGAGGTTCCAGCTTTGGCCAAAAGTTTTCCAGATCTGTAGATTTGAAGTTCATTAGCACAAGAACCTCTCGTCCAATTGCTTACCGGTCTGTCCTCCCATCAAGCCCCTGGGAGAACGTAAGACTTCACATCCCTGCTATTCAACTGCCTGCTTCTACCCCCATGTGGGCAGTAACACTATGCTCACTGCTTTGCAAATTTGGAGCTTGCTTGAGCTCCAATCACAGCACTCAGAAGGTATTTCCACTTCTTCCTCCTGGATTCAAGTTGGATGGCTCTCACAGTCAATAAATCAGATTAGCTTCAAAAGATTTTGCAATGCATTTCTTCAAGTGTGGGAGCATTGAGATTTTACTCAGGGAATCTAGACACATTTACACATAGGTTTGCCAACTCCTATGAATATCAAGTTAAATCCTTTTCTGAAGATGGTCAAATGTAAAAACTGAGATATTGAAGGGCATTCTTACCTCATAGTCATCCACAATCATCCATAAATTATAAAAATGTAGGATATAAATGCATCTGGAAAGTACATCTTGTAGTACAGGTCTTAGCTGTAAATCAAGGGACAGCTGAGAACTCATAATTTGAACTCCACGAAAGTGGGAGCTTGCAATATGGGCGTGGTCAGAAGATGTTAAAGCCTGAAAATGCACCCAAGTGTCACACCTCTTCCAAAAAGGCAGACCTGTGTTCCTTCCCAAACTGTTCCACAAACTAGGAAACATGTATTCAAACTTATGAGTCTACGGGAGCCATATTAATTTAACTACCATCTGTCTCCTCAAACGTAAAAACACCTGTTTACCTAACATCACTGTACCATATCCTAAAGAGAGACTATTATGCTTTCAACATACAATGTCACAAAAGAAGCCTTACCAGAAAGAATCAGAGCATATAAACAATAAACAGAACAAACAAGACCAAAATTCAACAGGGAATCCATCAAAACTAATAGTTTCTTGTTCAGCAACTTGAGATTATGATGAAATTGCATAAGTCACAAGGTCTTAGGTATTCACACTCTTTTAGTTCTGTCACCTGAAGCACACACAGCTTTGTTTCCTCAAAGTCACTATCTTCTTTCAGCTTTCCTCAAAGCTGGTGTTTGTATCTCAAATCTATAATGTATAGCACTCTCTCTTATTTTATTGAAAGTAGGTTAGTGGGCTACAGGGATCATTCAGTTGTTGTTAAGAGCACTGCTCAAACCCATTTCACTTCCTAGCACTCAAATGGGAGTTCACTCATCTGTAGCTACACTTCTATGAAAATACTTGAGTATAAGCTGGTACGTGGCAATGACTTGGATGGTTACATAAGTGGTACATTTGCTCTAAATCCTGACATCTAGATTTAAGATTAATGATATCAAATTGTACCTCTGTTGCCAAGGACCAAGCCTGGGCTTGGAGAGTGGTAGAGAGAGAAGGGGTATCTGGGAGCGTGATAACAAAGGACTGGTAGTCAAGTCCTGTGACCAAGCTGTCAGTCTATGCTCTGCAGGAGACAGCTTTCCATCCTCCTTTCGCTGTATTCTGTTTTCTTTCTGATCTGCTTGCTCTGCAGGTCTCCAGACAGCTCTCTGTCTATGTTCTGCTGGAGACTCTTCACCAAGCAGCTATCTCCTGCTATTCTAAAAAATTCACTCAATAGTTCATCTCCTGCATACCATAACCAGAATCTATTATTATATCTCTCAACCCAGCCATTTACTCCAGGTTTCCTTTTGATGGTCTTAAAATAGCATCCTGTGTCCACAGGAACTTAATTCTTATGAGATAGCAAGCACACATTTTCTTTTAAACTTACAAAAGCAGATATCTGCCTGCCTCTGTGAAGCATAAAGGCTAAGCTCAAACTGGCTGGGTGCGACCCAGGCCTGAAATTACCATTTCTACCACACATGAGACTAAATTTGCTCTTTCCCAGGCTGATCCTGAAATCAGTAATCTGTCAGCCTTTGTGACCCGTCTAGCAGGTCCAGGTATTCGAGGGTCTCGAGGGGACCTCTTCCTAAGAACCAAATGGGGGGTAGAGAGGGACGAGGGCCTTGTGCGAATAACTACACGGAAACCGTTCTGGAATGCATCAAAGCCCCCAAATGTATTAGCCAGGCCCGAGGTTTAAATGCACAATCAAAAGGGGAAGTACAGATACTTATCAGTGGGAGGGGTAGGGCAATACAAGCAAAAGGAGAAGTACTTATGTGAGGGGGGCAATAGAAATTCTTTTGGCAGCTACACGGGGAAGCAGGAACTTGGTGGTATCAGGGTGTGGTCAGGACATCGGTGATGACCTAGGGCTGGAACATCCCCTGGTTCTCGGAATCCATGTGTCAGTGTCCTGCTTTTGACCCCTTTTTCTTCTCGGGGGAAGAGGCCCAATTCAGAGATCAAGAGTTGTCTTAATAGCTCCCAACATCTCCCCCATTTTAATATTTTTATAAAGGCATATTGTATAATAAATCTGTAGCCACGTTTTTAACGATCGCCTAAACGTCTGTTTGCTCACTGGGTGATTCTCTAAAACCACGAAGGACCCAAGGACAAGTCATCTATGAGGCTTGAATTAATGGTCCCAGTCTGTTGGGTATAACCTGGGCCAGCAAAGGGATTTAGGAACGAAGCAAGCTCCATGGGTAGAGGTAGAGGCCTGATCCCCAGTGTGCAATGTTAGGGGCCATATACAGGATTGACTCTCATGCCCACAGATTTTTACCCAGAGTAACCCTGACCTGCTCCTGTGCCATTTTTCTTGGGGGAAGGACCCTAGGGCACTCTACCTTCATGCAATCAGACATGCCTCTCAGAGACTAACAGCTTCCAGACTAATCTCTGTGCAGTACTTAGTCTTACAACTCTCACGGGCGACTGCTTCAAGTTCCAACTTTTCTATGTGTCTAGCCTGGGAGGACTGTTTAGTTTCCAGTGTGGCGAGAATGTATATTACCATGTCGGAAGCACAGACTACGGCAATCTATAAATGATTTGTGGCATGAGACTGATGGCCGAATTTAGGGGGAGGGGAATGATCTTACTTAAGCATTTTATGGAAACTGAGTCTCTCTCCCTTAAATGAGGGTGATGAAGCAGTATCTACGTCTGACTCTTTTCTAGTAACCTGCTTGTTATCGCCAACGTCCAGCCGATGGTAATGAACTGAAACAAATGTACTTGAAAGAGATGAATCAATTTGAGATTTAACAAATCGGGTCAATTTTTGAAATGCCCAAGGACCGAAGGAGATCAATAATAGGATTCCCAATAGGGGCCCTAAAAGGGAGGGCAACAAGGTCAGGGGGAGGTTGAAAACCAGTTTTAGTAGTCCACCTTTCTCCTAGGGCATTGTAAATACGTGTGTATGGGTGTAACTCAGCTATCTATAGTTCTAAGTATCTACTCTGGTTCCTCTTTAGGTCTTAAACTTCCTTCTTCGTAGGTGATAGTAGATTCCTGTGTAAGGCAGTAACCTAGCTTTTATTCAAAGTGATAGTGTAATGCCAGAGGTAATTCTGAATGTCACTGAATAGGCAACTTTCTTTCTGAATTCCAAGCCCATGGTCAGCTTAAGGACTAACTAGGATGCTATCTTTTGCCTCCAAATTTTTATCTATATAATATGTTGCTCTGACAAAGCTATGGAAATATTTCTATGCTTATCATTAACAAAATGGGCAGTATGTAGCTGCTAATCTAAAGCTGTGGTAGATACCTTTTTAAAGTTTGCATTTTCAGATTATTAAACCAAGGATCATTTTCTAACTCTAATAGGTTGCAAAACATAAGCAGGTCTCTTACAAAACCATAACAGTAGATTTCTTATCTAAATTAGGATCTACACAATAAATTGATTGACAAGAATTATAATGAATATTAAAAGACTTGCCACGATTGGCGATCTTATCTCTTAAAGTTATCTAACAATAAGCATATAGGTAAGGTACACAAACTTTCATAGCTATAAGGATCTGGCCTGAATGGCCAAAAACAGTGTCTCTGATGAAAGCATCTTGTACATTCTCTGTACCAGTCTTTTTGCCTCATTAGTCAGCTTTTTTAGTTGTTTTTATTTTAAGTTGGCACCAGGTTGGTACCCCTTGCTGCAGCCCATGGTGGAGATATGAAGTTTCTTTATCTGTTTGTAAGTGGCTGCTCTCAGATTTCTCCTCTTTTGTGCACTCAACACAGCTTTCTGGTCACCACTGTCAGGGCACTCACAGGTCACAGGTCAGCCTGTCACATTGGAAGCTAGCATGCTCTTGTACGCATTCTGTGGAAAAAACAGAAACATTCCCTGTTTTCCCCATATTAAGTATCTGAACAGGATCATGGCATGTGCCAATAAGTAGATCCTTATTATCTGCCCTAGACACTATTATATCCAGTTTTTCCAAAAACAAAAATGTGATCCAAATAATGTGCACGGGGATATAATTTCTCACAAAAATGTGATCCAAATAATGTGCACGGGGATATAATTTCTCACAAAAATGTGATCCAAATAATGTGCACAGGGATATAATTTCTCCCCTTCTTTGTTTTTAAAGAAGATATAGTTTTTAAAGTTTTATAATACCTTGTCTTTGAGAATCATAAAATATCTCAGTAACATGTGTAACATTAAACTGTTGACAAAACATCTCAAATCTTGGGTTGTAATAGCCAGTTTTAATTTGATTTAGAACACCAAGAAAAAAAATCAACACAGGCAATGATTAACTATACTTTTAGTTGTTTTTCTTGTTAAAGTAGTTGTAATTAGAAAGACTAAAAAGGTATCAATAGTCATGTGTATATTTTTTTATTAAAAATGAGTATCCTTTTGCAATAATTGATGAAGTATAAATCCTCGAGAATTAACACCAATGTGTGGAACAGGTAGAAACTGAGGACACTGAGAGCAAATCTTTACAATATGACATGCATATTTATTTATTTATTTATTTATTTACTTATTTATTTATTTAATTAATTTAAGTACCAAATTATTATTTTAAGCCATTACTATTTTGATGATGGAAAGAATGAGATTATATGGCCAATTATTTTTGTATAAGATCCATAATCTACCTGGGATATAAATCTAGCGTGGCATTGTCTTAAGAGATCTTTTACAGGCAATCTTTTACATTTTAAAACACCATCTACAGCACATAATTTAATTATCTGTGCTGAAGCAGGCAGAAACTCGAAAGAATAAACATGTGATCAATTCACATATACTTTTTTCCCATAGAAGGGTTGTTTTTAAATACAGTAAATGGGATGCATGCATGCATGAATTTATAGAAGATACAAAAGCATGTATATAAGCAATTTTTAACCTATTTTTAGGATGAGTATCAATTTTATTTAAAATGATGGTATGCAATAGGTCAAATATCAATATTTTGCAATAAACAATTGCTGTTTGGAACAAGGAATTCTTAATTAGCACCACAGCAGCTTTATAATAGGATGTTAAAACTTTAAGGTGAAGAAGAATGATTTTACTTTAATGATTTTTCCTGCCAAAGAATAGCTGTGGACACATTTAATAACAATAACTAGAATATGTAGCTAATATTTGATTACCACCAATTATAATCGATACCAATAGACTATAGACTTTTCCTCTACTTTCTCTTAAAGCCTTTTTGGTTCTCACCAGTTAATTTGAATCTCACTTGATAGCACCTAACAAAGGCTTAGGTTCTCCTGTGGTGAGTTTAAGGTAAGGTCTTTAGCCAATTAACATCTCCTGGAAGCTTTTGAAAATAAAAATTTAAAGCAAATTTTATCACAATTTTCCAGTATAACTAAAACCCCAAATATTAAAAATATTGCCTCTGAATCTTATGGAGCAACAATTATTCCCCAGAACTTTAAACTTTCCTTTAGAGGCATTGGCTAATAGAGTAATTTTCATTTAGGAAACAATATATACTGAAAGAGTTAAACTTTGTTTCTTGTATTGAAGGAGACAATAAAAATTTCTTACATATTGTAAAGCTATGTTAGCCATACCTACAGGCAAAATTATCTAGTGATCACCAGTTCATTAAAAGCAAAACTCTTCGAATTTAAGCAGTATTTTAAACATCTGAAAATTCCCTTGAACACAGGGCAAACTTTGTCAGGCACTGTTTGCAAGATAAAAGAAGGTTACAAGCTTTTTTGGGGCTGCCTTGAGACCTGCATTAACTCAAACATAAAATTTAATCTGAGCATTTTGGCCTTCCTGTAATAAGGACCGATTTTAGAGGAACAATTTAACTGTCTATGCCTCTAATTTTTGATACTCTTTTTTAAAGATGATTACTCTTATAATTATCTTAATTACAATATACAGGTGAAATAAAGATCTTAAATTTGAAATCAAACTGCAAGTTGCAGTCAATGGAACACTGGCAATTTTAACCATAATTTTTAAGTTTCCGTTGCAATATTAGAATATATCTATAACTTTTGGAAAGCAAGACCCAATTTTAAACAATTTATTCTCCTTAAAATCAATACTAGAAACATCACTATCACGTTACGAAGTTTGGCTGCCAATTCATGAATGCATGACAGTGTAAATTTTAATGTTCTATTAAAGAGACATTGTTTTAAAAACTTATCTCTATAAGTCTACTTTTTAGGATAAGAATTACATAAAATATTATGTCAATTTAGGAGTATCTTTAGAGGAGTAATTTTCTGGGTGGGTTTATGCCAGGTGCTTTTGTTTGAAAATGACTCTAGCCCTGAGTTACTACTTAAGCTAACTTTGTAACCAGTGTTATACCTTTTTAATCATACCCAAATAACTTATTAGCCAATTCTCTATGACCAAGATATGCAGATTATATTTATACCTTTAAGACCAGTCAAAACCCAAATGAAGTGGCTACACGAATCTTATAAATTTAGGTCAATCAAAGAATTTTACTTTTTATAGCTATACTTATAAGATAAAAACACACTTTGTCATTTGCTAAACACAATACTCACAAAATTGTAGAGAATTTTTTAGGGAAAAAAAAAACAACTATCAACTTATTTTCCTTAGAACTAAGAGTTTGCAGATTCCTTTTCTTTAAAAACAAATTTTTCAGCAGGACCTCTCCTGCTGTGCTTGATGTTTGGCTAAAGGGAGGGGCCTCTGATCCTCAGTTGTGCAAACTGAGAGTGATTTAGTAGGTAAAGTTTTAACCATTTTTTTTTTCTTTAACATTAAACATAAAACAGTCAGTCATTCAGACAACGAAACAATCATTCAGACAATGAAACAGAAAACATACATGAATTGACACATGATTGGTGCACCAAACATAGACAATAGAAAGAGGGTAGAGAACTTCTCCTGTAGGGGCCAGAGAGAATAAAACAGGGCGTCCCCCGATTTCTCTCTGTCCCTGGGAGAGTTCTAAAATCCATTTTCCTCTATCCCTTCCTTTCCTTTCCTGCTTGTAAGAGGCAGCTTGTCAAACCAAGATTAAAATCCAAAATTTTCTAACAGCTCTGGCAAGCATCTAAAACTTCTAATTTATTTAATCTGAGGGCAAATTTTTGAGAAAACACACAATCTCTATACACTAAATGTCTCAAATACCCTAAAAGTTTACCATGCTAAATCTTTTTTGAAGCCATTATCAGTGCACACTTAGTCAAATATTTTATAGCCATCTGCAAAAACGCTCTCTATTTTTTGCAACCAACAAAAACACCATCGGCAAAATGAATTATATATGTTTTAGGAAATGCTTTCTTAACTTCCAATAAAACCTAATCTTTGAATTTTTTGACACAATGTAGGATTGGGGAGTTGTAAATAAGGTAACAGTAATAATTGAGCTATATTTTGACCATTATGAAGTCTCTTTAAAAGCCATTTTTATTTACTCAAAACATGTTACTGCAAATCTCTAGCAAGGGCTTCGCGGAAGCATGCCTGGCCCAACACACAACTTCCTACGCCAGAGAGTTCTGTCAAGGTAAGCTGAACTGACTCAAAGGGAAGCTGCCTAGCATCTGAAAGCAGGGTAAAATTTCCAAATAAGGCTATGCCCTCATAAAAGGGCGCGGGGAAGCAGAAAAGCACATCCAGCAATCTTTAAATTCTGACGCATTATCTCTTTGTGTCTTATCCAACAAGGCTAAAGCAGAAGCATTCAATATAGACCACAGTAAATCAGTGGAAGAGCCCCCTCCCACCTTTGTCCAGGCCCATCGAGGCCTCGGTTTATCCAGGTCTGCGTGCTTGGCCATGGGCGGGCCTGCGATGGCAGAGTGTTCTTGCTCAGACCCTCCGCCTTAGGCCGCAGAAGCCCCGAAGGCCCAGCCTTGGCCTTCAGGCCTACCTGGTGGCTGCCTCGAGGGCGAGGGCTCCTGGCATCTGCCAAGGTAGGGACCTAGGCTGCTCCCGGGCCCGTCGGGCTCACCTGGCACGGGCCGAGGCCATGAGGGGGTCGGGGCGAAGAAGGCCGCACTCTCGAGCTTGATGTGCTTTCTGCTGAAACCCTGCACAATCTCCCGTGGGGGGTATGGGGTTATCTGCAGTTGTTATTAGGGGAGACGGGCCTCGCAGGGGGCCCCTCTGGTCGTTTCCCTGGACCTTCGTTACTAGGGTGTTCTGTCTTTGTGTAGGGCATTCTCTAGCAAAATGTGCAGGTTGGTTGCATCTATAGCAAGTTTTTTCTCCTTTATTTAGTTGTAGAGCAGCCCCAATGGCCAGGTTAATAGACTTAGAATCTTGTTGAGAAAACACATCTACCTCATTACAAAGTTTGATCATACCATTTATATCTAAACTTTTACTTTTACTTCTCAGGGCAGCCCTAAACTCTGACTTCCAAGTTAAATATTTGTCTCTAGTGAGGACAGACTGAACAACTTTATTTCATTCATTGGGTATCAAGTAGCCTTCCCCTGCTAAACCTTCTAATATAGAGACTGTGCGCCAGCAGCTTAGTTTCGCTTTTGCGAGATGGCGATCGGGAGTTTTCTAAAAAATCTTCAGTAAGGACTAGGAGGCGAGCACCTTCTTCACCCTCTTCTGCCTGTTTAAGGAGATCTCTGATGATTCCCCAATTGCTAAAAAAGGACTCAGGGACATCTTCTTGTTTTATCAAAGCATTAATATCTTTGCCTACTTTATTCTAAGTTAAAGGGTGTATTTCGGAACCATTCAATACCAGCCATGGACATCTCTAGTCCACAAAACAAAAAAAAAAACTTTATTAAATCCTTTTTTTTTATTAAACTCTTATCCCTCTCTCCTTAAGAGAACCCTTCATCTCTTGAATAAAGACTGCGTCTTTGGACAGAACCTTCCCCATGGTTAATGGGACAACAACTGAATGCCTAGGCTTACCTCTCCGATGTCCGATGTCCGTCCGTGACACTCTAGTGAAGTGGTGGGGGACTCTCCCACTGTCTCACTGTCTGTGTGGTACCTCTTTAATCCATTGTTCCGAGGGTGGTCGTACCTCGTGCCCCATGTCTGGTGCCACTTGACCGGTCCAGCAGGTCCACTTATTCGAGGGTCTTGAGGGGACCTTCTCCTAAAAACCAAATTGGGGGGGTGGTGGTAGAGAGAGACGAGGTTCTTGTGCAAATAACGACACGGAAACGTTCTGGATTGCATCAAGACCCCAATGTACTGAGAAAGGCCCAAGGCTTAAATGCACAAGGAAAAGGGGAAGTACAGATACTTATCAGCGGGAGGGGTGGGGCAATACAAGCAAAAGGAGATGTACTTATCAGTGCGGGGGGAGGGGTCAATAGAATTGCACATTCTTTAGGCAGTTACTCGGGGAAGCAGGAACTTGGTGGTATCAGGGTGTGGTCAGGACATCGGCAATGGTGTGTACGTGGCCAGCTTTTGACCCCCTTTTCTTCTCGGGGGGAGAGGCCCAATTTAGAGATCAGGACAATAGTGTTGTCTAAATAGCTCCCAACAGATGTGAAGTAAATTTTTTTTATTTCCAGGCCAATCCTGCAATCTCCTCAGAATTAGGAGAGAATAGCAGCCCTGAGTGAAAAAACAGGAAATTTTATATTTAAACTCAAGGCCAAGGTTCATAGTAGGTGATTACAAAGCTAGAATTGCTTTGCAGTTAGTAATTTAGTTAAAAACCTGGCAGCTCTAAAACCATACCATGAACACTGGAAACAATTTACACCATGTAAATCTCAAGATTATTGGGGAAAAACAAGTCAAAACGAAAAGTTGTCCTTTAACATAGAACATGATTAGAGAAAATACCATAGTAAGCATAGAAATTACTGAATGTTTTTCTTTAGGATTAATTTGGAACAGGAAAAAGAATAGTCTTCAACTGGCTGTTAAAAAATATAGTTTAGAGATGGGCGGTGGTGGCACATGCCTTTAATCCCAGCACTTGGGAGACAGAGGCAGGCAGATTTCTGAGTTCGAGGCCAGCCTGGTCTACAAAGTGAGTTTGAGGACAGCCATGGATATACAGAGAAACCCTGTCTCGAAAAACCATATATATATATGTTTGGATTGTTTAGCATCCTTTTTATTTTGAGACAGGCTCTCATTTAGAATGCAGCTGACCTTGACTCAGTAAATAAACTACAATTTAAAACACCTATTGGATCTGTAATAAAGAGTAGTATATATTTAATCCTGTGTTTTGGGCCACCATTACTTAAATGAGAGTCTTCAATACAAGATGGGACTGAATCATGATTTGGTATTGGTTGGGTTAGAAGTAAAGGAGAATGTTCATAAAGGGGTTGCTTCTTCAGGGAAGTCTATAATTGTCAATCTTGGGATTATTCCTAACTTCAAAGACACAGGACAGATTATAACTGCTCTAGAGGCAAAGTTTGAACAATATTCCATCCTGGTTCCTATAGTTGGAAGGGGTGACTTTCTGGGTTCTGACCTTCCATACAACACGTGTGTATTTTGACTTTTCTATTGTTATCAAAAAACACAGCATGGACAAACAAATTATAACTTAAGGTATAAAATCAGGCTTACAGTGCCAAAGTGTTAGAGTCAATCATGGCAGCATAAACACATGGCATCAGGCAGAGATGAGAATTCATATTTTGAACCACAGGCAAGAGGTAGCTAGCAATATGGGCATGGTCAGAAGATGTTAAAACCTGAAAATGCACCCATGTGCCAGACCTCTTGCAAAATGGCCACATGTATTCTCTCTGTCCCAAAGAACTCCACAAACTAAACGTAAGTTTTCAAACATATGAGTCTATGGGAACCACTCTCATTTAACTACTACAAGTTTTTTCAGAAGTAAAAACTATTTTTATCTGACCACACTGTACCATATCCTTAAGAGAGCCATTATGTTTCTAACATACAGTGTTATAATAAAACACACCTTACCAGAAAAAAGTCAGAGGATAGGAAAGAATGAACAGACCAAACAAGACCAAAATTCAGCAGGGAAAACACAAAAACTTATAGCTTCTTGTTCAGCAATTGAGATTATGATGAAATTGCCCTGACTCTAAGGTCTTAGGTAACCCCACTCCTCTAGCTGTGTCACCTCCTGCATACATAGCTTCTTTTTTTAAAAAAATAAAAAAAGATTTATTTATTATTTTTATGTAAGTACACTGTACCTGTCTTCAGACACCCCAGTAGAGGATGTCAGATGTCATTATAGAAGGCTGCAAGCCACCATGTGGTTGTTGGGATTTGAACTCAAGGCCTTCAAAAGAACAGTCAGTGTTCTTTTTTTTTCCATTTTTATTAGGTATTTAGCTCATTTACATTTCCAATGCTATACCAAAAGTCCCCCATACCCACCCACTCCCACTCCCCTACCCACCCACTCCCCCTTATTGGCCCTGGCGTTCCCCTGTACTGGGGCATATAAAGTTTGCATGTCCAATGAGCCTCTCTTTCCAGTGATGGCCGACTAGGCCATCTTTTGATACATATGCAGCTAGAGTCAAGAGCTCAGGGGTACTGGTTAGTTCATAATGTTGTTCCACCTATAGGGTTGAAGATCCCTTTAGCTCCTTGGGTACTTTCTCTAGCTCCTCCATTGTGAGCCCTGTGATTTATCCATTAGCTGACTGTGAGCATCCACTTCTGTGTTTGCTAGGCCCCGGCATAGTCTCACAAGAGACAGCTACATCTGGGTCCTTTCAGTAAAATCTTGCTAGTGTATGCAATGGTGTCAGCATTTGGATGCTGATTATGGGGTGGATCCCTGGATATGGCAGTCTCTACATGGTCCATCCTTTCATCTCAGCTCCAAACTTTGTTTCTGTAACTCCTTCCATGGGTGTTTTGTTCCCACTTCTAAGGAGGGGCATAGTGTCCACACTTCAGTCTTCATTTTTCTT
Organism: Mus musculus; assembly: GCF_000001635.26. Classification (NCBI taxonomy): domain Eukaryota; kingdom Metazoa; phylum Chordata; class Mammalia; order Rodentia; family Muridae; genus Mus; species Mus musculus. Next base: position 176,988,478 of record NC_000068.7, on the reverse strand, counting down.
GAGTTTCATGTGTTTAGGAAATTGTATCTTATATCGTGGGTATCCTAGGTTTTGGGCTAATATCCACTTATCAGTGAGTACATATTGTGTGAGTTCCTTTGTGAATGTGTTACCTCACTCAGGATGATGCTCTCCAGGTCCATCCATTTGGCTAGGAATTTCATAAATTCATTCTTTTTAATAGCTGAGTAGTACTCCATTGTGTAGATGTACCACATTTTCTGTATCCATTCCTCTGTTGAGGGGCATCTGGGTTCTTTCCAGTTTCTAGCTATTATAAATAAGGCTGCTATGAACATAGTGGAGCATGTGTCCTTCTTACCAGTTGGAACTTCTTCTGGATATATGCCCAGGAGAGGTATTGCTGGATCCTCCGGTAATACTATGTCCAATTTCCTGAGGAACCGCCAGACTGATTTCCAGAGTGGTTGTACAAGCCTGCAATCCCACCAACAATGGAGGAGTGTTCCTCTTTCTCCACATCCACGCCAGCATCTGCTGTCACCTGAATTTTTGATCTTAGCCATTCTCACTGGTGTGAGGTGGAATCTCAGGGTTGTTTTGATTTGCATTTCCCTGATGATTAAGGATGTTGAACATTTTTTCAGGTGCTTCTCTGCCATTCCTGGTATTCCTCAGGTGAGAATTCTTTGTTCAGCTCTGAGACCCATTTTTTAAGGGGGTTATTTGATTTTCTGAGGTCCACCTTCTTGAGTTCTTTATATATGTTGGATATTAGTCCCCTATCTGATTTAGGATAGGTAAAGATCCTTTCCCAGTCTGTTGGTGATCTTTTTGTCTTATTGACAGTGTCTTTTGCCTTGCAGAAACTTTGGAGTTTCATTAGGTCCCATTTGTCAATTCTCGATCTTACAGCACAAGCCATTGCTGTTCTGTTCAGGAATTTTTCCCCTGTGCCCATATCTTCAAGGCTTTTCCCCACTTTTTCCTCTACAACTTGAACTGTCTCTGGTTTTATGTGGAGTTCCTTGATCCACTTAGATTTGACCTTAGTACAAGGAGATAAGTATGGATCGATTCGCATTCTTCTACATGATAACAACCAGTTGTGCCAGCACCAATTGTTGAAAATGCTGTCTTTCTTCCACTGGATGGTTTTGGCTCCCTTGTCGAAGATCAAGTGACCATAGGTGTGTGGGTTCATTTCTGGGTCTTCAATTCTATTCCATTGGTCCACTTGTCTGTCTCTATACCAGTACCATGCAGTTTTTATCACAATTGCTCTGTAGTAAAGCTTTAGGTCAGGCATGGTGATTCCACCAGAGGTTCTTTTATCCTTGAGAAGAGTTTTTGCTATCCTTGGATTTTTGTTATTCCAGATGAATTTGCAAATTGCTCCTTCTAATTCGTTGAAGAATTGAGTTGGAATTTTGATGGGGATTGCATTGAATCTGTAGATTGCTTTTGGAAAGATAGCCATTTTTACAATGTTGATCCTGCCGATCCATGAGCATGGGAGATCTTTCCATCTTCTGAGATCTTCTTTAATTTCTTTCTTCAGGGACTTGAAGTTTTTATCATACAGATCTTTCACTTCCTTTGTTAGAGTCACGCCGAGATATTTTATATTATTTGTGGCTATTGAGAAGGGTGTTGTTTCCCTAATTTCTTTCTCAGCCTGTTTATTCTTTGTGTAGAGAAAGGCCATTGACTTGTTTGAGTTAATTTTATATCCAGCTACTTCACCGAAGCTGTTTATCAGGTTTAGGAGTTCTCTGTTGGAATTTTTAGGGTCACTTATATATACTATCATATCATCTGCAAAAAGTGATATTTTGACTTCCTCTTTTCCAATTTGTATCCCCTTGATCTCCTTTTGTTGTCAAATTGCTCTGGCTAATACTGCAAGTACTATGTTGAAAAGGTAGGGAGAAAGTGGGCAGCCTTGTCTAGTCCCTGATTTTAGTGGGATTGCTTCCAGCTTCTCTCCATTTACTTTGATGTTGGCTACTGGTTTGCTGTAGATTGCTTTTATCATGTTTAGGTATTGGCCTTGAATTCCTGATCTTTCCAGAACTTTTATCATGAATGGGTGTTGGATCTTGTCAAATGCTTTTTCTGCATCTAACGAGATGATCATGTGGTTTTTGTCTTTGAGTTTGTTTATATAATGGATTACATTGATGGATTTTCGTATATTAAACCATCCCTGCATCCCTGGAATAAAACCTACTTGGTCAGGATGGATGATTGCTTTAATGTGTTCTTGGATTCGGTTAGCGAGAATTTTATTAAGGATTTTTGCATCGATGTTCATAAGAGAAATTGGTCTGAAGTTTTCTATCTTTGTTGGATCTTTCTGTGGTTTAGGTATCAGAGTAATAGTGGCTTCATAAAATGAGTTGGGTAGAGTACCTTCTACTTCTATCTTGTGAAAAAGTTTGTGCAGAACTGGAGTTAGATCTTCTTTGAAGGTCTGATAGAACTCTGCACTAAACCCGTCTGGTCCTGGGCTTTTTTTGGCTGGGAGACTATTAATAACTGTTTCTATTTCTTTAGGGGATATGGGACTGTTTAGAAGGTCAACTTGATCCTGATTCAACTTTGGTACCTGGTATCTGTCCAGAAATTTGTCCATTTCGTCTAGGTTTTCCAGTTTTGTTGAGTATAGCCTTTTGTAGAAGGATCTGATGGTGTTTTGGATTTCTTCAGGATCTGTTGTTATGTCTCCCTTTTCATTTCTGATTTTGTTAATTAGGATTTTGTCCCTGTGCCCTCTAGTGAGTCTAGCTAAGGGTTTATCTATCTTGTTGATTTTCTCAAAGAACCAACTCCTCGTTTGGTTAATTCTTTGAATAGTTCTTCTTGTTTCCACTTGGTTGATTTCACCCCTGAGTTTGATTATTTCCTGCCGTCAACTCCTCTTCGGTGAATTTGCTTCCTTTTTTTCTAGAGCTTTTAGATGTGTTGTCAAGCTGCTAGTATGTGCTCTCTCCTGTTTTTTCTTGGAGGCACTCAGAGCTATGAGTTTCCCTCTTAGAAATGCTTTCATTGTGTCCCAAAGGTTTGGGTACGTTGTGGCTTCATTTTCATTAAACTCTAAAAAGTCTTTAATTTCTTTCTTTATTCCTTCCTTGACCAAGGTATCATTGAGAAGAGTGTTGTTCAGTTTCCACGTGAACGTTGGCTTTCTGTTATTTATTTTGTTATTGAAGATCAGCCTTAGTGCATGGTGATCTGATAGGATACATGGGACAATTTCAATATTTCTGAATCTGTTGAGGCCTGATTTGTGACCTATTATGTGATCCATTTTGGAGAAGGTACCATGAGGTGCTGAGAAGAAGGTATATCCTTTTGTTTTAGGATAGAATGTTCTGTAGATATCTGTCAGATCCATTTGTTTCATCACTTCTGTTAGTTTCAGTGTGTCCCTGTTTAGTTTCTGTTTCCATGATCTGTCCATTGGTGAAAGTGGTGTGTTGAAGTCTCCCACTATTATTGTGTGAGGTGCAATGTGTGCTTTGAGCTTTATTAAAGTTTCTTTAGTGAATGTGGCTGCTCTTGTATTTGGAGCATAGATATTCAGAATTGAGAGTTCCTCTTGGAGGATTTTACCTTTGATGAGAATGAAGTGTCCCTCCTTGTCTTTTTTGATGACTTTGGGTTGGAAGTCAATCTTATCAGATATTAGGATGGCTACTCCTGCTTGTTTCTTCATACCATTTGCTGGGAAAATTGTTTTCCAGCCTTTCATTCTGAGGTAGTGTCTATCTTTTTCTCTGAGATGAGTTTCCTGTAAGCAGCAAAATGTTGGGTCTTGTTTGTGTAGCCAGTTTGTTAGTCTATGTCTTTTTATTGGCGAGTTGAGACCATTGATGTTAAGAGATATTAAGGAAAAGTAATTGTTGCTTCCTGTTATTTTTGTTGTTAAAGTTGGCATTCTGTTCTTGTGGCTGTCTTCTTTTAGGTTTGTTGAGGGATTACCTTCTTGTTTTTTCTAGGGCGTTGTTCCCGTTCTTGTATTGGTTTTTTTCTGTTATTATCCTTTGAAGGGCTGGATTCGTGGAGAGATAATGTGTGAATTTGGTTTTGTCGTGGAATACTTTGGTTTCTCCATCTATGATAATTGAGAGTTTGGCTGGGTATAGTAGCCTGGGCTGCAGTTTGTGTTCTCTTAGTGTCTGTATAACATCTGTCCAGGCTCTTCTGGCTTTCATAGTCTCTGGTGAAAAATCTGGTGTAATTCTTATAGGCTTGCCTTTATATGTTACTTGACCTTTTTCCCTTACTGCTTTTAGTATTCTATCTTTATTTAGTGCATTTGATGTTCTGATTATTATGTGTCGGGAGGAATTTCTTTTCTGGTCCAGTCTATTTGGAGTTCTGTAGGCTTCTTGTATGTTCATAGGCATCTCATTCTTTAGATTTGGGAAGTTTTCTTCAATAATTTTGTTGAAGATGTTTGCTGGACCTTTGAGTTGAAAATCTTCATTCTCATCCACTCCTATTATCCGTAGGTTTGGTCTTCTTATTGTGTCCTGGATTTCCTGGATATTTTGAGTTAGGATCTTTTTGCATTTTCCATTTTCTTTGATTGTTGTGCCGATGTTCTCTATGGAATCTTCTGCACCTGAGATTCTCTCTTCCATCTCTTGTATTCTGTTGCTGATGCTCAAATCTATGGTTCCAGATTTCTTTCCAAGGGTTTCTATCTCTAGTGTTGCCTCGCTTTGAGTTTTCTTTATTGTATCTACTTCCCTTTTTAGGTCTAGTATGGTTTTGTTCATTTCCATCACCTGTTTGTATGTTTTTTCCTCTTTATCTGTAAGGACTTCTACCTGTTTGATTGTGTTTTCCTGTTTTTCTTTAAGGACTTGTAACTCTTTAGCAGTGTTCTCCTGTATTTCTTTAAGTGATTTATTAAAGTCCTTCTTGATGTCCTCTACCATCATCATGAGATATGCTTTTAAATCTAGGTCTAGGTTCTCAGGTGTGTTGGGGTTCCCTGGACTGGGCGAAGTGGGTGTGCTGGGTTCTGATGATGGTGAGTGGTCTTGGTTCCTGTTAGTAAGATTCCTACCTTTACCTTTCGCCATCTGGTAATCTCTGGAGTTAGTAGTTATAGTTGACTCTGTTTAGAGATTGTTCTTCTGGTGATTCTGTTACCGTCTATCAGCAGACCTGGGAGACAGATTCTCTCCTCTGAGTTTCAGTGCTCAGAGCACTCTCTGCTGGTAAGCTCTCTTACAGGGAAGTTGCGCAGATATCTTGTATTTGGAACTCCTCCTGGCCGAAGAAGAAGGCCCAAAACAGGACCTTTCTCAGACACTGTGTTGCTTTGGCAGTTCCCAGAAGTTGTCACCTTCTGTGGTACAGACTCTCACCTAAGCAGACTAAATTCCTAAGTTCCTTGGAGTCCCGGAGCCAAGATGGCGACCGCTGCTCCTGAGGCTGAGGCTGCCTCCCGACCCAGGCGGACACCTGTCCTCCGGTCCGGACTGTGGCTGGCTGTCCCCGGCCCACAAAGGGTGCTGCCTCAGCGGCTTTGTGGTTCCGCCTGTTCCAGAAGCTGTCAGGTTCTCTGGCGCACCCTCTCACCTGTTCAGACTAATTTCCTAAGTTCGGCGGGTCCCGGACCAAGATGGCGACCGCTGCTGCTGTGGCTTAGGCCGCCTCCCCAGCCGGGCGGGCACCTGTGCTCTGGTCCGGACTGTGGCCGGCTGTCCCCGGCCCACAAAGGGTGCTGCCTCAGCGGCTTTGTGCTTCTGCCTGTTCCAGAAGCTGTCAGGTTCTCTGGCGCACCCTCTCACCTGTTCAGACTAATTTCCTAAGTTCCCAGTCAGTGTTCTTAACTGCTGGGCCATCTCTCCAGCCCCAACATAGCTTCTTTCCTACAAACGCCACTACCTTCCTGCAGTTGTCCTCAAAGCTGGTCCTTGTATCTTGAATCTTTTTTGTATTGTATTCTCTTTTATTCTATTGAAAGGGGGTTAGTGGACTGAAAGGATCATTCAGTTCTTTTTTTTTTGGCCATTTTTTAAAGATTTAATTACTTATTTTATGTAAATGAGTACACCATAGTGGTCTTCAAACACACCAAAAGAGAGCATTGGATTCCATTACAGATGGTTGGGAGGCACCATGTGGTTGCTGGGAACTGAATTCAGGATGCCTGTAAGAACAGCTAGTGCTCTTAACCACTGGGCCATCTCTCCAGCCCACAAATGCCATTTTAACATTTGAAAATCTATTAAAAACAAATTAATTAAGTCATTATCTAGGCTCATATACCTCAAATTTCTGTTTATTAATTTTCTGTATTTTTCTTGAGCATTGGTCATAGTACACAATAAATAGTATTTCAATCTGATGAATGCTTATCATAGAAACACCAGCTTTCTGACAGTATGAAGTCACCAGAAAACTGAGTAATAACTAAGCAAAAGTGTTAAATAAAATAATACTCACACCTACATTAAGAACCTATTTGTTGTCAGATATTATCAAATGGATATACAGAAAATACTCATAGTGAAAAAAACGAAGTCTTCTGTGTAACATAATGTATAAAACTGAGAGACAGTCCCTAAAAACAGAAAAGCTAAACATATCCATGTAATATTAGAACTGATTTAGGCACAATTGTTTCAACAAAGAGAAAAAACTAGAAACATTGTCATATGGCAACAAAGAGAACAAAAAATTTGGATGGTGCCTCCATAAGAGACAGAGAACAGCACTTGCCATTGACACCAAAAATTGAAGGTAAAATAGCCAACCTCTCCAATATGTTCAACAGTCAATCCCTGGTGAAAGACTTTTTTTTCCTTCCAATTTTTCATTAGGTATTTACTTTATTTACATTTCAAATGGTATCCCGGAAGTCCCCTAAACGTTGCTTCCCCCCTCCCCCCATGCTCCCCTACCCACCAACTCCCATGTCTTGGCTCTGGTGTTTCCCCTGTACTGGGGCATATAAAGCTTGGAAGACCAAGGGGCCTCTCTTCCCAATGGTGGCCGCCTAGGCCATCTTCTGCTACATATGCAGCTAAAGATACGAACTCTGGGGGTAGTAGTTAGTTCATTTTATTGTTCCACCTATAGGGTTGCAGACCCCTTCAGCTCCTTGGGTATTTTCTCTAGCTCTTCCATTGGGGGCCCTGTTTTCCATCTAATAGCTGACTGTGAGCATCTACTTCTGTATTTGCCTGGCACTGGCATAGCCTCACAAGAAACAGCTATATCAGGGTCCTTTCATCAAATTCTTGCTGGCATATGCAATAGTGTCTGTGTTTGGTGGATGATTATGAGATGGACCCCCGGGTGGGGCAGTCTCTGGATAGTCCATCCTTTCATCTCATCTCCAAACTTTGTCTCTGTAACTCCTTCCATGGGTGTTTTGTTCCCAATTCTAAGGATGGGCGAAGTGTCCACACTTTGGTCTTCCTTCTTCTTGTGTTTCATGTATTTTGCAAATTCTATCTTGGGTATTCTAAGTTTCTGGGATAATATCCACTTATCAGTGAGTGCATATCATGTGAGTTCTTTTGTGATTGGGTTACCTCACTCAGGATGATTTTGTTGACAGGACCCTGACTTAGCTCTCTATTGTGAGTCTATGCCAATGCCTGGGAATACAGAAGTGTATGCTCACAGACATCTATTGGATGGAATATGGGGCCCCTACTGAAGGAGCTAGAGAAAGTACTAAAGGAGCTAAAGGCGTTTGCAACCCTATAGGAGGAACAACGATATGAACTAAACAGTAACCCCAAGAGCTCTATGCCTCTAGTTGCATATGTATTAGAGGATGGCCTAGTCGGCCATCAATGGGAGGAGACACCCTCGGTATTGTGAAGATCATATGCCCCAGTACAGGGGAATGCCAGGACCAAGAAGTGGGAGTGGGTGGGTTGGGGACCAGGACGTGGGGAATGTATAGGGTACTTTGGGGATAGCATTTGAAATGTAAATGAAGAAAATATCTATAAAAATTGTTTTTGGAAAAAAAAGGAAATGTTCAAAGCCCTTACTCATCAGAGAAATGCAAGTCAAAACAACTCTGGGGTTCCATTTTATACCCATCATAATGGTTAAGATCAAAAAACTCAAAAGATTACACATACTGGCATGAATGGGAAGCAAGGAGAACACTCCTTCATTGATGTTAGGATTATAAACTTATACAACCACTCTGAAAATCAATTTGGTGGTTTCTGAGAAAACTTGACATAGTTCTACCTCATGACCCTGCTCATGACATTGTATTTTAAATGCTTTATGTTCATCAAATACCACCAATTGTGTGCAGAATTTCATTCAAATATTTGTACTGGAAAGGAATTCCCAAAAATATTTCTAAAGAAATTCCAATGATCAAGTTTTTCTGCTCAAAATGAATCATAGAGTCAGATGAATATGTTTGATTGTCAAAGGTATTTTTGTTGCTTCCTTCTCACATCAAAATTTGGGAAGATGCTGTAACCACATGTATAACCTTCCACATGCAAAGGTTTCTCTGTGTATTAAAAAAGGCTGTTATACTAAGTGCTTTAGAAAACATCAAAATGATTAGTCATCATCATCAAGGAAGCTTGATCTCTAGATTGTACTAAAGTCCTGGTAGAGGTGAGAGAATCCCAAGACACAAAGGGAGGGACCATAGATGAAATGACCAACAATGGGGAGAGGGAACATGTAGAATCCACCTACAGTATAATGACTGGACATTACATGGACGGATGGGATTGCCATCCAAAAGTCAAACATTCTGACCCAGAATTGTTCCTTTCTAATAGAACTTCAGAGACAAAAAAGGAAAAGAGACTGAGGGGAAGGCGTTTCAGTGACCAGAACAAATTGGGATCCTTCTCATGGGGGGTCTCCAAGGCCTGACACTGTTACTGATTCTACAGTGTGCTTATAGGGTGGAGCCTAGCAAGGCTGCCTCCTGAGAGGACCAACAAGCAGCTGACTAAGCAGATACTTGCACCCATCCAATGGTTTGAAGTCAGGGACTCCTGTGGGTGAAGTAGGGAAAAGCTGAAAAAGGCTGATGACCCTGAAAAGGTCAGCTCAGGAACTTTGGGAAGGTCATGAAACACTTGCCCTTACAGAAGGGAGAGGCCATTAACATTCCTCAGACCACAGGGCAGGGACCAACCTAGGGGTGGGGACACATTCCACAGGATAGACCTTTGTACACCTTCAGATGTGGGACATTCTAGTTACCTCATTCCCTAAAGACCAATCAGTTTAAATGGTGCACTATTTTACCAATAATATTGTGCCTAGATGTTGGTGCTCAATTTTTTTAAATTTTTTTTTTTTTTTGAGACAGGGTTTCTATATATAGCCCTGACTGTCCTGGAACTCAGGCTGGCCTTGAACTCAGAAATTTGCCTATCTCTGGAAGGAGAAAAGAAGGAAGAAAGAAAGAAAGAATGAAAGAGAGAGAGAGAGAGAAAGAAAGAAAACAAGTCAAATCAAATCAAATCAAAACAATAATATGTACATATTCCTTTAAGGAATGTCCAATGTCCTCCCAGTTAAAGCTAATGACTGCATGGTGATCACAAGTCCAGGAGGCAAAGGTGTGGCTAATGTTTCAGCAAAATGGTAAATGCTGGGACCTTTGGGACTTCCCTTTAAAGCTTGGAAAAGACATATAAAAACATGGGTTCAAAACATGTTAATTCCTCAAAAAATAATGATGCAATTTGAATCATGAGGGTCTTCACAAATCTAAAGGAAGAAAAGCACTTGTCTTGTAGCTAACTTGTCAGAAAGATACTAAGGAAGGAGATAAAGAGATTTAGGGAGTGGTGATCACAGGAGATCCCATTCTCCCATTCAGCTTTTTTTTTTTTTTTAATGTTTTTAAAGGCAGACAGATTCCTGAGTTCAGGATCAGACTGGGACAGAGCAAGCAGAGCAAGGTTAAACCCAAATGTTATAGAAAAGGTAACTTCAGAACTGTTTCAGCTAGTTTAACATCCCTGCTTAACAAATGTGGGTTCATTTCTGGGTCTTCAATTTTATTCCATTGGTCTACCTGCCTGTCACTCTACCATTACCATGCAGTTTTTATCACAATTGCTCTGTAGTACAGCTTTAGGTCAGGCATGGTGATTCCACCAGAGGTTCTTTTATCATTGAGAAGAGTTTGCTATCCTAGGTTTTGTGTTATTTCAGATGAACTTCAAATTACCCTTTCTAATTCATTGAAGAATTGAGTTGGAATTTTGATGGGGATTGCATTGAATCTGTAGATTGCTTTTGCAAGATAGCCATTTTTAGTATACTGAACCTGCCAATCTATGAGCATGGGAGATCTTTCCATCTTCTGAGATCTTCTCTGGTTTCTTTCTTCAGAGACTTGAAGTTCTTATCATACATATCTTCAGTTCCTTAGTTAGAGTTACACCAAGGTATTATTTGTGACTATTGAGAAGGGTGTTGTGTCCCTAATTTCTTTCTCAGCCTATTTATCCTTAGTGTAGAGAAAGGTCATTGATTTGTTTGAGTTAATTTTATATCCAGCTACTGAAGCTGTTTATCAGGTTTAGGAGTTCCCTGGTGAAATTTTTAGGGTCATTTATATATACTATCATATCATCTGCAAATAGTGGTATTTTGACTTCGTCCTTTCCAATTTATGTCCCGTTGATCTCCTTTTGTTGTCGAATTGCTCTGGCTAGGACTTCAAGTACATATCGAATAGGTAGGGAGAAAGTGGGCAGCCTTGTCTAGTCCCTGATTTTAGTGGAATTGGTTCAAGTTCCTCTCCATTTACTTTGATGTTGGCTACTGGTTTGCTATGTATTACTTTTATTATTTTTAAGTATGGGACTTGAATTCCTGCTCTTTCCAAGACTTTTATCATGAATGGGTGTTGGATTTTGTCAATTGATTTCTCAGCATATAATGAGATGATCATGTGGTTTTTGTCTTTGAGTTTGTTTATATAGTGGATTATGTTGATGGATTTCCATATATTAAACCATCCCTGCATCCCTGGGATGAAGCCTAATTGATCATGATGTATGATCCTCTTAGGAATGCTTTCATTGTGTCCCATAAGTTTGGTTATGTTGCGGCTTCATTTTCATTAAACTCTAAAAAGTCTTTAATGTCTTTCCTTATTTCCTCTTTGACCAAGTTATCCTTGAGTAGAGTGTTGTTTTCAGCTTCCACCTGAATGTTGGCTTCCTATTACTTATGTTGTTATTGAAGATCAACCTTAGTCCAGTGGTGATCTGATAGGATGCATGGGATAATTTCAATAATCTTGTATCTTTTGAGGCTGTTTTTGTGATTGATTATATATGGTCAATTTTGGAGAAGGTACCATGAGGTGTCAAGAAGAAGGTATATCCTTTTGTTTTGGGATAAAATGTTCTGTAGATATCTGTTAAATCCATTTCTTTCATAACTTTTGTTAGTTTCTCTGTGTCTGTTTAGTTAGTTTCCAGCATCTGTCCATTGATGAGAATGGGGTGTTGAACTCTCCCATTATTATTGTGTGAGGTGCAATGTGTGCTTGGATCTTAAGTTTCTTTAATAAATGTGGATGCCTTTGCATTTGGAGCATAGATATTCAGAATTGAGAGTTCCTCTTGGAAGATTTAACCTTTGATGTGTATGAAGTGCCCCTCTTTGTCTTTTTTGATAACTTTGGGTTGGAAGTTGATTTTATTCGATATTAGAATGGCTACTCCAGCTTGTTTCTTCAGACCATTTGCTTGGAAAATTGTTTTCCAGCCTTTCATTCTGAGGTAGTGTCTGTATTTTTCCCTGAGATGCGTTCCCTGTAAGCAGCAAAATGTTGGGTCCTGTTTATGTAGCCAGTCTGTTAGTCTATGTCTTTTTATTGGGGTATTGAGTCCATTGATTTTAAGAGATATTAAGGAACAGTAATTATGCTTCCTTGTATTTTTGTTGCTAGAGTTGGCATTCTGTTCTTGTTGCTATCTTCCTTTAGGTTTGTTGAAGGATTACTTTCTTGCTTTTTATTGGGCATAATTTCCCCCTTGTGTTTGGGTTTTTCCTTTATTATTCTTTGAAGGGCTGGATTCGTGGAAAGATAATGTGTGACTTTGGTTTTGTAATGGAATACTTTGGTTTCTTCTTCTATGGTGTGATGGTTTGTATATTCTTGGACCAGGGAGTGGCACCATTTGGAGGTGTGGCCTTGTTGGAATAGGTGTGACCTGGTTGGAGTAGGTGTATCACTGTGGGTGTGGGCTTAAAACTCTCACCCCAGTTGCCTGGAAGTCATGCTTCCACTAGCAGCTTTTGGATGAAGACATAGAACTCTCAGCTCTGCCTGCGCCATGACAGCATGGATGCTGCCATGCTCCCACCTTAATGATAATGGACTGAACCTCTGAACCTGTAAGCTAGCCCCAATTAAATGATGTTTTTTATAAGACTTGCCTTGGTCATGGTGTCTGTTCAGAGCAGTAAAACCCTAACTAAGACATATGGTAATTGAGAGTTTGGCTGGGTATAGTACCCTGGGGTGTCATTTGTTTTCTCTTAGTGTTTGTATAACATCTGTCCAGGATCTTCTGGTTTTCATAGTCTCTGGTGAGAAGTCTGGTGTAATTCTACTAGGTCTGCCTTTATAGGTTACTTGACCTTTCCCCTTACTGCTTTTAAAAGTCTATCTTCATTTAGTGCATTTGCTGTTCTGATTATTATGTATCGGGAGGAATTTCTTTTCTGCTTCAGTCTATTTGGAGTTCTATAGACTTCTTGTATGTTCATGGGCATCTCTTTCTTTTGGTTAGAGACATTTTCTTCTATAATTTTGTTGAAGATATTTACTGACCTTTTAAATTGAAAATCTTCATTCTCATCTACTCCTATTATCCGTAGGTTTGGTCTTCTCACTGTGTCCTGAATTTCCTGGATGTTTTGAGTTAGGATCTTTTTGCATTTTGCATTTTCTTTGATTGTTGTGCCCATGTTCTCTATGGAATCTTCTGTCCCTGAAATTCTATCTTCCATCTCTTGTATTCTCTTGCTGATACTCCCATCTATGGTTCTAGATTTCTTTCCTAGGGTTTCTATTTCCAGCGTTGTCTCACTTTATGTTTTCCTTATTGTGTCTACTTCCCTTTTTAGGTTTAGTATGGTTTTGTTCATTTCCATCATCTGTTTGGATGTGCTTTCCTGTTTTTCTTTAAGGACTACTACCTGTTTGATTGTGTTTTCCTGTTTTGCTTTAAGGACTTGTAACTCTTTAGCAGTGTTCTCCTGTATTTCTTTAAGTGAGTTATTAAAGTCCTTCTTGATGTCCTCTACCATCATTATGAGATATGCTTTTTAATCTGGGTCTAGCTTTTCGGGTGTGCTGGGGTGCCCAGGACTGGCTGAGGTGGGAGTGCTGGGTTCTGATGATGGTGAGTGGTCTTGGTTTCTGTTAGTAAGATTCCTACATTTGCCTTTCGACACCTGGTAATCTCTGGAGTTAGTTGTTATAGTTGTCTCTAGTTAGAGCTTATTCCTCTCGTGATTCTGTTATCGTCTATCAGCAGACCTGGGAGATTAGCTCTCTCCTGAGTTTAAGTGGGTAGAACACTCTCTGCAGGCAAGCACTCCTCTTGCAGGGAAGGTGCACTGATATCTGGCATTTGAACCTGCCTCCTGGCAGAAGATGAAGGCCCAAAACAGGGCCTATCCCAGAAGCTGTTAGCTTCTGTAGTCCACACTCTCACCTACTCATACTAGTCTCGGTGGGTTATTCTGAAAGTTCCCAATACCCTTCCTCAGCTCTGCTTCCCTACCCACCCACTCCCACTTCTTTGCCCTGGCATTCCCCTGTACTGGGGCATATAAAGTTTCTAACACCAAGGGGCCTCTTTTCCCAGTGATGGCTGACTAGGCCATCTTCTGTTACATATGCAGCTAGACATATGAGCTCTGGAGGTACTTTATACAGGCACTTAGCACTATATACTTTACTCTTAGGGCTGCTTTCATTGTGTCCCATAAATTTTGGTATGTTTTGCCTTCATTTGCATTTAATTTTATACAGTCTTTAATATCTTTTTTTTTCTTTCATTTCCAGAGATCATTGAGGTGTTCAATCTCCAAGTGTATTTAGGCTTTAGGTTTTCTGTTGTTATTGAAATCCAGCTTTATTCATATTGTCTGATATGATACTATTACTTCAATTTTTTTTCTTTTTTGAAGATTTATTTATTTTATGTATATGGGTACAATGTCGCTGTACTAATGGTTATGAGCCATCACCTGGTTGCTGGGAGTGAAGGTTGCTTACTTTGATCAGCCATGATGGCTCAGAATCTGCTTGCTCCAGCCTGAAGTTTTATTGATTATTATATGTAAGTACACTATAGTTGTATTCAGATGCAACAGAAGAGGACATCAGGTCTCATTCTGGATAGTTGTATGTTGTGGTAAATCTCCAACCCAAATATGCCCTGTCAATGATAACACAACACAGTTAATATGAATACAAGTTGTATGCTTAGACTGGGCAGATCTACTGCTACACAACCATCTTCTCCATCTATGAGACCCCTTAGAACTTGGGTTTCTCTAGGCCATGTGCTTTTCTGCTCTGCTTTTCTTCTTCCTCCTCCTCTGCATCCTCTCCCTCTCAAATTTTCTCCTTCTTCCTTCTCTCACCTTCTGCTCCACCTTCCCTTTTATCTGCCCAATCATCAGCTCTCCTTTATTTTACAAATGAAGGTGGGAAGCAGGTTTACAGGAAATCACCTGAGTGCTGACTCATTCCTTATTCACAACCACTCACAGGAGAATGGAATTAACATCTAATATAATTAGCTCCAGGGCTATTCACAACAGTTGGGAGCCACCAAGTGGTTGATGGGATTAGAACTCAGGACTTTCAGAAGAGCAGTTAGTGTTCTTAACTGCTGAGCCATCTCTCCAGCCCCACTTCAATTTTCTTTATCTGTTGAAACTTGCTTTGTGGGTGACTACATGGTTCTATTTGGAGAAGAATTCATGAGGTGCTGAGAAGAAGTTATATTGCATTGTGTTTGGGTGGAACATCCTATAGATGTTTGTTAAGTCTATTTGATTCATAGTGTCTGTTAGTTTCATTATCTCTCTGTTTAGTTCTTGCATGTTCACATGCATGTAGGGATCAAGGCTGGGTGCCTTCTTCATTCAGACCCCACCTTCTGTATTCAGCCAGTTCTCTCTCTGAACCTGAGTAGACTAGCTTGCAGGCAAGCCCTGAGGTTGCTCCTGTCTCTGCCTCACCAGTGCTGGGATTACAGCAAGTGCTACCACTCTCAGATTTTATGTGAGTACTTGGGATCTGAACTTGGGTCCCTGTGTTGATGCTTGTGAAAGAACCACAACGTGAGGACTCCCCCACGTTCTGACTCAGGAGAGGTGACACCCCAAATCACTCATGAGTAAAGGTCTTACTGCAAACTGCAAGAGGACTTTTATTATCAAGAGTGCTCTCGGGCTCACGGTCATAAACCACACAGGGGTAGAGAACCGTGGCTCCCCGAGTATCTGGGTAAGGGGGTATTTAAAGGAAGAAACCACAACTCAAAGGGGTGGGGAGAAAAACACCAAAAATACCAGTTAAGAATTACAAGGAAGTGGAAAGTCAAGACAGTTACAATGAACCTCTAGCAATAGCACTTTTGGATAGCGGATTCCAGCCATGGTCAGGGTGGGTCATGGTGATTTTCTTTGAATGAACACTCTCAGAACCCAGAAAGCAGGTGCGTCACAAGGAATGTTGCTATCTGTTTTATGATTAGCATACCTGGGAGCATTGATTCACAAAGGTCACATTCTCAAGCCTGGGCCTAAGGCCTAGTTTTTATGTTATGCTCTTTCAGTGCAAGAGCTTTATATAAAGAGTAAACTCTCTAGCTCCAATATACTCTGTACTGTGTAGAGAATGCCCAATCTTTGAGAAGACTTCAAGAAGGAAAAAGAAAAATTCTAAAAATTATGTTAAAACATCAACATGGAATTAATAGACAAGAATTGTAAATGTCTCCTCACCACTGGAAACAAAAGATCTTCATGTTTACCATGTGAGAAGACCAAGTTCAAAAGGAGGTCAGCATGTTTCAATGTATGGATACAGAAAAAGATGGGGTTATTTGTAGGGGTAAACATGTTTGAGAAGAAGAGAGGAATTATAGACTACAGTTAAGTATGGTTTGCCCATATATGCATGATGGGCTCTGTGGTGTTTGCATAAGCTTAGCTCAAAAAGCAGCACTGTTAGGAGGAATAGCTTTGTTGGAGGAAATGTGTTACTGTGGGAATGGGCTTTGAGAACTATCCTGAGCTTATCCCTGTTCCACAGGAAATAAACACAGGACACGCCAGGTTCTTCCGTGGTTAACTTTACTTCAATAACATAGTGAGGTAGACAAAGAAGGCTCAGAAAGTGTGTGGCTTAAATACTTTTTGGTGACGTGTCTAAACTAGAACTGGTAGCAACATCCACGATTCTCATGCACCCTAGGGATAGGCTAAACACCCCAGGGGTTGGGCTAGTGCCCTGGGGGATGGACTGGTGCCTGGAAATGGGCTGGTAACTTTTGGCGGGTTTTTGCTTTTAGCACATGTGCATATAGCTTGTTCTTTGTTTAGGTGGCATAAGGCACTGCGGAGCCAGCGCCATCTTAAGATGGTAAATGTTATTGCGGCTCTCCACAGAGAACATCCTCCTAGTTGCCTGGGAGACAGTCTTCTGGATAACTTTCGTACAAGATGGAGAACTCTCAGCTTCTTCTCTAGCATCATGTCTGCTTGAATGCTGGCATGCCTCTTGCAATGATGATATTGAATTGAACCTCTGAACCGATTAGACACCCAAATAAATTCTGCCTTTATCAAAGTTGCCTTGCTCATGGAGCCCCTTCACAACAATGGACACCCAACTAAGACTGCCTTTATATTGAATCTGTGGAACTATTACATCGGTGATTGAGGAGGAGCCTTAGCAACAAATGCAAAATAAGCCTTTAATAAAATGAAGCAAAAGTTCATAACTGAAAAGAGCCATGCAGCACACTGTGAATAAATGGGAAGGTGCAAAACTAAAACAAAACTTTGCATTACTTTGTAAGTAAATAGAGGCTCCCTAAATTAATAGGGCCTTTGGGTGTCAATAGGAAAGCCAGGGTACTACTCAGATGGTGACAGAGATGACAGGCTGCCCACATGAAGTGTGAGAGCATATTGGACATCTTGAAAATCAGTGTGTAGACCAGAGTGGCTTCAGATTCACAGATATCCATCTGCCTCTAGCTACAAATTGGTGGGATTAAGGAATGTGCCACCATGCATGGCTAAACGATTATTTTAATACTAAAACAAGAACAGTGAGATGTGGATTAGGCAACAGGATTCAAATGTTATAAAAAATAAAGGAGAGCTGCACAGTACTTCTACTGTCCTGTTGCTATTTTATTACATGTGCCCATGATGGCTATTCCTGTTTGTCAACTAGACTATAAATGGAATGAACTAGAACCCAGAAATGGAGGCTACACATGTGACCCAGATCCTGAGGCAAGAAGGCATAGGTTTCAGATTGCATCTTGACATGAAGAGTTTGAGGCATAGTGACCATGAAAATCTTAGGCCCAGGAAAAGTAGTTCATACCTTCAATCCCAGAAGATTGAGGCAAACAGATCCCAGAGTTTAAGGCCAGCATGTTCAAAGAAAGTTCCAGATTCAAGCAGGGTGGTAAATACCTCCATGTGATCAAGACTTAAGTTATTTATTCAACTATATACTTAAATTTTCCTTTCTATAGAGATTAATGTATCTGTCACTAAATATGTCCCCTTTATGATTATATAACTTGAATTAACATAAATTTCTATCATCTGTCTGAGATAAGGTTTTTCAATTATCCCCTGTTAACATTTGACCTATAATTTAAGTTCAAAACCTTTAAATTTTTTCTCACCCATGTACTTTCATTAAATTCCTGTGTCCTTATTGTATAATTATTGTTAATAATCCTATTTCCCAGGTCTAAAATTGTCATATGTGCATGAACAATCCCAGAATTCTGTATGGATCACATTCAAAAGAATCTAAGTGTTTGCTCTGCCATAAATGTGTTCAAATTTTCTTTAAAGCATTTTTTTTCATTCCAGACTAGGGTTTCTCTGTATAGCCCTGACTGTCCTGGAACTCACTTTGTAGACCAGGCTGGCCTCGAACTCAGAAATCCCCCTGCCTCTGCCCCTCAAGTGCTGGGATTACAGGCATGCACTGCCAAGCCTGGCAAAAGAACACTTTCTTGCTTTTTCTAGAGTGCACTTTCCCTCCGTGTGTTGGCATTTTCCATCTGTTTTCCTTTGTAGACCTGGATTTGTGGAAAGTTGATGTGTAAATTTGGTTTTGTCACAGAATATCATGGTTTCTCCATCTATGGTAATTGAGAGTTTTGCTGCGGACTGTAGACTGGGCTGGCATTTGTGTTCTCTGAGCATCTGTATGGGATTTCTAGGATCTTCTAACTTTCATAGTCTCTGGTGAGAAGTCTAGTGTATTTCTGATAAGTCTGCCTTCATAAGTTACTTGACATTTTCTCCCTGACTGCTTTTATTACTACTTCTTGGTTTAGTGCATTTGGTGTTTTGATTACTATGTGACAGGAGGAATATCTATTTTGGTCCAATCTCTTTGGAGTTCGGTAGGCTTCTTGTATGTATATGGGCATCTATTTCTTTAGGTTAGGGGCGTTTTTTTATATAATTTTGTTGAAGATATTTTCTGACTCTTCAATTTGGGAATCTTCACTCCCTTCTATACCTACTATCTTTTTGTTTCTTTGTTTGTTTGTTTGTTTGTTTTGTTTTGTTTTGTTTGGAACAGGGTTTCTCTGTGTAGCCCTGGCTGTTCTGGAACTCACTCTGTAGACCATGCTGGCCTCAAACTCAGAAATCCACCTGCCTCTGCCTCCCAAATGCTAGGATTAAAGGCGTGTGTGTGTGTCACCACTGTCCAGCTATACCTCTTATCCTTAGATTTGGTTTTCTCATTGTGTCCTAGATCTTCTGGATGTTTTGTGTTAAGAGCTTTTTGCATTTTCTTGAATGTTGAATCAATGTTTTCTGTGGTATCTTCTGCACCTGTGATTCTCTTTTGTATCTCTTGTATTCTGTTGGTGATGCTTATATCCATGACTCCTGATCTCTTTCCTGTTTTCTATCTCCAGGGTTGTCTCCCTTTATGATTTATTGTTTCTATTTCCAGTGTTAGATTATGGGCAGTTTTGTTCCTATCCTTCACCTGTTTACCTGTTTGGTTGTGTTTTCCTGTAATTTTTCTTTTCTTTTTTCTTTTTTTCTTTTCTTTTTTTTTTTTTTTTTTTTTTTTTTTTTTTGGTTTTTCAAGACAGGGTTTCTCTATATAGCCCTGGCTGTCCTGGAGATCACTCTGTAGACCAGGCTGGCCTCAAACTCAGAAATCCACCTACCTCTGCCTCCCAAGTGCTGTGATTAAACGTGTGTGCCACCATGCCCGGCTTCCTGTAATTTTTTAAGGGATTTTTTTCCTCTTTAAGGGCTTCCTGACAGAAACCACAAGGCTCCTGTCCCAGGCTGCTTCTAGGTTTCTGTGTCCTGAGGCTTTCAGGAGGGTCCCTGTGACCAGTAGTAATGGTTTTACCTGTACTCACAGGTGTTTCAGTACTCCTGGGAGACTAGCTCTCTCCTGGTGCTATTTTGGTAAGGATCTTACCAAATGTGAATCTTAAAGCAGCCAGATTCTTCTGCAGGTAGCCAGAAGTTGATGGTCTTCTGTCCTGGGAAGAGCCTAAGCATAGGAGTTGATTTTTTTCTTAATTACAAATATGGGTGAGTTAACACTCTTGAGCTTGTGATCAAATTGAATACTGTAGCTAATGGGACATTGGCAGTGAATCTCTATTGTTAAGTTTCTTTTTAATATTATAGCATAACCATAATTTTGGAAAGCAAAACCCAGTTTTTATCAGTGCAAACCATCTGTTCTCTTTAAAATCAATACCAAGAGCATTACTTTGCCATTACAAAGTTTGTTTTCAAGTTCATATATATGAATGCATGACAGTACAGTTTTAATACCTCATAAAAGAGATATTCTTTTTAATCCATTTTTATTAGTTTAGTTCTAGGATAAGAATTACATAATATATTACTTTCATTTAGAAGTATGTTTAGAGACCTGCTTTCCTGGGTTGGCTCATGTCATTAGTTGTTGTTTAGAATGACTCCATCCCTGAGTTACCAGTTTTAAGGTAACTTTCTCTTACCAGTGTTCCAAATTTTTAATCATACCCAATGAGTTATAAGCCAATACTCCATAATGGAGACATGGAGTAAATATATTACTATTAAAACCAGTAAGTATCAAACATGATGTGGCTACACACATCTCATATAATTAGAACAGAAAAAAAGATATTAATTTATCCCTTAAAATGACAACCAAACCATAATTTATAAAATAACCACACCCAAAAGTCAGGGATCAGCATGACAAGACTGCACAATGTCGTCCTGCTGAGTTTAAAGGGGTGAGTAGGGGTGCGAAAATTAGAAAACCTGGTTAGAATTAAGAAAGCATTTGTTTTCCAGTCTCTGCATGCTTAGAACACTCAGGTTTTGACTGAAGTTCAGTTATCTGTCTGAAAGGTTGGATGAATCAAGTCCATTTTGAATCAGCAGCAATTTCTGAAACTGTTCTGGAAGCAAGTCTCTGGAAACAGTATAAGGAGGCAGGTACCTGGAAAAAGAGGTCAACTCAACATCCCAACTAATGAATCTAGTTGGCGGGGCACATTCTGCAAATGTGAATCTTACAGTAATGATTTCAGTTCTATTAAGATATTCATATGGAATGTGAAAGGAGCACAGATCAGTTAAGAATTAATTTTTGCTCCTCGTTAGAGCAGGTGAAAGACAACTATTCTTTTATGTGTTAATTTAATCAATAATAAATCTTCATTCATGTCATAGGATGGATGACGATGAATATTAAGTGTTCCATAACCAATAATATATATGTTCTAATTTTAGCTGAAGTTTTGGCTAGCGACTTTACATGTCTAGGCTAGTTACAGGGCTGTTCCCATGTGTAGGAAACAGCAAATCATGATGCCTGCCTGTTGGATTTTCTCAAACATTAATTTTTGGTAGCCAAGATCTTCAGGGGGTCTTCCCCTGTCACATCTGAGCTATATCACTCTGGAAGAGGTCCAAGGCAATTTCTTCCTTGCTATTAGCACAAATATAGATTCTCTCCCATAATACCATAGACTTTTAAATTTTTCTTTAAGGCAGTTTTTCGATTCATTTTCCATTGTGTAGAAATTAACACCTCTAATTATTTATTGTGGTAAGTTATCACTCTATCTTCATGCCTTTGTTTCCTACATTTGAGATCAAAGCCTGGATTACCTTATTCCATGTATACTCAACCACTTTTTTTATTAGATATTTTTTCATTTACATTTCAAATGCCATCCCCAAAGTCCCCTATACCCCCCCCCGCCCTGTTCCTCAACCCACCCACACCTGCTTCCTGGCCCTGGCATTCCCCTGTAATGGGGCATATGATCTTCACAATACCAAGGGGGCTCTTCTCCCATTGATAGCCAACTAGGTCATCCTTTGCTACATATGCAACTAGAGGAATAGCTCTGGGTAGGGGGTACTGGTTAGTTCATATTGTTGTTCTGCCTATAGTTTTGCAAACACCTTTAGCTCCTTGGGTACTTTCTCTAAATCCTTCATTATGGGGCCTGTGTTCCATCCAATAGATTACTGTGAGCATCCCCTTTTGTATTTGCCAGGCATTGTCATAGACTCAGAAGAGAGAGCTTTGTTAGGGTCCTGTCAGCAAAAGCTTTCTGACATAAGCAATAGTGTCTGTGTTTGATGGTTGTTCATGGGATGGATCTCCGGGTGGGGCAGTCTCTGGATGGTCTTTTCTTCTGTCTTAGCTCTAAACTTTGTCTCTATAACTCCTTCAATGGGTATTTTGTTCCCCTTTCTAAGAAGGTTCAAAGTATCCACACTTTGGTCTTCCTTTTTCTTGAGTTTCATGTGTTTTACAAATTGTATCTTGGATATTCTACGTTTCTGAGATAATATCTGTTTATCAGTGAGTGCATACCATGTGTGTTCTTTTGTGATTGGGTTACCTCACTCAGGATGATATCCTCCAGATGCATCCATTTGCCTAAGAATTTCATGAAGTCACAGGGCAGTGGTGGAGCCCACCTTTAATCCCAGCACTTGGGAGGCAGAGGCAGGTGGATTTCTGAGTTTGAGTCCAGCCTGGTCTACAGAGTGAGTTCCAGGATAGCCAGGTCAATACAGAGAAACCTTGTCTTGAAAAACCAAAAAGAAGAAGAAGGAGGAGGAGGAGGAGGAGGAGGAGGAGGAGGAGGAGGAGGAGGAGGAGGAGGAGGAGAAAAAACTCCAAAAAGAATGTCATGAATGCATTGTTTTTAATTGTTGAGTAGTACTCCATTGTATAAATGTACCACATTTTCTGTATCCATTCCTCTATTGAGGGACATCTGGGTTCTTTCCAGCTTCTGGCTATTATAAATAAGGCTGCTATAAACATAGTGGAGCATGTATCCTTGTTATATGTTTGAGCATCTTTTGGGTATATATGCCCAGGAGTGGTATAGCTGGGTCCTCAGGTAGTACTATGTCCAATTTTCTGAGTAACCACCATACTGATTTCCAGAGTGGCTGTACCAGCTTGCAATCCCCCCCAACAATGGAAGAATGTTCCTCTTTCTCCACATCCTTGAGAGCAGATGCTGTCGCCTGATTTTTGTTCTTAGCTATTCTGCCTGGTATGAGGTGGGTTGTTTTGATTTGCATTTCCCTGATGGTTAAGGTTGTTGAACATTTTTTCAGATGCTTCTCAGCCCTTTGGTTTTCCTCAGTTGAGAAATCTATGTTTAGCCCTGTACCCCGGTTTTTTTTTTTTTTATAATAGAGTTATTTGAATTTCTGGAGTCCAATTTCTTGAGCTCTTTTTATATATTGGATATTAGTCCTCTATCTGATTTAGGATAGGTAAAGATACTTTCCAAATGTGTTGATGGCATTTTTGTCTTATTGACAGTATCTTTTGCCTTACAGAAACTTTGCAATTGTATGAGGTCCCATTTATCAATTTTTGATCTTACAGCACAGGCCATTGCTGTTCTGTTCAGGAATTTTTCCCCTGTGCCAATATCTTTGAGACTTTTCCCCACATTCTCCTCTATAAGTTCCAGTTTCTCTAGTTTTACATGGAGTTCCTTGATCCACATCGACTTGACCTTAGTAGAAGGAGATAGAAATGCATCAATTCACACTCTTCTACGTAATAACCACCAGTATTACCAACACCATTTGTTGAAGATGCTGTCTTTTTTCTACTGGATGATTTTAGCTCCCTTGTCAAAGATCAAGTGACCATAGGTGTGTGAGTTCATTTCTGGGTCTTCAAATTCATTCCATTCATCTACCTGTCTGTTGCTGTACCAGTACCATGCAGTTTTTCTCAAAATTCCCTGGTTGTACAGCTTTAGGTCAGGCATGGTCATTCCACCAGAGGTTCTTTTATCATTGAGAAGAGTTTTTGCTATCCTAGGTTTTTTGTTATTCTGGATAAATTTGAAAATTGCCCTGTGGGGAATTGCAGGCTGGTCTCCAGTCTAGCTGAGCTCTGAACCCTGATGGTCATAATTCACCTACATGTTATGGTAGTCGGTAGTCTTTCCCTCATGATCCTGGTACTCTGGCCCCTGCCTAAGGTACCACATCCCACAGCCCCCACAACAGAAGTATGGTCAGTAGTCATGTAAGCAATGGCCCAAGCTTCTGACCTTCAGGCTAGACTCATCTCCAGTTACCTAGCAACAGTGTAGACCATAAAAAGGGATGCTCAGCCCCCACCTCGCTCATTTAACCTCTTATCCCTTTGTCCTCTCACCTCTCTCACCACTTCTCTCTCCTCCTTTTGTCTTCTTTCCTTCTCTCTCTCTCTCTCTCTCTCTCTCTCTCTCTCTCTCTCTCTCTCTCTCTCTCTCTCTTTCTCCCTCCCTCCCTCCCTTCCTCCCTCCTTTCTACCTTCTTTCTTTCCCCTGCATTTCTATAATAAAGCTCTTAAAACATAGAGTCTCTGCTCTGCTCTTTCAAGTTCCTCTGTGCACTCTGGTCAGTGTTGGGAACTTCTTTCCCCTTCCCTCTATCCTACAACCCTGGTGGCTTTAGCAAACTAGCTCCAGGGGAGTACCCAGGCAGGGCTGTCCCTTGACCACCCCCTGAAGAGTGGGATAGAGGAATGCCTACACAAGGATGAATGGATAGGTAGATAGGCACCCTCCCAAGCCTGAATGACTAGAGAATAGGGAAACTTTGGCGGGACAGTGGGCATATTTTTCCTATCCCACTTTCTCCCTAGGGCCCTGGAGGGCCCTCCAGACCCTTCTTATTTTGCTCCCAACATTGCCCTTTCTAATTCACTAAAGAATTAATTTGGAATTTTGATGGGGATTTCACTGAATCTGTAGATTGCTTTTGGCAAGCCATTTTTACTATAGTGATTCTGCCAATACATGTGCATGGGAGATCTTTCCATCTTCTGAGATCTTCGTTCACTTCTTCAGAGACTTGAAGTTCTTATCATACAGATCTTTCACTTCCTTAGTTAGAGTCACACCAAGGTATTTTATGTTATTTGTGACTATTGTGAAAGGTGTTGTTTCCCTAATTTCTTTCTCAGCCTGTTTATCCTTTCTGTAGGGAAAGGCCATTGAATTTTTTGAGTTAATTTTATAATCAGCTACTGCACCGAAGCTGTTTATCAGGTCTAGGAGTTCCCTGGTGGAATTTTTAGGATCACTTATATATACTATCATACCATCTGCAAAAAAGTGATATTTTGACTTCTTCCTTTCCAATATGTACACCATTGACCCCCTTTTCTTGTCTAATTGTTCTGGGTAGGACTTTGAGTACTACATTGAATAGGTAGGGAGAAAGTGGGCAGCCTTGTCTAGTCCCTGATTTTAGCAGGATTGCTTCCAGTTTCTCTCCATTTACTTTGATGTTGGCTACTAGTTTGATGTAGATTGATTTTATTATGCTTAGGCATGGACCTTGAATTCCTGCTCTTTCCAAGGCTTTTATTATGAATGAGTCTTAGATTTTGTCAACTTCTTTCTGAGCATCTAACAAGATGATAATGTGGTTTTTGTCTATGAGTTTGTTTATATAGTGGATTACGTTGATGGATTTCTGTATATTAAATAATCCCTGCATCCCTGGAATGAAGCCTATTTGATCATGATGGATGATTGTTTTGATGAGGTCTTGGATTCAGTTAGTGAGAATTTTATTGAGTATTTTTGCATGAATATTCATAAGGGAAATTGGTCTGAAGCTCTCTATCTTTGTTTGTTCTTTATGTGGTTTAGGTATCAGAGTAACTGTGGCTTCACAGAATGAACTGGGTAGAGTACCTTCTGTTTCTATTTTGTGGAATAGTGTGAGGAGAATTGGAATTAGGTCTTTGAAAGGCTGAAAGAACTCTGCACTAATCCTATCTGGTCCTGGGCTTTTGTTGTTGTTGTTGTTGGGAGACTATTAATGACTGCTTCTATTTCCTTAGGAGATACGGGAATGTTTAGGTCATTAATCTGATCCTGACTTAACTTTGGTACCTGGTATCTGTCTAGAAATTTGTCCATTTCACCCAGGTTTTCAAGTTTTGTTGAGTTTAGTCTTTGTAGTAGGATGTTATGGTGTTTTTTATTTCCTCGGGTTCTGTTGTTGTTATGTCTCCCTTTTCATTTTTGATTTTGTTAAGTAGGACACTGTCCCTGTGTCCTCTAGTGAGTTTGGCTAAGGGTTCATCTATCTTGTTGATTTTCTCAAAGAACCAGCACCTAAATTGGTTGATTCTTTATATAGTTCTCTTTGTTTCCACTTGGTTGATTTCAGCCCTGAGTTTGATTATTTCCTACCATCTACTCCTCTTGGGTGAATTTGTTTCCTTCTGTTCTAGATCTTTTAGGTGTGTTGTCAAGCTACTAGTGTGTGCTCTCTCTAGTTTATTTTTGGAGGCACTTAACGCTATGAGTTTTCCTCTTAGAACTGCTTTCATTGTGTCCCATCAATTTGGGTATGATGTGGCTTCATTTTCATTAAACTCTAAAAGTCTTTAATTTCTTAATTTATTTCTTCCTTGAGTAGTGTGTTCTTCAGGTTCCACGTGAACATTGGCTTTCTATTATATATGTTGTTATTAACGGTCAGCCTCAGTCCGTGGTGATCTGATAGGATGTGTGAGATAATTTCAGAATTTTGCATCGGTTGAGGCCTGTTTTGTGACCGATTATATGGTTGATTTGGGAAAATGTGCCATGAGGTGCTGAGATAAAATATTTTGTAGACATCTGTTAAATCCATTCTTTTCATAACTTCTGTTAGTTTCAATGTGTCTCTGTTTAGTTTCTGTTTCCAGGATTTGTTCCTTGATGAGAGTTGTGTTGAAGTCTCCCACTATTATTGTGTGAGGTGCAATATTTGCTTTGACCGTTACTGTAGTTAATTTAATAGATATGGATGCTC
Organism: Mus musculus; assembly: GCF_000001635.26. Classification (NCBI taxonomy): domain Eukaryota; kingdom Metazoa; phylum Chordata; class Mammalia; order Rodentia; family Muridae; genus Mus; species Mus musculus. The sequence continues at coordinate 176,961,883 of NC_000068.7, read as the reverse complement.
TTGCATTTGGAGCATAGGTATTTAGAATTGAGAGTTCATCTTGAAAGATTTTACCTTTGATGTGAATGAAGTACCCCTCCTTGTCTTTTTTGATAACTTTGGGTTGTAAGTCGATTTTTTTCTATATTACAATGGCTACTCCAGCTTGTTCCTTTGGACCATTTTCTTGGAAAATCGTTTTCCAGCCTTTTACCCTGAGGTAGTGTCTGTCTTTTTCCCTGAGATGGGTTTCCTGTTAGCAGCAAAAAGTTGGGTCCTGTTTCTGTAGCTAGTCTGTTAGTCTATGTCATTTTATTGGGGAGTTGAGTCTATTGATATTAAGAGATATTAAGGAAAAGTACTTGTTGCTTCCTGTTATATTTGCTGTTAGAGTTGGATTCTGTTCTTGTGGCTGTCTTCCTTTAGGTTTGTTGAAGGCTTTCTTTTTCTAGGGTGTATTTTCTGTCCTTCCGTTGGTATTTTCCCATTATTATTTTGTCATGGAATACTTAGGGTTCTCCGTCTATGGTAATTGAGAGTTTTGCTGTGTTTAGTAGCCTGGGCTGGCATTTGTGTTCTCTTAGGGTCTGTATAACATCTGTCCAGGATCTTCTGACTTTCATAGTCTCTGGAGAGAAGTATGGTATAATTCTAATAGGCCTGCCTCTATATGTTACTTGACCTTTCCCCCTTACTTCTTTCAATATTCTATCTTTATTTAGTGCATTTTTGTTCTGCTTATTAAGCGTTGGGAGGAATTTATTTTCTGGTCCAGTCTATTTGGAGTTCTGTAGGTCCCTTGTATGTTCATGGGCATCTCTTTCTTTAGGTTAGGGAAGTTTTCTTCTATAATTTTGTTGAAGATATTTATTGGTCCTTTGATTTGAAATTCTCCATTCTCATCTACATATTATTAGTAGATTTGGTCTTCTTGTTGCGTCCTGGATTTCCTGCATGTTTGGAGTTAGGATCTTTTTGCATTTTGCATTTCCTTTGATTGTTGTGTCCATGTTCTCTATGGAATCTTCTGCACCTAAGATTCTCCCTTCCATCTCTTGTATTCTGTTGCTGAGGCTTGCATCTAAGGTTCCTGATCTATTTCTTAGGGTTTCTATCTACAGAGTTGTCTCCCTTTGAGTTTTCTTTATTGTTTCTACTTCCACTTTTAGATCTTGGGTGGTTTTGTTCAATTCCATCAACTCTTTGGTTGTGTTTTCCTGTAATTCTTTAAGGGATTTTTGTGTTTCCTCTTTAATGTCTTCTACCTGTTTAGCAGTGTTCTCCTGAATGTCTTTAAGTGAGTTATTAATGTGGTTCTCCAAATCCTATACGAGCATCATGAGATATGATTTTAGATCTGAATCTTGCTTTTCAGGTGTCTTGGCATATTCAGAACTCGCTGTGATGGGCTGAACTGGGTTCTGATGATGCCCATTGGTGCTGGTTTCTGTTAGTAAGACTCTTTCATTTACCTTTTGCCATCAGGTAATCTCTGGTGCTAGATGTTCTAGCTGTCCCTGAATGGAGCTTTTTCCTCCTGTGATTCTTTAGCTTGTCAGCACTCCTGGGAGACCAACTGTCTCCTGTGTCCCAGTGGTCAGACCACTCTGCAGCCAAGCTCTCCTCTTGCAGAGGAAGTGCACAGAAGTCTGGAACTCAGATTCACCTCCTGATTCCGGAGGTCAGAGCCCTCCCTAGAGGCCGACTCTCTTCTGTCAGGGAAGGTGTCCAGGGGTCTGGTTGTCAGTTTTGTTTTCCTGCTGAGGATGAAGGCTTGAAGGGACCCTGTCCAAGAAGCTTGGTTGCTTCTGTTCTCCATCTGCTCTCCTGCATAAACTGGTCTCAGTGATCCCAAGATTCTGGGTGTGCTAGGGCCTGCCTTTTTCCTTTGACGCTGTTGTTACTATCAGAAGACCCTCTGGATTTTTTTTTTTTTTTTGTAACTTAGGTTGTGTTCCACTCACCAGTGATCTGAAGGACCCAGGTGTGCTAGGGGGCCTGGAGCATGGAGAGTCCTCTGGGGACCTTAGGGCCCTCTGCCAAGATCATGCCGAAGATGGCATGGGGGGCGTGGGGGGTGGCGCCAACAAAAAGTAACCCCAGCCGCTGGTCGGGTGCTGTCCTTTGTCACTATTCCTGCTAGCACAAGACCCTCTGGATCTTGTGCGTGCCCAACTGGCCAGCAAGAATGATGCTGCAACAGGATCGTTCTGTACACTTTATTGGAAGAGCTTGATTGCAGAGGTGAAGAGACTCCAGGCCCAGAACTGGTGCTGCTTATATAGGCCTAGGAGAGGCGTGTCTCACACCCAGATTGGTTATGCATGGGTTATGCTTACCACCTCATTTGCATGTCTCACATCTGATTGGTTAGCTTCTCTCTCATCTGATTGGTTAATTCTCAAAACCTCATCTTGGCAAAAAAACTTTACTGCCTACGTATGCATGGTAGCCAGTGGTTACCCTGCAATGGCACATGTGGCCTGCAAAGGCACATGTGGCTTCCCACATCTGGATTTTTTCGAACTGATGTAGCTTTCCACTCACCAGTGATTTCAAGAACCTGGGTGTGCTGGTGTGCCAGCCGTGTGGAGAGTCCTCTGGAGACATTAGGGCCCTCCACAGACATTGCCTCAAACACTCTTAAACAATTACCACTGTCTCATTTATCCTTAAAAGCAATTTAAAAAATTTCATCGATTTCTCTCAATTCTTTTTTCTGATTATAGCTCTGGGCAGTCTCTACCATCTACCTCTGTCTGTTTCTGACCAGCCTGTATCTTTGTACTGCACCTCTAATCTCAAACTATCTGAGACAGACAGAAATCTTTGAGAAGGGCCCATGGTAAAACCAGTCCAAGAAGGATGTTTGGATCAGCTTTGGGGATTTTGCTGAGTCCCAACTCATTCCATGAACCCAGGAATTATGCCTACCAATTCAGCTCAACTTTTCTTTTGGTTGTGAACCTGCACAGCCTGGTGACAAACCAGATGGCTAAGCCAAACCAGCAAATCTGCTAAGAATTCACTTTTCCACATCCATTAATTTCACATCTTAATATTTGGTATTCATTTGAGAATCTCCAATTAGTTTTTGTTTTATTTTTGTTTTTTTTTGTTTTTTGTTTTTGTTTTGTTTTGGTTTTTTGAGACAGGGTTTCTCTGTATAGCCCTGCCTCTCCTGGAACTCATTTTGTAGACCAGGCTGGCCTCGAACTCAGAAATCCACCTGCCTCTGCCTCCCGAGTGCTGGGATTAAAGGCATATGCCACCATGCCCGGCTTCCAATTAGTTTTAATACTAAGTTCCAGCCTATAGGTGTGATGCCTCCTGTAGACTAACTTGGTTACTCTGCTCTCCTATAGGATGCCACCTGTGTAAATTCCTAGCTCAGCTTGCAAGTGCTTTGGAGTCTGAAATGAAAGACAAACAGCTTTATTTAATATGCCAAATCAGCTTATTGGTTGGGACACTCCCAAACACCCACATTGCTAAGGGCTTCTCTGTGATACTCCTGAATTACTAAAATCTATAGCCCATCTTTGCTTCCCCAGAATCAATCAGAGGAGGGGATACTGGGGTCACTGTTTCCCAGCTGTTATGAGGCTGGTATTCTGTCTTTCCCAGCTCTCAAGCTGGCATCCAATTCCTTTACTGGCATGGAGATCCTCTTTGTTCCCCTTGTCATGAATCCAAAAGTCCCACCTTTGTCTCCTGCTTAGCCATCAGCTGCTGGCACTTTTGTTTCCCATTTACAATCAGCTTGGGGCAGGTAATCTCAGTGTCCCAATACAGGATTATCATGCAATTTGGGAACAATTTAACATGAGTAGCATGAGAACCAATACTCAATTGGGAATAAGCAGAAAAACCAAACCAAACCCAAACAAACACCAGGCCCTAAGTATTGCCTTTTTGTTATTACCCTGCATTTACTCATATGGTGAAAATAAGTTCAAGTTTCCAGGCATGGGGTATTGTGGCTGTCTCTAACAGTCTCTAACAGTCATAATGACTGTCTCTAACAATGCTTTTTGCTTTTCATCTTGTTTGTGCTCCTCAAAACATGACACCTGTTTTTTACCACCAAAGAACAAATCCATATGATTGGTTAAAGTATAAGACCCTTATTCTATAACAGTAGACACTGTAATCTACATAAGCCCTTATCCCTAAATCCTGATTGGTGTGAAAATGAAGCTATATTTGGAAGGAATGTTTCTGTCTGTTCCTCCTTTTTTTTTTAATACTTCTTTTCTTTATATCTTCATTGTCTAATCTATTTTTACAAACCAGACCTTATACCCATTGTCTTATTCAGGGTTTCTATTCCTGCACAAACATCATGACCAAGAAGCAAGTTTTACAGGAAATGGTTTATTGGGCTTATGATTACATACTGATGTTCATCACCAAGGAAGTCAGGACTGGAACTCAAGCAGGTCAGGGCACAGGAGATCATTCAGAGGCCATGGAGGGATGTGTCTTAACTGGCTTGCTAACCCTGGCTTGCTCAGGCTGCTTTCTTATAGAACCCTAGTCTACTATCCCATAGAGATGGTCCCACCCACAAGGGGCCTTTCCTTCTTGATCACTAATTGAGAAAATGCCTTATAGCTGGATCTCGTGGAGGCATTTCCCCAACTGAACTTCTTTTCTCTGTGATAACTCCAGCTTGTATCAAGTTGACACAAAACTAGCCAGTACAATTGACACCTTGTCAACTTGACACACAAACACATCAGAACTAAGCCTCAATCCTTAGTTTCTTCTTCATCCCCAAGATATACACAACTTTGAAAGTCCCACAATCTTTACATATTAAAAGTTCAATCCTTTTAAAATTTCCAATATCCTTTAAAAACCAAAGCCTTTTCCAACTAAAAGTCCCTTAACTATGGAATCCACTAAAATATTTTCTCCCTTCAAGAGGGAAAAATATTAGGGCACAGTCACAATCAAAAGCAAAAATTAAACTCCAACTGTCCAATGTCTGGGATCCAACTCACGATCTTTTAGGCTCCTCCAAGGGCTTGGGTCACTTCTCCAGCCCTGTCCTTTGTAGCACACATCTTGTCCTCTAGGCTCCAGATGCTTGTACTTTACTGCTGCTGCTGTTCTTGGTGGTGATTCATGGTTCTGGCATCTCCAAAACACTGCATGACCCCTTAATTTCTGGGCCATCAATTGCACCTGAGGCTGCACCTTCACCAATGGCCTTCCATGGCCTCTCACAGTGCAGGGCCTTAGCTGCTCTGCATGATCCCTTTATACCTTCAAAACCAGTACCACCTGGGTAACTCTTACACATTACCAAGTGCAGCCACAGCACAAGATACTACCTTGGCTATCTCTAGAACACTGCCTCTGTGCTCTCAGAAAACACTTCCCAGAAGATGCCACCTCAATGATGCTGTTCTCTTCTTAATCTCTGCTAATTTTTTAGCTCCAGTTAACCAGCATCAATAGCCCCAGCAATGCAAAATTTTCACTCTAGGAGTTCTGGTATCTTGTTAATCACAGCTGATTCTTCAGCCCTAGCTAACCAGAAACTTCACAAATCAAAACTATAATGACCCTGAAAAGAGTCTTTAATTTTCGCTGTGAAATTTCACAAGCCAGGCCTCCATCTTCTGCACTGTTCTCAACATTATCTTCCAAGCTCCTACAGAACATCCCATAGACTTCTTAACACAGAATGGATCTTCTGGCCCAAAGTTCCAATGTCCTTCCACAGTCCTCCCAAAACATGGTCAGGTTGTCACAGGAATACCCCACTCCTGATACCATTTTGTCTTAGTCAGGGTTTCTATTCCTGCACAAACATCATGACCAAGAAACAGTTGGGGAGGAAAGGGTTTAATCCAGCTTACATTGTCCACATTGCTGTTGATCTCCAAAGGATGTCATGACTGTAACTCAACCAAGACAGTAAGAAACATTTCTTGTATCCCCTTGATTTCCTTTGTATGATTATTTTCACGATGGTGATTTAGAAATGATTAAAGGCTTCCCCATATTTAATGCATTCATAGAGTTTCTCTTTCATAATGATGAAGATTTGGGAAATCTGAAAAGGTTTTACCATATTATATTCCTTAATTTCTTTGCAGTATGGAATGTTTCATTGTGAAGACTCTAGATATATTCAAAAAGCTTCACCATTTTAAATACTCTCACAGGATTTTGTCTCTATTATGATTTTTTTAGCATTGATACATTTTTTTAAAAATATTTTTATTACGTATTTTCCTCAATTATATTTCCAATGCTATCCCAAAAGTCCCCAGACCCTCCACCCAACTCCCCTACCAACCCACTCCTACTTTTTGGCCCTGGTGTTCCCCTGTACTTGGGCAGACTCCCCACCCAAGGTGCCCTGGTGCTGGTGCCAGTGCCAACTGTAAGGGACTTGTGACCCTGGTCAGCCTGGTTTTCTGCTTCCCTAATTAATGCTGTCTCAAGTCCTGTGCAATTGGATTGGAGCAGCAGTTGTGTTCCATTCACCAGAGGTCTTAAGATCCTGTGGGGAGTCCTCTGGGGACTTTGGGGGTGTCCGCAGACTCCGTGCCCAAGGTGCGTCTGTGCTGGCAATGACCTGAAGGAACCTATCCTTTACTTTTTATTTCTTCTTTGTCTTCCCTTTTCTCTCCCATTAACTGCTTCTAGCTTTAAAATACATAGCCACTTTTACTTTTAAATTATTGTTAATGTATGAATTTTATTTCAGTTCAGCTGCAAGACTTTCCTATCAAGAAATAGAGATGGCTGCACAGGACATTGCATGCATAATTAAATATAAAAAGAAAGGACCCTGGACCTTTTAAATATAAAATACTTGGTCTGCAGTACTAGAACATTCTTTTACATGTAAAATTTTCAGACTAGGGCTATGTCCACATGTAGGATGGAACAGCAGAGCTTGGAAGGTTTCAGCTCTTTGAGTCATTTGTTCTGTGATCCAATGGTGAAGGAGCTGCTGTTGTCCTGAGGCCCAGCTGGGTTTTCCAAGCTAATGGGGGACTATGGTCACGCCTAACAATCAGAAACACTAGCTGAAGGTATCTTGCAAGATCTTTACAGGATTCTCCTCAGATGCATGTGTTAAATGCTGCCTAGAAGACTACAAGCCATTTCCTGGTTATTATAGTAATCTCCATTGACAGTACAGGAGGAGCAAGTCTGCAGAGCTAATTGAGTCTGATCTGCTGGTTCTAAATGGACTGTGGGTCAGAGTGTGGTTCTGTTGGTCCATGTAGTGATCATAGCAGAGACCCTTGTACTTTGACTCTTCCTGAGTGTGGTTTTACAGGGGTTCCAGAGGCTCGGTAGCCATGGGAGTGGGAAGTTATGGAACTTAAATGTCACTATGCAGTGTATGTAGAGACATTGCCTTTTTGTGCAGAAGGACAGCATTGAAAATGCAATGGTTTGATTTCTAGAATTCCTGACCCTTCTGTATTCAGTTTTGTGTGATTAATTTTATGAATAGTTTAGAAGTTAGTAGTAAGGAGCTGACAGCGATCATCCTTCATAAATATTTGATTAGATTCCTTTTACCTTTCTGTTACCTTTTGTCAAAATGGCATGATTCACAGAACTTCAATTCTTGGTTACAAAAGGAGCTTCTGACGTGCAGAAGTTTCTCAGGTGTTGATGGTGCTGGGTGAGTGGATAGGAAATATTGGAACATGATGCATATGGAAGGAAGCATTGTTTTGTATATGGGCTGGAGTGGGGCTGGTTTTGCCTGAAATTACTAAGGGTCATGAGCACCTATAGAGCCATAGCCCAACTTTCTGACCATCTACAATTACAGAGAGACCTCTGGAGCATGGGGCCTCTCTGTTTGGAAGACATATCAGTAGTATCTGTAGGGTCAGAATTATAAAAGTTTAGGAGTCACTTTGAGTTATTTTTATTGGAGTCATGAAATATGATTTTATTTTATTTCTATACACACACTAGTATAGGTAACATTGGTCAAGATCACATTGTTCCTGATGTATTTGCCTTAGTTATTTAAGAAAAGTTGAAAATTGGTCACATGGAAATGGACAGAAGAAGCTTTCCCTGATATTGTTTTGCTGCTCTGTGGGCTACTATGAGCAATGTGTCTAGGGTAAGAGATAGTGGGCTTGGTCTTAAGATGGACTGTTTAAGGAGGACTGACTATGGTTGAGGAGGGTGTGTCTGCCCATACTTGCGGGCTAAGACAGATACATGTTGCAAGAAAGAAAGGGGAGATGGAAAAGGTCTTTTGTATCTGCAGGTAACATGGACAGGTGAGAGGAAACTGATTCCTAAGGGCACTCTTGCATATTGGGTCTCAGGGAGCAAAAATGAGGGACGGTCTAGCAGCATTCTGCATGGTTCCATGTATTAACATCTTAATACTATGGCATCAGGTTCCCAGAGATCATTTATTTACTTAAGTTTTTGTTGTCCAACTGTGAAAGACTGGATAAAAAGTACTATGTGGGTGGGCAGGGCAGTCAGCAAGTATTCATTTAGAAGTACACATTTACACTCTTGCCGGTATCATATTTTTTTTTATGTACACACGCTTCAAATCTTTTAGGATTTAGTCACCTATGATGGCCTGCATGTGAACTTCACTCAGGAAGAGTGGGCTTTACTGGATCCTTCTCAGATGAATCTCTACAAAGATGTGATGCTAGAGGCCTATAGGAATCTCTCAGCTATAGGTAATATTATGATTTTTTTATTTGCTTTGTAAAATGTCTATGTTATTGTTATTTGTTTTTGTAATTTCAATTGAGAATGAAGAAGAATAAGGTGAATAAATCACTCATGGTTCCAAAGTTCAAGGGAGTTAGTAACTTAAATGTTGCCTAATTTCCAATAATGTAACATACTTTCTCTAGTACTGGGTTTAGGTTACATTTGGGAAGGACATACAAGTGAAGACTATTTTCAAACTTCTAGAAGTCATGGAAGGTAATTTTACTCTTCAAGCTGATGATAAAATGCCTATAAAGAAAGTTTAGCGTGTGCTACAGGTTGTAAAGAAAACCATTAGGGTACAATAAGCACACCTTTCACTTATGGATGTATACTGAATTTAATAAAATCATATATGTCTATAGCAGGTATGTAATTATAATGTATGTAATTATACTTTGCAAGGCATTCCATTAGTTCAAAGACAGAGAAATAATGGCTTAACATATATATATATTAGTGTTTAAATCAAGCCTAGTAGAGCCATGCTGCACAAGTGCAAGTCTCTTTAGTCTCATATCGCTTAGCTATTGCAAAAGGAACACACAGTGATTAGGTGACAAGTATATGTCTAAAACCTAGTAATAAGCAAATAATCCATAGTATATCTGAGCTTAATGAAATACTTGTAATAACATTGCTAAATTTAGTGAGATGGACAGTTTATAAGATTCAAGAATCGTTTTGTGGTAAAACCTTATCTCTGTACCACATCTCTGTGGTGAAAAAAAGTCAGCTGTGTGAATATAAAATGGAACTTATTCATTTGTTATTCTCTTTTGATATGGATGTCATAGGTTAGGATGGATACAGGCCTTGTGAGCATTGGGGCATTGAAGGAAGCCACACACCTTTCACTTTTCCAGAATGATTAGAGGATATGCAGTATACCACACTTTGAGTAGACATTCTAAATGTGCTATAAGTTTATAAATAATTAGTTTTCCAACATTATTGGGGACAAATACCAACTCAAACTGCTGAAAAATCACAATAAGAATTAGGGTAGTAGAAATTTTCTTCTGTTTGCATTTGTTCATGTTCCAAATGTAGTATTACTCTCATTATTAAAAAAATTGTGAATGCAGAGTTCTTCCTGTTTTTTTCAAATATGTGAATAACCTTTTAAAAGTATGCTATAAATGTGAGCCAGATAATCAGTACTGTTCCTATTCCATGTATCCTCAAAGATGTAAAACAATCCATAATGAAGGAGAAAACCTTTGAATGTAAAAGTCATATTATGATAACATTAGATTGCTCTTTTCAATGAAGCGAAATTATAAAAAAAAATTCATACAGATAAAAAGACTCATCAGTACCATCAATGTGAGAAAGATTTCACGTATGCCAATTGTATTTGTAGGCATGAAAGAAATTGTACTGCAGTGCAACCCTCTGAGTTTATTCAATGTGGTAAAGCCTTTGCATATCAGAGTCTTAGACAAAGGCATGAAAGAACACATAATGGAGAGAAAGACTATTGCTGTAACCAATGTGGTAAAAACTTTATAATAAGCAGTCATCTCCAAATACATAAACGAAGAAATACAGGAGAGAAACCCTATGAATGTAACCAATGTGGTAAAGCCTTTGCAGGAAGTGGTGACTTCCAAAAACATAAACGAAGACAAAGAGGAGAGAAAACCTATGAATGTAACCAATGTGGTAAAACCTTTGCTGTAAGAAGTGACCTCCAAATACATAAGCGAACACATACAGGAGAGAAACCCTATGATTGTAAACAGTGTGGTAAAGCTTTTATAAGAAGGGGAGACCTCCAAATACATAAGCGAATACATAGAGAAGAGAAACCCTATGAATGTAACCACTATGGTAAAGCCTTTGTAATAAGCTGTCATCTCCGAATACATAAGGGAACACATACAGGAGATAAACCCTATGAATGTAACCAATGTGGTAAAGCTTTTATAAGAAGTGCGGACCTCCAAATACATATGCGAATACATACAGGAGCGAAACCCTATGAATGTAAACAATGTGGTAAAGCCTTTACAAAAAGCAGTAATCTCCAAATACATGAGCGAACACATACAGGAGAGAAAGCCTATGAATGTAACCAATGTGGTAAAACTTTTATAAGAAGTGGTCACCTCCGAATACATAAGCGAACACATACAGGAGAGAAACCCTATGAATGTAACCAATGTGGTAAAGCTTGTATACATAGTGGTAACCTCAAAAGACATGAAAGAACACATACAGGAGAGAAACTCAATGAAGGCATCTAATGTTATAAAACCTTTGCAGCAAGCATTGTTCTCCAAGTATATAAATGAACACATACCAGAAAGGAACCTTTTAAATGTAACCAACGTGGTAAAGCTTTTTCGAAAACCAATCGTCTTTACACACATAAAAGCACATATAGTTGAGAGAAATGCTTTGACTTCAACCAATGTAGTTATACTTTTTCAAAAAGCAGTCATGAACAAAATCATAAAAGAACACGTATAGGAGAGAGATTTTTGAAAGTTAGCAATGTCCTTTTACACCTTACTCACAAAGCAGTGGTCTCCAAATATATAAAGAAATACATACAGGAGAGAAACTCTATGAATATCATCAATGTTCTAAAGCCCTTCTACATCACAATCATCTTCAAATCCTCTTACACGCGTTCGCGACCGGCCAGGAAAGACGCGACAAACCAGAATCTTCTGCGGCAAAAGCTTTATTGCTTACATCTTCAGGAGCAAGAGCAAGAATGCAAGAGACGAAGAGAGGGAGTGCCAGAACCCCGTCCCTTTTAAGGAGAATTATCCTCCACCTAGGACGTGTTACTCCCTGATTGGCTGCAGCCCATCGGCCCAGTTGTCATCACGGGAAAGGCAGAACACATGGCGGGAAAACTGCCCCTGCACGTGTGCAGATTATGTTTACCACTTAGAACACGGCTGTCAGCGCCATCTTGTGACGGCGAATGTGGGGGCGGCTCCCCACAAAATCCGTAAAGAACATGAGGTGGAAAGAAATCCTCTGAATATCTCTAATTAGGTAAAGTCATTGTACAAAATAGTCATTTCCCAACACAAAAGTATACACACTGGATAGAAACCCTATGAATATAAGAATGTGGTAAACATTTTAGAAGTCACAGTAGTCTCTAAGTCAATAAAAGAAGACAGAGTTGAGAGAAACCCTATGAAAGTTATCAAAGGGACAAAGCCTTGTACATAAAGATCTTCAAATACATAAAAGTAGACAGAGGTGAGAAACCCTATGTCTGTAATGCATGTGGCATTGCCTATACTTATGAGTCATATTCAAAGACACACACAAAAATCATAATAGAGACAAAATCCTGTGAGAGTATTTAATATGGTGAAGCTTTTTGAATATTTCTAGAGTCTTCACAATGAAACAATCCATACTGCAAAGAAATTTAGAAATATAATATGGTGAAACCTTTTCAGATTTCCCAAATCTTCATCATTATGAAAGAGAAACCCTATGAATGCATTCAATATGGGGAAGTCTTTTAGCATTTCTAAATCATCATCATGAAAATAATCATACAAAGGAGACCAAGGGGATACAAGAGATGTTTCTTACTGTCTTGCTTGAGTTATAGTCCTGACATCCTTTGGAGATCAACAGCAATGTGGAAAGTGTAAACTGGATTAAACCCTTTCCTCCCCAAGTGTTTCTTGGTCATGATGTTTGTGTAGGAATAGAAGCCCCGACTAAGCCGGGCGTGGTGGTGCACACCTTTAATTCCAGCACTTGGGAGGCAGAGGCAGGTGGGTTTCTGAGTTCAAGACCAGCCTGGTCTACACAGTGAGTTCCAGGACAGCCATGGCTACACAGAGAAACCCTCTCGAAAAATCAAAAAAAAAAAAAAAAAAAAAAAAAAAAGAAAGAAAAGAAAAGAAAAGAAAAGAAAAGAAAAGAAAAGAAAACCTGACTAAGACAAATTGGTATCGGGAGTGGGGTATTCCTGTGACAACCTTACCATGTTTTGGGAGGACTGTGGAAGGACTTTGGAACTTTGGGCCAGAAGATCCATTCGGTGTTCAGAACACTGTGATGACTCGGTGGGATGCTGTGTAGGAGCTTGGAAGATAATGTTGAGAATAGTGCAGAAGATGGAGGCCTGGCTTGTGAAATTTCACAGGGAAAATTAAAGACTCTTTTCAGGGCCATTACTATTTTGGATTGTGAAGATTCTGTGGTTCTGGTTATCTAGGGCTAAAGAATCAGCTGTGATTAACAAGATACCAGAACTACTAGAGTGAAAACTTTGCATTGCTGGGAATATTGATGCTAGTTAGGTGGAGCTAAGAATTTAGCAGTGATTAAGAAGAGACCAGCATCATTGAGGTGGCATCTTCTGGGAAGTGTTTTCTGAGAGCACAGAGGCAGTGTTCTAGAGATAGCAAGGTTGTACGTTTTACTGTGGCTTAACTTGTTAATGTGTAAGTGTTACCCAGGTGGTACTGGTTTTGAAGGCATGAAGGAATCATGCAAAGCAGCCGAGGCCCAGCCCTGTGAGAGGCCATGCAATGCCATTGGTGAAGGTGCAGCCTCAGGTGCAATTGATGGCCCAGAAATTAAGGAGTCATGCAGTGTTTTGGAGATGCCAGGACCATGAATGACCACCAAGAACAGCAGCAGCAGTAATGTACAGGCATCTGGAGCCTAGAGGACAAGCTGTGTGCTACAAAGGACAGGGCTAGAAAAGTGACCCAAGCCCTTGGTGTTGCCCAGAAGATCGTGAGTTGGATTCCAGACATTGGACAATTAGAGTTTAATTTTTGCTTTTGATTGTGACTGTGCCCTAATATTTTTCCCTCTTGAAGGGAGAAAATATTTTAGTGGATTCTACAGTTAAGAGACTTTTAATTGTAAAAGGCTTTGGATTTTAAAGGCTATTGGATATTTTTAAAGGATTGAACTTTTAATATGTAAAGATTGTGGGACTTTCAAAGTTGTGAATATCTTGGGGATGAAGAAGAAACTAAGGGTTGAGGGTTACTAGTGATGTGTTTGTGTGTCAAGTTGACAAGGTGTCAATTGAACTGGTAAGTTTTGTGTCAACTTGACACAAGCTGGAGTTATCACAGAGAAAAGAGCTTCAAAAATGCCTCCACCAGATCCAGCTGTAAGGCATTTTCTCAATTAGTGATCAAGCAGGAAAGACCCCTTGTGGGTGGGACCATCTCTCTGGGCTGGTAGACTTGGGTTCTATAAGAGAGCAGGCTGAGCAAGCCAGGGGAAGCAAGCCAGTTAAGACACATCCATTCATGGCCTCTGCATCAGCTCCTGCTTCCTGACCTGCTTGAATTCCAGTCCTGACTTCCTTGGAGATGTAGAGTAGTATGTAATCATAAGCCCAATAAACCTTTTCCTTCAAAACTTGCTTCTTGGTCATCATGTTTGTGCAGGAATAGAAACCCTGAATAAGACAATGGGTATAAGGAGTGGATTGTAAAAATAGGTTAGACAATAAAGAAATAAAGAATCCAAGGAACTAAAGGGAACTGCAACCCTATAGGTGCAACAACAATATGAACTAACCAGTACCCCGGAGCTCTTGTCTCTAGCTGCATATGTATCAAAAGATGGCCTAATAGGCCATCACTTGAAAGAGAGGCCCATTGGACTTGCAAACTTTATATGCCACAGTACAGGGGAATGCCAGGGCCAAAAAGGGGGAGTGGGTGGGTAGGGGAGTGGGGGGGGCGGGTATGGGGGACTTTCGGTATAGCATTGGAAATGTAAATGACCTAAATACCTAATAAAAAATGGGAAAAAATAAAGAAATAAAGAAAAAAAGTATTAAAAAAAAAGGAGGGACAAACAGAAACATTCCTTCCAAATTATAGCTTCATTTTCACGCCAATCAGGATTTAGGGATAGGGGCTTATGTAGTTTACAGTGTCACCTGTTATAGAATATGGGTGTTATAGTTTAACCAATCATATGGATTTGTTCTTTGGTGGTAAAGAACATGTGTTATGTTTTGAGGAGCACAAACACGATGAAAAGCAGAAAGCATTGTTTTCTGTCTTTATGTTTTCAAGAACAAAATATGGGTAAAATTAGGTTGGATCTCCACAATACTCCATGCCTGGAAACTTGAACTTAGTTTCACCATATGAGTAAATGCAGGGTAATAACAAAACGGCAATACTTAGGGCCTGGTGTTCGGTTTGGTTTGGTTTTTCTGCTCATTCCCAATTGTGTATTGGTTGTCATGCTACTCATGTTAAATTGTTCCCAAATTGCATGATAATATTGCATTTGATACACTGAGATTCCCCCCCCCCCCAAGCTGATTGTAACTGGGAACAAAAGGGCCAGCAGCCAATGGCTAGGCAGGAGACACAGGCAGGACAGCTAGAACATCTAGCACCAGAGACTACCAGATGGTGAAAGGCAAACGAAAGAATCTTACTAACATAAACCAGGACCACAGGGCATCATCAGAACCCAGTATGCCCACCACAGTGAGTCCTGAATACGACAACACACCTGAAAAGCAATATTCAAATCTTATCTCATGATGCTGGTATAGGATGTTCAGAAGTGCATTAATAACTCACTTAAAGAAATTCAGGAGAACATTGCTAAACAGGTAGAAGCCCTTAAATAGGAAGCACAATAATCCCTCAAGGAATTATAGGAAATCACTGCTACACAGGTAGAAGACCTTAAAGAGGAAAGACAAAAATCCCATAAAGAATTACAAGGAAACACAACCAAAGAGGTGATAGAATTGAACAAATCCATCCAAGATCTAAAAATGGAAGTAGAAATAATAAAGGAAACCCAAAGGGAGACAACTCTGTAGATAGAAACCCTAAGAAAGAAATCAGGAACCTTAGATGCAAGCATCAGGAACAGAATACAAGAGATGGAAGGGAGAGACCCAGGTGCAGAAGATTCCATAGAGAACATGGACATGGCAATCAAAGAAAATGCAAAATGCAAAATGATCCTAACCCAAAACATGCAGGAAATCCAGGACTCAAAGAGAAGACCAAACTACAGATAATAGGTATAGATGAGAATGGAGAATTTCAACTCAAAGCACTAGTAAATATCTTCAACAAAATTATACAAGAAAATTTCCCCAACCAAAAAGAGATGCCCATGAACTTACAAGGGACTTATAGAACTCCAAATAGACAGGACCAGAAAAGTATCTCCTGACACATAATAATCAGGACAACAAATGCACTAGATAAAGATACAATATTGAAAGCAGTAAGGGACAAAGGTCAAGTAGCATATAGAGGCAGGGCTATTAGAATTACACCAGATGGTCCCTTCCAGTCGGTGCCAGCACAGGGTCACCTTGGGCTCAGAGTCGACGGACATCTCTAAGGTCCCTAGAGGACTCTTCTCGTGATCTTAGGACCATCGGTAAGTGGAACACAACTTCTGTTCCAATCCATCGCGTACGGAACCTGAGACAGCATTAGGGACACAGAAAACCCGCTTGACCAGAGTTACAAGTCCCTGTTGGCGCCAGTACCTGGTCACCTTGTGTGCAGAGTTGGCGGACACCCCCATGGTCCCTAGAGGACTGTCCACACTAACTTAGGACCACTGACCAGACAGCTCCATGCTCCTCAAAGGAAACACCACCTCCAGGCACTGTAACATGCCCAGGATCTTTGACAACAGGATCCTAGAATAAAAAGAGCTTGTTCACACCAGTATTTCAGGGTCTCAGAGGAAGCTTGACTGCCAAAAAGTCTGACACACCCAGAATCTCAGATTCACAGGAGCCCACAAGCAAAGGATCACAGAGAAAGCTGGACTCTTACCAGTCCTGAATCAACTGGGATTGTAGGAATGACAGGCTACAATCAGATATATTGAGGGCAGCAAATACTTGAGATGATCAGATGGCAGGACGCAAGCTTAAGAACAGAAGCAACAGAAACCAAGGTTACTTGGCATCATCGGAACCAAACTCTCCCACCATAGCAAGTCCTGGATACACCATCACACCAGAAAAGCAAGACATGGATCTAAAGTCACTTCTTATGATGATGATGGAGGACTTTAATTAGGAAATACAGGAAAACACAGGTAAACAGCTAGAAACCCTTAAGGAGGAAACACAAAAATGCCTTAGAGAGTTACAGGAAAACAATACCAAACAGGAGATGGAATTGAACAAAACCATCCAGGATCTAAAAAGGTAATAGAAACAAAAAGGAAACCTAAAGGGAGACAACTCTGGAGATAGAAACCCTAGGAAAGAAAGCAGGAAGTGTAGAACAACAGAATAGAGGATATGGAATAGAGAATCTCAGTTGCAGAAGATTCCTTAGGGAACATGGTCAAAACAACAAAGGAAATGCAAAATGCAAAAAGATCCTAACTCAAAACATCTAGGAAATGCAGGATACAATGAGAAGACCAAACCTATGGATAATAGGAGTAGATGAGAATGAAGATTTTCAACTTAAAGGCGAGCAAATATCTTCAACAAAATTATAGAAGAAAACTTTCCATACCTAAAAAAGAGATGCCCATGAACATACAAGAAGCCTACAGAACTCCAAATAGACTGGACCAGAAAAGAAATTCCTCCTGACACATAATAATCAAAATAACAAATGCACTAAATAAAGACAAAATATTAAAAGCAGCAATGGAAAAAGATCAAGTAACATATAAAGGCAGGTCCATTAGAATTACTGCAGACTTTTCACCAGAGACTATGAAAGCTAGAAGATCCTGGACATATGTTATACAGACACTAAGAGAAGACAACTGCCAGACCGGGTTACTATAACCAGCCAAACTCTCACTTACCATAGATCGAGAAACCAAAGTATTCCATAACAAAACCAGATTCACAAAATGTTTTGCACGAATTTAGCACTCAAAAAATAATAACAGAAGAAAACCAATACAAGGATGGAATCTATGCCCTAGAAAAAGCAAGAAAGTAACCTTACAACAAACCTAAAAGAAGACAGCCACAAGAAGAGAATGCCAACTCTAACAACAAAAATAATAGGAAGCAACAATTACTTTTCCTTAATATCTCTTAATATCAATGGACTCAATTCCCCAATAAAAAGACATAGACTAACAGACTGGCTACACAAACAGGACCCAACATTTTGCTGCTTACAGGAAACCCACCTCAGGGAAAAAGATACTACCCCAGAGTGAAAGGCTGGAAAACAATTTTCCAAGCAAACTGTCCGAAGAAACAAGCTGGAATAGCCATTCGAATATTGAATAAAATCGACTTCCAACCCAAAGTTATCAAAAAAGACAAGGAGGGGTACTTTATAGTCATCAAAGGTAAAATCTTTCAAGAGGAACTCTCAATTTTGAATATCTATGCTCCAAATGCAAGGGAAGCCACATTCATTAAAGAAACTTTAGTACAGCTTAAAGCACACATTGCACCTCACACAATAATACTGGGAGACTTCAACACCCCACTTTCATCTATGAGCAGATCGTGGAAACAGAAACTAAACAGGGACCCAGTGAAACTAACAGAAGTTATGAAACAAATGGATTTAACAGATATCTACAGAACATTTTATCCTAAAACAAAAGGATAATACATCTCAGCACCTCATGGTACCTTCTCCAAAATCGACCATGTAATTGGCCACAAAACAGGCCTCAACAGATACAAAAATATTGAAATTGTCCCATGCATCCTATCAGATCACTATGGACTATAAGGCTGATCTTCAATAACAACATAAATAATAGAAAGCCAACATTCACCTGGGAACTGAACAAAGCTCTCCCCAATGATACCTTGGTCAAGGGAGAAATAAAGAAAGAAATTAAAAACTTTTTAGAGTTTAATGAAAATGAAACCACAACATACCCAAACGTATGAGACACAATGAAAGCAGTCCTAAGAGGAAAACTCAAAGCTCTGAGTGCCTCCAAAAAGAAAGCAGAGAGAGCACACACTAGCAGCTTGAAGCACAACTAAAACCTCCAGAACAAAAGGAAGTAAAATCACCCATGAGGAGTAGATGGCAGGAAATAATCAAACTCACTGCTGAAATCAACCAAGTGGAAATGAAGAGAACTATACAAAGAATCAACCCATCAAAGAGCTGGTTCTTTGAGGAAATCAACAAGATAGATGAACCCTTAGTCAAACTCACTAGAGGGAACAAGGACAGTATCCTAATTAACAAAATCAGAAACAAAATCTTCTCAATGATACCTTGGTCAAGGAAGGAATAAAGAAAGAAATTAAAGACTTTTTAGAGTTTAATGAAAATGAAGCCACAACATACCCAAACCTTTGGGACACATTGAAAGCATTTCTAATAGGGAAACTCATAGCTCTGAGTGCCTCCAAGAAGAAACAGGAGAGAGCACATACTAGCAGCTTGACAACACCTCACACAATAATAGTGGGAGACTTCAACACACCACTTTCATCAATCGACAGATCGTGGAAACAAAAACTAACAGGGACACAGTGAAACTAACAGAAGTTATGAAACAAAGGGATCTGACAGATATCTACATAACAACAGATCCCGAGGAAATAAAAAACACCATCAGATCGTACTACAAAACTGGAAACCTGGATGGAACGAACAAATTCTAGATAGATACAAGGTACCAAAGTTTAATCAGGATCAGAATAATAACCTAAACAGTCCTATATCTCCTAAAGAAAAGGAAGCAGTCATTAATAGTCTCCCAACGAAAAAAAAAAAGCCCAGTACCAGATGGGTTTAGTGCAGAGTTCTATCAGATCTTCAAAGAAGACCTAACTACAGTTCTTTTCAAACTATTCCACAAAATAGAAACAGAAGGTACCTTACCCAATTCATTCTATGAAGTCACAATTACTCTGATACCTAAAGCACAAAAAGACCCAACAAAGATAGAGAACTTCATCAGGGAAAAAGACAGACACTACTTCAGAGTGAAAGGCTAGAAAACAATTTTTCAAGCGAATGGTCTGAAGAAACAAGCTGGAGTAGCCATTCTAATATCTAAGAAAATTGACTTCCAACCCAAAGTTATCAAAAAAGACAAAGAGGGACACTTCATACTCATCAAAGATACAATCCTCCAAGAGGAACTCTCGATTCTGAATATATACGCTCCAAATGCAAGGGCAGCCACATTCATTAAAGACACTTTAGTAAAGCTCAAAGCACACATTGCACCTCACACAATAATAGTGGGAGACGTCAACACACCACTTTCATCAATCAACAGATCGTGGAAACAAAAACTAAACAGGGACACAGTGAAACTAACAGAAGTTATGAAACAAAGGGATCTGACAGATATCTACAGAACATTTTATCCTAAAACAAAAGGATATACCTTCTTCTCAGCACCTCACGGGACCTTCTCCAAAACTGACCATATAATTGGCCACAAAACAGGCCTCAACAGATACAAAAATATTGAAATTGTCCCATGTATCCTATCAGACCACCATGGCCTAAGGCTGATCTTCAATAACAACATAAATAATGGAAAGCCAACATTCACGTGGAAACTGAACAACACTCTTCTCAATGATACCTTGGTCAAGGAAGGAATAAAGAAAGAAATTAAAGACTTTTTAGAGTTTAATGAAAATGAAGCCACAACATACCCAAACCTTTGGGACACATTGAAAGCATTTCTAATAGGGAAACTCATAGCTCTGAGTGCCTCCAAGAAGAAACAGGAGAGAGCACATACTAGCAGCTTGACAACACATCTAAAAGTTCTAGAAAAAAAGGAAGCAAATTCACCCAAGAGGAGTAGACGGCAGGAAATAATCAAACTCAGGGGTGAAATCAACCAAGTGGAAACAAGAAGAACTATTCAAAGAATCAAACAACGAGGAGCTGGTTCTTTGAAAAAAATCAACAAGATAGATAAACCCTTAGCCAGACTCACTAGAGGGCACAGGGACAGCATCTTAATTAACACAATCAGAAAGGAAAAGGGAGACATAACAACAGATCCTGGAGAAATCCAAAACACCATCAGATCCTTCTACAAAAGGCTATACTCAACAAAACTGGAAAACCTGGATGAAATGGACAAATTTCTAGACAGATACCAGGTACCAAAGTTAAATCAGGATCAAGTTAACTATCTAAACAGCCCCATATCCCCTAAGGAAATAGAAGCAGTCATTAATAGTCTCCCAACCAAAAAAAGCCCAGGACCAGATGGGTTTAGTGCAGAGTTCTACCAGACCTTCAAAGAAGATCTAATCCCAGTTCTTCACAAACTATTCCACAAAATAGAAGTAGAGGGAACTCTAGCCAACTCATTCAATGAAGCCACTATTACTCTGATACCTAAACCACAGAAAGATCCGACAAAGATAGAGAACTTCAGACCAATTTCCTTTATGAATAACGATGCAAAAATCCTCAATAAAATTCTTGCTAACAGAATCCAAGAACACATTAATGCAATCATCCATCCTAACCAAGCAGGTTTTATTCCAGGGATGCAGGGATGGTTTAATATACGAAAATCCATCAATGTAATCCATTATATAAACAAACCCAAAGACAAAAACCACATGATCATCTCGTTAGATGCGGAAAAAGCATTCGACAAGATCCAACACCCATTCATGATAAAAGTCTTGGAAAGATCAGGAATTCAAGGCCCATACCTAAACATGATAAAAGCAATCTACAGCAAACCAGTAGCCAACATCATAGTAAATGGTGAGAAGCTGGAAGCAATCCCACTAAAATCAGGGACTAGACAAGGCTGCCCACTTTCTCCCTACCTCTTCAACATAGTACTTGAAGTCCTAGCCAGAGCAATTAGACAACAAAAGGAAAACAAGGGGACACAAATTGGAAAAGAGGAAGTCAAAATATCACTTTTTGCAGATGATATGATAGTATATATAAGTGACCCTAAAAATTCCACCAGAGAACTCCTAAACCTGATAAACAGCTTCGGTGAAGTAGCTGGATATAAAATTAACTCAAACACGTCAATGGCCTTTCTCTACACAAAGAATAAACAGGCTGAGAAAGAAATTAGGGAAACAACACCCTTCTCAATAGTCACAAATAATATAACATATCTTGGTGTGACTCTAACTAAGGAAGTGAAAGATCTGTAGGATAAAAACTTCAAGTCCCTGAAGAAAGAAATGAAAGAAGATCTCAGAAGATGAAAATATCTCCCATGCTCATGGATTGGCAGGATCAACATTGTAAAAATGGCTATCTTTCCAAAAGCAATCTACAGATTCAATGCAATCCCCATCAAAATTCCAACTCAATTCTTCAACGAATTAGGAAGAGCAATCTGCAAATTCATCTGGAATAACAAAAAACCTAGGATAGCAAAAGCTCTTCTAAAGGATAAAAGTACCTCTGGTGGAATCACCATGCCTGACCTAAAGCTTTACTACAGAGCAATTGTGATAAAAACTGCATGGTATTGGTAGAGTGACAGACAAGTAGACCAATGGAATAGAATTGAAGACCCAGAAATGAACCCACACACCTATGGTCACTTGATCTTCGACAAGGGAGCTAAAACCATTCAGTGGAAAAAAAGACAGCATTTTCAACAAATGGTGCTGGCACAACTGGTTGTTATCATGTAGAAGAATGTGAATCGACCCATTCCTCTCTCCTTGTACTAAGGTCTAAACTAAGTGGATCAAGGAACTCCACATAAAACCAGAGACGCTGAAACTTATAGAGGAGAAAGTAGGGAAAAGTCTTCAAGATATGGGCACAGGGAAAAAAATTCCTGAATAGAACAGCAATGGCTTGTGCTTTAAGATCGAGGATTGACAAATGGGACCTCATGAAACTGCAAAGCTTCTGCAAGGCAAAAGACACTGTCAATAAGACAAAAAGACCACCAACAGATTGGGAAAGGATCTTTACCTATCTTAAATCAGATAGGGGACTAATATCCAATATATATAAAGAACTCAAGAGGGTGGACTCCAGAAAATCAAATAGCCCCCTTAAAAGATGGGGCTCAGAGCTGAACAAAGAATTCTCACCTGAGGAATACCGAAAGGCTGAGAAACACCTGAAAAAAATGTTCAACATCCTTAATCATCAGAGAAATGCAAATCAAAACAACCCTGAGATTCCATCTCACACCAGTCAGAATGGCTAAGATCAAAAATTCAGGTGACAGCAGATGCTGGCAAGGATGTGAAGAAAGAGGAACACTCCTCCATTGTTGGTGGGATTGCAAGCTCGTACAACCACTCTGGAAATCAGTCTGGCGGTTCCCCCGAAAATTGGACATAGTACTACTGGAGGATCCCGCAATACCTTTCCTGGGCATATATCCAGAAGATGTTCCAACTGGTAAGAAGGACACATGCTCCACTATGTTCATAGCAGCCTTATTTATAATAGCCAGAAGCGGGAAAGAACCCAGATGTCCCTCAACAGAGGAATGGATATAAAAAATGTGGTACATTTACACAATGGAGTACTACTCAGCTATTAAAAAGAATGAATTCAGGAAATTCCTAGGCAAATGGTTGGACCTGGAGGGCATCATCCTGAGTGAGGTAACCCAATCACAAAAGAACTCAAATGAAATGTACTCACTGATAAGTGGATATTAACCCAGAAACTTAGTATAGCGAGATATAAGGTACAATATGTAAAACATATGAAACTGAAGAAGAACAAAGACAAAAGAGTGGACACTTTGCTCATTCTTAGAATTGGAAAAAATCACCCATGGAAGGAGTTACAGAGACAAAGTTTGGAGCTGAGACAAAAGGATGGTCCATCTAGAGACTGCCATATCCAGGGATCCATCCCATAATTAGCCTCCAAGCGATGACACCATTGCATACACTAGCAAGCCTTTGTTAAAAGGACAGTGATATAGCTGTCCCTTGTGAGACTAGGCCGGGGCCTAGCAAACACAGAAGTGGATGCTCACAGTCAACTATTGGATGGATCACAGGGCCCCCAATGGAGGAGCTAGAGAAAGTATCCAAGGAGCTAAAGAGATTGCAACTCTATCGGAGGAACAACATTATGAACTAACCAGTACCCCAGAGCTCTTGACTCTACCTGCATATGTATCAAAAGATGACCTAGTCGGCCATCACTGGAAAGAGAGGCCCATTGGTCAGGCAAATGTTATATGCCCCAGTACAGGGGAATGCCAGGGCCAAAAAATGGGAATGGGTGGGGGGGGGCACTTTTGGGATAGCATTGGAAATGTAATTGAAGAAAATACGTAATAAAAAAAAGGAAAAAAAATAGAGAACTTCAGACCAATTTACCTTATGAATATCAATGCAAAAATACTCAATAAAATTCTTGCTAACCGAGTCCAAGAACACATCAAAAGGATCATCCATCATGACCAAGAGGGCTTCATCCCAGGGAAGCAGGGATGGTTTAATATGCGGAAATTCATCAACATAATCCACTATATAAACAAACTCAAAGACAAAACTCACATGATCATCTTGTTAGATGCTCAGAAAGCAGTAAACAAAATCTAACACTCATTCATGATAAAAGTCTTGGAAAGAGCAGGAATTCAAGGCCCATATCTAAACATAATAAAATCAATCTACATCAAACCAGTAGCCAACATCCAAGTAAATGGAGAGAAACTGGAAGCAATCCCACTAAAATCAGGGACTAGACAAGGCTGCCCACTTTCTTCCTTTCTATTCAATATAGTACTCAAAGTCCTAGCCAGAACAATTAGACAACAAAAGGAGGTCAATGGGATGCACATTGGAAAGGAAGAAGTCAAAATATCACTATTTGCAGATGATATGATAGTATATATAAGTGACCCTAAAAATTCCAGCAGAGAACTCCTAAACCTGATAAACAGCTTCAGTGTACTAGCTGCATATAAAATTAAATCAAACAAATCAGTGACCTTTCTCTACAC